>NC_135217.1:13197708-13572708 GCF_052324685.1 Brachyhypopomus gauderio
TCCTACGGTTTGTAAAACAGATTAATCTTTGAGGCGATTGTCCCAAAGAACCTTTCGGTCAATAGTGGCATATGGTCCGTCACTTCACATGCTGCCCAAAGCACTCAATCTGACATGTTAGAAATAGAAAACAAGCTAATGCAGATTAATAAGAGAATAAGAATCTAGTCAGTTCAATTTAGTAGATTATGAACATGCTGATAAACTCCATGTCGAGGAAGGTTGTTATGATGGGTGGTTAAAAATTCTCAGTGCCAGTTACAATTATGTTTTATGTTGGGTTTTTTTTTTTATTCCGCCCTACTCTAATTCTCAATTTGCCATTTTTTGATTATTTAACTTTCCTCTTCCTCACAATTAAGTATTGTCCAGATCAAGCTTTGTTCTGCATTAAATATATGAAGTATTTGGTGTGTTTTAAGTATTTGGAAATACCACAGATGAGTAACAGATGAGTGAGTGTTCTGTATGGATTGTTGACTACCACGTGGCTATTTCAGAAACCTTAAGTCCTCGTGCCTCGTGAAGATGGGGAAATGCAAAAGGAGCAAGAGTATTTTGGATGCCCTCAAGCAGGCTGTTTTGACATGGTTAATTAAACCTGTATTGTCCATCTTGTTTTGTCAAAGGTGATTATACTAAATGCACTGTATGTAATGCTCAATAGTTTACCAGGATGCAGGAATGAGTGAACTAAGTTATATGGACATGCAATTTAGCCTTTATATATCAAAATACTTGACCCTTGACCTGATGATATGGAAATACAAAGCAATGCATGTAATCAGATGCATGGACTCTGTACAAATGAAGTATATGTCTATTGTACACTGGTAACGGCAATTTACATGTCAGATTAATGATCGAAAGATTCATGACGAAAAGAGAAAGGTTTGTCTATACCCTCCTTTAACGAGGATGTTTTATGCTACTGTAGGATTTTTAAATCGCATTTTTTTGAGAATAAAGAGAGCTCTTCACATCGATTCTACCCACTTTGATTCTATTCAGGGTACTTAGTCAGAAGTATTTCAAGCCAAAAATACTGTGTGTGCGTGTGCGTGCGTGCGTGCGTCCGTGTTTGTGTGCGTATGTGCGGGCGTTCGTTCCCGTGCGCGCGCCTACGTGCGTTTGTGTGCGTGTGTGTATGTGTGTGTGTGTGTGTGTGTGTGTGTGTGTGTCATCCACGTCGCTAAGGCGACCGCTTGGTAGGCGGTTCCTTAAATCCGACTTAAAAAAACGAGAATCCCCGAGCCTGACGCTCCCATGGCAGTCACTTCTGACAACTCCCGCGGCTTCGTGTGAACCTCAACAACACACACACCGACAATTCTTGACGATATTTCCCGAACGGCAAAAGGTTAACGAACATTCGTGAACATCCTGGTTAACGGAAGGATGAACTGGAACTCCACCGGTAAGAACCTTCTAGGTCTGCAGGGAGCTGAACTACTGCAGGATTAGCCGCGGCTGGCTGTGGGCATAAAGTGTGACATAACCGACTTATTCCCTTTAGCCCGTACGCGAGCCGTTATAATTAGCTATTGACTTACTCTCATTTTATTCTCAACATTATTCGTCTTGTATTGTGAATCGTTTTAAATAACACTCCGCAAGCTAGCGAGCTGTCCACCTAATCGGCTATGTCAGCGAACTTCCGAGCCAAAGGGGTGTTTATAGCAACGGCGGGCCGTAAGTGTAGCCGTTAGGAAGAGTACTGAGGTGCGGAGACCGCTGGAATGACCGAGCACTAACGGCGGAGCGGCGCTGCCCAAGCCACCCTCACATTCGTATCCTGTGAAATGTTCCTTTAGATTCAGTGAAGTTCACTTGAACTAACATTATATATTCTCTCGCACATACATACGTGCACATATTGTTTCTGTGTAATGATGATGCATCTCTTCGAGTATCCGAATGATCGGTGACACCTAGTGTTCCTGAACTGATAGTGTACTTTAGAAATATGAGAGAGTTCACGCTTCTCACGGGTTTCTGTGTAGCTTTGACAGAATCTGTGTAATTAAGAGGCCACTGACCCTTAATGGTGCTTTTGTAATAAGATGTCTTATGATCGTTTTAAAAGAGAACATGCCAGGGCTTTGTGTTCCTGAGATCAACATGTCCACCCTGTTTCTGTGTTCTGGTTCTGACAGTCTGGGTTTCTCTGCTGTACGGCTGACTCCCTGTTTGTGCGACCCCATCTTCATCATGTCTCCAGTTTATTCCTCTCCCAAATACTCTACCGGCTCCACCCTGCTCAGCCCTTTCCGCCCTTATGAGCCGTACGACCCCACCCTGAGCTACATATCCCGAGGCCAGCCCCAGCCCTCCAGATACTCCCTCTCCACCTCCCGCTACATGAACCCCGCCCCCTGCCTCGCCCGGCTCGCCGTCTCCGTCCCCCAGGAACCGGAGCGCGGGAGGCTCGTCCCCCGTGGCGACCCTCGCCCGGGCCGGCGCAGCGAGAGCTCCAGCAGGACGCAGGTCAGAGGTCAAGCGACCTGGATGAGCGGCGCGAGAGGTCGCTCACCCTCGCACGTCGGACTCCCCACCACCTTACCCCTCCCTGGGTGGCGCCGGACGGTCAGCCAGTCGGACCTGGCGCAGGAGCTAGCCGCCTTGGACGTTTGCGAGCACGGGGAGGGGGAAAGAGGAGGAGGAGGATGCTCAGGGAGAGAGAGCCTCGTCAGGGCACACGGCGGCTGCTCATGGCCATTCTACTGGAGCTCAGAGGTGAGGCTGGCCTGAATCGCTTAAACGATGGCTTTAAATATCATTCTTGTAACCATAACAACCCTTTCCACATACACATACATGTCACCACAAATCTTTCCCCAATATTGAAGACTTCAATAAATGTAAATATAAATGTAAATGTAAAGACACTTTGTTTATTAGTGTGTGTGTGTGTGTGTGTGTGTGTGTGTGCGTGTGTGCGTGTGTGTGTGTGTGTGTTTTAAATAAGCATTTACAAAATACAAAATAATGTAAACTAAACAAAAGAATGATCTGTTAAAAATAGTTTAAAATATGTAGGTTTAAAATGAGTAAAGTAAGGTAATAAACGAATATTCAGGCAATTGGATATTTGTAATCAGTTTTAATTTGACAGCGTCGGCAGTGTTTGTTGGCAACTGTTGGCCTCATTTCTAAGATTAAGTATATAGTCAGGCCTACTAACGATACTCATGGTATGGGCAATAAAGCATATAATGTCAGTAGTTATCACAATAAAGATAGCACATCACATTGCCCAGCCCTGTTCTTTATTGCAGTTTAAGGAAAATAGCATAAACATGTTTTTATCTCATGAAGAGCTGAGTTCTTCCTTTGTGCATTGCCTTAGGCAATACGTGTAAATAAACGTATTTAAAGGCACTTCGTTTACTTCATGTCAAGTAACGTAATTTGGCCAGTTAGTGTTGTACAAACATGCATTCATGTTTACATCTTGACTTTGTTTAAGTACTTTGAAAGCGTTTTAGCACAGCTGAATTAAGAGCAAGTTGAGGCTTGTGACTTGAAGCCACACACACCTGCCCATTTCACACTTACAGTTAACACATTTAAGCATGCACACTTGGGGTTAAACTGTAATTAACACTTAGTGCCCTCGGGCTGTTTTCTGAGTATTCAGTACAAAACCCCACAAACATGAACACATGAATACAATGACATGATATCATGCACTTCAATACCTTTTTATCTCTTGTATGAACAAAAGAGCATTTTGTTGGTGCAAAGTGTAGCCAAGGTTTTGATAATAAAATTGTGACTCTTGTAGTGCTTGCTTTTGAACACTAGAGAGTGCCGTTTCTTTATGAATTATGGACTGACTTGGTCTTGCAGCATACAGTTAAATATACACTGGTTCACTGGTTAAAAACCAGTTTCTCTATTGCCTATAGTTTTTTTGTGTTCCAGTGTACCCATGTCATTGTGTGTAGTAAGGAAAAGCAGTGCCAAAGAAAGTGCAGATTACTGCTGGACACTGAAGATGGATGTTGCTGAGGCCAATTATACATATATACACAATGCACAGGGCATTCATACTTTGTACATATTGTATTTATATTAAGGGTAGTAGCAGCCTTATTTATGAGTAACATCAATACAGTACCATATATTTCACTTTTAAAAATCTCATTGAAAATCTATAGTTTCAATTTTTCAAATTCAGCATGAAAGTATTATAAGGTCCACCTGGTTTAGTTAAAGTAATAAAGTTAAAGTTCTGTAGCCCCATGTTAAGAGGCCGAGGGTATTGCTATGTGAGGTGAGAGGACTGTGTGAGGGGGGACTGAGGGTAGGGGACTGTGAGGAGAGGGGACTATGTGATAGGGGGACTGTGTGAGGAGAGTGGACCATGTGGGGGGAGGGGACAGAACTGGGTTGAAGCCCTTTGCGTGAAAACTTTGGGCCAGCTTTGGCAGTGTTGAGAGCCCAGAAGCCTGCTTGGAAGAGTACGTTCTCAGCAGGGATAGATCAAGGTCACAGCCCCTGTTTCAGTTGCTAGGAGTACATTCTTCAAACCTTTGTTGTCTTTGCAAGTGGTGTTGAATCGGAGTATCCTTATGTTAACACTCATGTGTTACTGTTCCACCTTTCACACAGTTTTTGCGCAGCATTGTATCCTAACCTGACAATCACAGACACAGTAGTTTTTCCCTTATAAGTGTAAAACATAACATTGTTGTTATGTTGAAATTATTCCCCAATGTGGTCAATTTGCAGGATGGTTTATTTGTACTTGTAAACACTCTGTCTGTACAAGGCAGGTTACCAGACTCACTGCACCATGGAGGTTTTTACCTTGCTATCACATCTTAATTTACCTTGTGGTTTGTTCCTTTGTTCTGTAGGCACCACTTACGTAATCTATTGAGGAGACTCGAAAAATGTGGCCTTCACTTCTGTTTTCATTTCTATAGTCAACATCATGCATCAAAAGCACAGTGCTCCTTGAATGGAGTCATTTTAAAGACGTTTGCTGGGTTATTTTGAACCTTCGTCTGCTTGGAAAAGATGATATAAGAAATAAGTACCTTCTATCATAGTACTGTAGCTTACATTATTGGAACTTTTGGTTATTGAAAGCAAACGTAACCCCCCAAAAACATATCGTTCGATGAATGATAAAACAGATGTATTCTGACGGATCAGTCCAGTTAAGGTTCATATGTGAAAGCCTGTTAGACGTTGAGCTTGAGTGTTGTGCTACCCTTACATCGTTTTAATCTTTGTTTCAGATTTCTTGGCCTTCATGTCCCTTGCTTGGGGCAGTCATTGTCTTGTGGTAGGGAACTGGTCTTGTGACCGGAGGGTCGTGGGTTAGATTCCCAGACCTGAGGCCATGACTGAGGTGCCCTTGAGCAAGGCACCTAACCCCAACTGCTCCCCGGGCGCCGGGCTAGGGCTGCCCACCGCTCTGGGCATGTGTGCACCACAGCCCCCTAGTAGTCACTAGTGTGTGTTTGTGTGTGTGTTCTAATTGCACAGATGGGTAAATGTGGAGGACAAATTTCGATTGGGGTGTAAATTCACAATTGACAAATATGGAACATTTCATTTCATTGCTAGGTTTAGTCTGGATTTTTGAACCTTCATGACCTTTCCAGTAATAGGACCCTCCGTATTGGTCCAAATTTCTTTTAGCAGATACACAAGAGTCTTAGACTGACACTCCTGAACCTTCCAGAAATCCCCAAGGTGAATCTGGACCAGAGTAAAAGTGGCTTGCTCCCAGAACTGCAGATTTTCAGGTTTACACCCATGTGAGATTTCCTCCTCGTTTGCTGTTTTTCTGGAAATAAAGCCGGAAGCAGGCTGCCAGCCTGTCTCCAAGATTTATTCTGGGTACTAAACAAGGAACCCACTTTACTCTCATTCAAACGCATTACACCTGGACTCTTTGGGATGTCAATTAAAATATATCCAGTATCGCCTTTCTGTTGTGAAATGTTGATCCAATTTCACTAAAACTTTTGAAGGCTGGTTTTTAGCTTACCTTATTGCATAGCTTTTTTTAATGTTCTAATGTTTTAATATTTAAAGTTAGATATTAATCTTTCCACTTATAGAGATTAATGCGGTAGGTTACACGTACTAGTTTGAAATGTTGATCCATTTTAATTTATATAAAGCAAATAAAGGTGCAAAATAATGTAAAACGTCACCTAAAGCTTTTTTTTTTTACATTAAAGCCCCCATACTTCAGTTATTTTAACAGAGAGAAGTAAGTGATTGCCCCTGCTTGCCTTAGTGGTGCATGGTCCAACTCCTTCTAATGTCATGCCCATGGCTTACAGCATCCACAGCCCTGCCCAGAGTCAGGACCGGCAGCAGGAACAGCTCCTGCAGGAGCACAAACAGAGTCCAAAACGCTATGTGCCCGTGCCGTAACAGAACAGGGGTCTTGCAGCTGTACGCAGTTCCATCACAGCACACCATAACATCATTGTGTTCTTAACAGGTACTAATTTGGTTTTCATTTTCTTCTTTTTCTTTTTTTTAATCTTATTACACCTCCTGACTTGACGTGGCCTTGGGCAACATTGGGAAGGAGTGTCTGGTTTAGGTATGCCAGCGTTGTCTGCACAGTAACGTTGTGTACACCGTGTTAACACTCGCGGTTTGTTCATTCTGTTCTGTTCATCGCTTATGTAATCCACATAAGCAATTCTGTGTAATGTTGGTCGACAACTAGTAACAACCACTGAAAAAGACAGCTGCTCCTCTAAATCTGTGTGTACCCTAGCGCAGGAATGTAATAGGCCTGGATACATCTTTAGCAACAAGACTGGCTATTTTTATTAAAGGACGGGACTTTATGTACAACGGACAACATCTTGAGTGATATGAGCAATCACATTCATATTTCATAGACTAGCCTCTACCCTATAATAATATCTTGTTCCGCATCTGTTCCATGTAACTTGTAACCTAAAAACTTACAGTGTGTGGAACTTTGGCCTATAGAAGTTCACTGACACTGACAGTGCTAACAAATTAGCATTCCCCAAACTATTCTGCATATGGAACAAACACAAATGTTTACAATTGCAAAGGAAAGATGCCAGGAGGCCAGAGTTTACAGGTGGAGGTCTGCTGAGAGTTCACAGGTGGAGGTCTGCTGAGAGTTCACAGGTGGAGGTCTGCTGAGAGTTCTTGGTACCCTGCCACACGTTGTACTTTTCTGTTCCCTCATTTTTAATCTTTGTTTCAAAGCTGCTTGGCCTTGTTGACAGGCTTCATTTTGTGCTTATTTGCGGTTCCCCGGGCTGTGCGGTCCTTGTCTCCTGGGATCGCGTAGTCGAAAGACCTACAGTGCATTTTAGCAACTCTGCCATATCTGAAACATCCATAAAAGTACATCGGAAGCCTCAGCTGTAGGCTCTATGCCCTGGTCACCTGTCTTTTGTCATTTAGCGTGCTGATACAGTTGACCTTCCACCCCTTGTTGTGAACGCCCACCAACGCAGAGGTCTGCCCACCAGATCCTGGAGGCCAATCGAGAGGCTGGAGTAGGACCCAGGTTACAGTGTACAGAGATTTGAGAAGACCTCACTTCAGGATGAACACCTGGACACAAAGTCAGGCAGGACAGCATGAGTCATCTGCAGGTTTATATTGTCGTGTTTGGTTGCTATTAGTAGCCGTAGCATTGCTAATGAAATATCTTTAGAGAATGCAGTAAGACGGCCTACACTGTGTTCCATTCCTAGTAAATGAGCAGACTGGTGAGTCAGTGCACTTACCGTAAAATAAGAGAACTAGATACGGGGAGTGGAACCCTGTTATTTTGGTGTCTGTATGTATGTGTGTAAACGGAGAATGTGCACATTAATACCTACCAAACCTTTTATACCTTAATCCAAAACATTAAGCCGTCTCACATATCTAGATTTATAGTCCGGCCCAAATTACTTAGACCTATAACCATAACCTAGCCTATCCCTTATTTGTGTCAGGTCAAAATCTTTAAGAAGGGCCAACTCCCTTCTGCATTCTCAAAGTTTAGACACGCCAAAAGATGTTCTTTCCTAGGGAACCTCTGGGAATCACTTAGGGTAAACTAACATGTTACTATGTCAACGAACATGCCCGCACAAGCCAGCTGGCTGAGTCAGGCATATTTATGAACTAGAAGTGCTATTGGCTCATATTGACGACAGAGTATGTAATTCCTGGGAAAGTAGGTGATCTGTCACTTACGAAGCGGTGTGGCTCTGCACCTTGCCCTGTCCATTACTGTGTGAATGCAGATGGGTGAAGTTCATGAAACTAATAAATCATTCATAGCAAAACCATAGACTGAGCTGCACAATTTAAAGAACCTGTCACATGGAGTTCTGCAACCATTCCAATCTCAGAAAGCTGTTGGTGTTGGAATTTGGTTTTAATCGATACAAGGGCTTATAGGCTAATTGAAGGGCTGAAGGTCTAATACAGTCTAATTGTCCTGGCTCAGCTCAGCACAATTAGGTCTGCAGGGTTCATCGAAGCCCATGGCAACTGCACCTGTATTGGTCGTAAACTTTACAGACCTTGCAGCTGATTGGTGGAGGTCAGGGCCATAAAACTTTACAGTGTGTTAAACAGTCCAAGAGATGGTGTGACCATAAAGGTTAAGGGCACATTCTTTAAGGCCGAGATAAAACGGTTATGGCTTAGGGACAGCTGAGATCTGTGTGCAGGCAGATTGACGTGCTCCACCCTGTGTTAAGAGCAGACCCCAGGCCTGCTGAGCGTCAGAGGAGCGACCGGCCATTTGAAGTGTAGGGTCAAGGCTTCCTCAGACAGCTTCCAGAGGCCACGTGCCTCCACAGAGACAGAGCCCAGGCCAGAGGGCAAGCGTGGCCTAAAACACATACCTTGAATCAGGCACCAGAGACAGATGGCTGTAGCGTCTAAATGGCCAAACTAGAAGCTACATGTTCAACCTTGCTTGATAAAAATCCAACTAATACTAGTTATTGATAATGGAGTTCATGGCTGCAGTAACATCGTCACACCATTGATATAGGCTTCATCTCCCACCACGTTCTCATTCCTTCACTCCACTGGACAGCCTATTAATGCAGAGCAACAACAACCCTCGACCCAGGAGACCTTTAGTATGTCAGTGCCGCTAGAAGATCGCCCCGCACTGCTGATCTGAGACCCATGCAGGGGAATCCTTTTAATCAGCCTACGGAAGCCTTTCACAAGCGAGAGCTGGTCCTTATTCAGTCCCAAACAGGCTCTTAACTGTCCCCATGGCCTTCATTGGCTAAGCTCGTTCACGTGGGCAGAGTGTGACGGAGACGTCAAAGCAGTTAGGAGACTTTGTAGAGCGTGCAAACGTTCCGCTTCTCCCTCTCCTCACATTCCACGCATACGTCGCAGAGCGCCTCCTCTGCCGTCTGGAGTTCCTGGGTTCCGCGGCTCACGGCGGGACATTCCTGACGCCACTGTGTTCCTCAGCTAGGTGCGCAGTACATGCATGGGCGGCCGTGATTGGCCGATATCGATCTTATCACCAATCTGGCAGGTGTTCAAGAACATCTCCAGGTCTAACCGTACTGCTTCTTTATATCGTCCTGCCACAATTGGCCTTTGTTGGAATTCTGCATATGTAATGCAATGCGTGTGTGCTGAAACGTGACACCGGTATTGTGTGAAGTGAGAAAACGGAACAGAAGCATTATGTGCGCATGCGGCAATGTGTTCTGTTATACAGAATCAAAAGCAAAATAAGTGACCAGCCAGTCTGGTATATGGTACTACTTGAGGTGCAAAAATTCCATTTGAAGATTATAGATATCCCACTCCAAGAGAAATATCACATTTAGCCAATTAGGTGTTGCTTGAGGCTAAGCAATCTGGCTTCTCTCTCCTGAATTATTGTGCATTCTCCTCTTTTAACCTATTGCAGTATCTTTCCTAATGATGGCGGAACGTCTCTTTGACCTATTTTATTGTCTCTTGTGTATGGTGGCCCACTCATGACATTTGCATCCATCTCCAGGTCATTAAACATGCACGCTCAAGTGCCCTTGTATACAATTCCGTAGTGCTCTATAATGTAGGAGAGAATCACCTTGAGGCCACTGACTAATTAGTCCCCTTGAGCGCACACTTCCGTTGAGCAAGCACAGGGGTGAGGCAGTCATGGCTTCAGGGAACGTCTTCAAACTTTTGTTTTTTTTTTTTATGCAAAGAAGGCGAAGTGATTGCCTCAGGCCTGACCTCTCGAGTATATCACGGTTTGCATCAGTGATCTCTGAGCCTTGGATTCTTTCACCAAGGAAACAGAGCAGTTATGCAACACTCTTCGTTTTAGAAGCCAGAGTCCTTCTGATAATGACGGTACACAATTCGTGTAATTCCTATGCTGTTCTCTGGCCCAAAACATCGACAGCATTTACATGCATAATAATGTTACGCAACCTGGATTGATGCCTGAAGGGCAGATATGACAGAAGGATGTGAATATCCCAGCAACTCCAGTGGGGCCTTCCCTCTGTTAGCTATGCTAACATGCTGTGTTAACCCTGTTTAACTCTGTTATCACGCATGTTATGAGGACGTCACACACTGTTGATCTGCTCCGTTAATAGTATCAAAGTGAAATTGTCCCCATTAGCCTCAGACTAATGTTCATTCATGCTGAGGGCTGCTTTTCCTCGTTATTTAGATGCCTGTTCACGTGCTTCAGAGCTGACAGAATCATAAATCATTTAGGAGTGAACTCAGAGGACAGCAGCGGACATGACTGTAGGTCCTTACGCACATCAACCCCTGAACAACAGAGACACTGTAAATAGAAGTGTCTTAATCATCAGGATATTGCCCCTTATGTTGATCTGATACACCTGATCAGAAGCAAATGCATTTTGCCCCCAGCTACAGGCAGAAATGCACACAATACTGAGAACGGGCTTTGGCTTGTGTTGTCACACCTCATAGCCCTTATTTGTGGTTCAGCCTCCCTGAAGGTTGTCACGAATGAGCCGTCGTCATTACGCGCTCCCTGGGTGAGGGTGTTCGCGGGACGGCAGAAGCCACTCCTGCCACTCCTGGGGGGGTTTGAAGGGGGGGGGGGGGGGTCATGCCAGCTCTGTCTCTGTCGGTCCCTGGTTGAGAGCATTTGCGCAGTCTAGAGACGCAACTGGGAGAGTTTTGTGTTTGGGGATTTGGATGTCTCGTTGTTGTCCTCTTATCAGTCTTTTCATCTTTTACTCTTCTACTCTCTTTTATGCTCTCACACATATGCACACTGTGCTCTGTAATCTCTGCTAACAGCAACTCCAGCTGTCACGGTAAAACCTCTGACCCTTATGAAACACACACACACACACACCCACACAGCTGTACCTTTTTTAACCTGCTTATCTCTAGCCCCTAAAACTACGGGCTCTGTTCTCAGTATGAGCGGATTTGCTGCAGTGTTTTTGCCTTCTGAAGGAACCCAGTCGTACTGTGTCCTAATGTCAGATTTATTTCTGCATACGTCTCTTGTTTTCAGAAAAGTAAAAAGTCCTCTTTTTGGCTAAATACACAGGAAAACATGTGCTTCTGTAGCCATACTTAGTCTGCCATGCTTCAGGCCGGCGGTGTTGGGTGTGGAGGATGCATGGTGGTCCAGGAAGGGTTTACAGCACACTTCTTTAAGCCTGGATAGGGACAGCTCATCACCGCTCCAGTGGAACAGACAGACTCCTCCAGGCACTAATAATAGATGTTACTGTTTGTTCAGGGCAGATGAGGAGTTCTCTACACTGTCTGTGGTCTGGTTATTCTCTGCCTCTGTGCATGGCAGTTAGAAGAGAGAGAGAGAGGGAGAGAGACAGTGAGTGTGTTCGACAGGGACAACAGAGTCCATAATAAGGATGCTGATAGAGGAAAAAGGCTCTTTTCAAGAGAGGTGTTTACTTTGGTCGTTCTTTTTTTTTCTGAAACCACTGTTTCTCCAGTTCTGATAAGTTCCATGTCACAGAGAAAAACCTTCACATCTACACTTTCAAGCCACTCCCCCTCCTTCCCTGAAGGCCTTTCCTTCTTCCCAAACTTTGACAGGTGCATATACTGCACACACACTGCAAGTACACGCTGGGCTTCTGCGCTGAAGCGGATGTGGAGTGTGTTCCGTTCACTCATGTGAAGCGTTTAATCACAGGATACGCGGTGGTGTTATGCATGGCTGGCCAGCTGGTGGCTGGACGTCTACCAGCACAGCTGAGGCCCGAGTTCTTGAGGATTTCCTCTCTCAGTGCTACCGCGAAACAGCTGATCATGTGACCCACACTTGGGAGCATGTCGCCTGGAGAACTTTTCCAACTCTTCTCCACACTCCAGTGCATTTTGTATGTTGTAACTCAAGCATTTTGTTGTGTGTGTGTGTGTGTGTGTGTGTGTGGTCATTTGCGTCAGACAACTATAGCATGATCAAGCTTTGGCACACTGTGTTCTGGAAAATCATAACCTGTCAACGTAGTAACGTTGGTCTTTCCTAGAACCTGATGGACATTCTTGAGTTTGGCACATTTTTAATTATGTTTACCTCTGCAACTGTCAGATAAGGTTCAATACCCCCTCCCGAAAAACATAACGAAACACAAAAAAAACTCATATAACAAAAAAACTTACCATGTTACCATTAGCTGCAGATGAAGCTACTGTAACATTTCATTGTCAGAATTAGAGCACTCTTGCGTGTATTTTAAAATTTTCAGTTAGGGTTATATTTTTTTCCATCAGTTTGTGCTGCACAAATGCAACCCAGTAAAAGCAGCAAGCAGCACAACGTTTAAATGTGGTACAGAGGGGAAAATGTGCAAAAGAATACCAGATACTTAAAAAAACAACAGTCATTCAGAACTTTAGTGAACCTTTACTAAAGCAGCATACAGCGACTCTGTTCCGACCGCCAGAGGTTTACACTGTAGCATTCTGTCAGTCGAGTACCTTGTTTGCACACGAATCCTCTGTCTGGGTCTTTTGTCTGCCTGTATTTGAGTCTGTGCCTCTCTGTCTCTGCACAAGCTGTCACATCACTAGAAGAAGCAATCGAGCAGGTCGGGTTACACGTGGCTAGTGCTGCCTGCTCTGGAATGTACGGGACAGACACCTACCTCGAAGAACCTCACGCTCAATTCACATCCAGGCAACGCAAACACACAGAGTCCTTTCCAAATTCTGATGTAAGCGGGGAGCGTTGTTTGGTAGTTTCACTGTCCTTTTGTTTTAGGGAAAATAAGGACCTAGAAATGTTGATGAACAATAATTTGACTCTGTAATCCGTAGTCTTACGAATCATTCCCAGCATGACATATCAGGTGCCTACTTGCGTCAGAGATTCCCCACGAGATTGAGTTATCTCAGCATTTGTACCTCTATGGGCTGAGATATGCTACTACCAACCACTTTTAACAGGAACATAATTTTGTGAGTTTTGTGCTCAGTGGATCTTTATAATCATGGTCGTGCATGTCCGGAGGATGTCCAAAGCCAACTGTAGTTTTAGGTAACCTTGATGCTGACTCTGCAAATTAAAAATTTAAAACTGTAAGACTTTAAGATGCTAGGTTGCTTCTAGTATAACATCAAGCTCAATGTACTCTCATTTATTTGAGAACTTTTTGTGACTTTTAGATATGGTGAATTTTGGGGGGGGGGGGGGGGGGGGGGGGGGGGGGGGTTGGGGGTTGCTTGTTTTACTGTTTCTTGGTAAACCTGGCAGCAGTGGTTAAAATGTAATAGAACCTTACATGTGTGCTAAAACACACATTAACAGGTCTGAAGGTGTTAAGTGACTTATTCCAGACTCCTCCAGGAACACGGTTCTGTCATTTCAGCCCCACTCCTCCGGAAGGCAGTAGCGGAGTCCACCAGGCCAGCCCTGGCAACCAGCGTATCTGGGCCTGCGGGAACATTTCACCCGAGGCTCAGATCTGCATGACACACAGTGTACAGAACCCCGTTCGTACAGAACATTAGAAGGAACAGTGCCACCACTATGTAGCAATTCTGCTCTGGCTTGTACAAAGGTACCTAGAAGAAGCCTCATTAAAAGAAGCTTCTTGATCTGCGCTCATTAACCGGTTTATTAGATACACCTACCTTGAGCCACCACTAGCTGGACACATTATTAGGAACATTGGGTACTGACTGTGTAACTGTAAACAGAAACTTTATAGGTATAGAGTTATAGGTGGTAGCCCACGTGATTGCATGCAATTAACATATCTCCTCCTCCCATTCATGCCCATCAGAGAGACCCTGTGGACTCTAGTTTTGGTTGAACTGAACTATTCCTACAGGTTCATGTTCACATTGGGCTTGTGCCCTGTTTCCCTGTGGACTAAAATAAAGCTTACTACTTCTGAGTACTGAAATTCCGACAGCCATCGCAAATCCGAAATCCTTCCGAACAAACTCAAAATAACAAGGGTGCCGTTATTCCGACACTCGTGAGTAAAGTTATTAGTTTCACGGTTTGACTCTTAGTCACGGCGTATGACGGGACAATTCCTCTCCGTCATGGAGCTGACGTCAGACTGAACGTCGGTGCGTGTGATCTTAGACGCTGGGTAATTGCTCGGAAGCCTCCTCGCATTTGCTTGGTCACAACAATTGTGCCTGCACAATCGCCACACTCCAATTACATGAATAGGTACAAAAAATATATATATTCTATTTGCATTTCCAGTCTGAATCAGGTTCTTACTGCATTTAAGACTGCATCAATTAAAGAAATTAGATAAAGGTGTTTACACAACTTTTTTGTTTAATTGGTTTAACTGTCAGAATATTAACCCTGGTATTAACACCAGTATTAACCTCAGTATTCACCTCAGGGTAAGACTGTATTAGTGAATAGGTGCATGCCCTCAGTGTTGCCACAAACACAAACAGAACAGTCCCACATACGTTTTACAAGCTGCAGATCATGCGGATCACGTGTACTGTCGGATAGCATTGTTAGTGTGTTCAGAAGGCCCGTCATAGAGTTTAGGTCATTCACTCCAGCGGCTATTGATTTTTGTGTGGATTTTGGCACACAGTTGACCCCTCGGTTCATCGTAACCAGTGCTGTGAAGTCATACACTGGAGAAATGCATTCATAAAAGTGAGGGATTTTGATTACAGTACATTGAGATCAAACAAAAGTCAACACGGAAGACATTGCAGTTTCTTGTCATGTTGTAAGTGTTGTGCTGCTGCGTATGGTGTGTTTATAGGCCTTATTTGCCTGAGCAGGACTACTGATTTAGCTCTGAATCATAAATGAGATCAGCTCTATGGTTAAGGCGACGTAAGCTAAAAACAGTATTCTGAGAATTCAACATATTACTGCCAGATGATCGGAACATACACACAAACTCATAATCATTTTATACTTCATATTCACATTAAAAAAGGAACTGAAAACCATTCATTTCTCCGTGCCAGAAATCTTTCTGGTAACATTGCTGGCTGTAGTGCTACGAGCATGGCCTCTAAAGGGTGAAAGGTTATGATGAACCCTAGGTAAAATGCCCCTGTGTTTCTGATGGGGTCTCGTGCCATCGTGTAACCTGAGACTGTATCTACGGGGATGTTGTTTCCACCGGGGATATGCGTTGGGGGGGGGGGGGGGGGTATTGCTGTACCCCCGTCGCTCACCACAACATGCCACGAGGCTCACTGCCATGCGTGGGACACTGTGTTGCATCACTGGAAGTGACAGTGATATTTTGCTCGCTGCGTGATATCCTGTGTAGGCGTGGGCGGCTGCTGTTGCCACCGTGGTCCTCCTCTTCCTCCTCATCCTCGTTTTTTGCTTCACGATCCGCCACATGGGGCGGAGACGCCAACGTCACGGCGACGTGGCACGGCCGCACACGCCGGTGTCGTTTGGAGGTCAGCGTGATGTTGCTTTTCTATTTGGGACCGGCGGGGCCAGACTGAGTCACTGCAGTGGTCCTGGTGACATCACTGCGTCTGTAGCCGGGCTCAGAATAGGTTGTTCCTCACACACATGCATACACATGCGCGCACAGACACACAGTCTTGTTCTCTCCCTGAGTGTGTGTTTGTCTGTGTGTGTGTGTGTGTGTGTGTGTGTGTGTGTGTGTGTGTGTGTTTACATTGGCAGCGTACAGGTGAAGAGACACTCTGTGTGTTTATGCCTAAATAAGGCATCTCCCTCTCACACTCCCTCTCTCCTCGTGAATGGAGCAGCCCACACTTCCGAAGCCCATTCAAGAGCCTGCCCAGTAACATAGCCGTTCCCTGACATAACACGTAATAACGCATAGGGCGCAGAAGACCTCCGTGCCTGTGGAGACCGTCCTTTGCATCGGAACAGCTGTTCCACAAACACACACGCACGCAGCCCTCCCATACCAGAGAAGGCTAATTTGTACACCGAGATTAATGAGTAGTAGTCCGCAAATCCCATAGAACAGGTGTGTTGTGCGGCCTCCTGTGGCCCGGCATACAGATTAGCCCATTGCATAAACAGCCCTCGGTCACACGGTTATGCACTTACTTTGGGGGTAAATACTCATGTGATGCTCTAGCACTGCTGTAGATGGAGACGTGTTGTTGTTGTTGTTGTTATTGTTCTCCACTCCTTCTTGTTTTGTCCTTCTGTGTTTTTTGTCCTTCAAAGGGTCAGTAGAACGTGCGAGAGACGAAGGGAGGGGCGGGCGGGAGGGAGCCAGATGGTACCGCTCCGTCTTTTCTCCGTGGGGCCCTGGAAAACGTAACCGTCTCTCGGAGACGGTCAACAAGTGCGCGAGCGATGGCGGCGCGGATCTGCGTGTAGCGTGCTCGGCTCTTCAAAGCTCGGTTTACTCTCGCTCTCTGTGCACCCTCCTCTCTTGCTGCGTGGTGTTTCGACACGTCCATCGCCGGTGCGGTTGTGCACGACCGCCATATGGTCGGGTTGTTGGGCTTGACAGGCCTTATGTAAGCTTGATCCAGAGCTGCGTTTCATCAGATTGATGCAATTATTGGCGGGATAGTTACCACTTCTCACGCTTCTGATGTAATGAGCTGGTAGAGAGAGCGAATACTCGAGCATGACATCACCTGAGGTTTATAATGTAGATACAGGCACACATGCTTTCTGGTCTTTTTCTTTCTTTCTTGAATTTTGTCATTTGGGACAGGACTGTTTTATGATTTAAGATACTGAAATTTTCTTAGGTCCGATTTAATACCGGTACTGGTACGGCCTATTTTACAATTCAATTCCTGACCACTTTTTTCTGCAAACCACATAAGTTTGGTAACAGCTGTATGTTTTCCTACACAAAGAGTGCCATTGTAACAGATGCACCTATGAGTAACTGAAATACCCAGACAACCACCTCACACATTTATGTCGCACACCACGCAGTACGTGGGAAGAGAAGGAGCTAACCTGCATCTGATGGACGCTCAATTACCGTTTCGTTCGTTATACGCGCAAATGACGCAAGATAGCTAAGACGTAAGAGGGGCTAAACGCTATGAACCCTCTAGTCGATGTGCTCGGAGAAGAGTCATCGTTTCAGATTGCATGCCCGCGAGAGAGCAGTGGACGCACCCGCTTCGACGACCCTGAATGGTGATGCGTACCGTAGTTTTCAGGCCATGTAGATTCGCTTTGCAGTCGTGGAGAAAAGCTCACAACAGCGGGATTAATTCTTAGTGCACATCTCAGATCGTAGTCACGAGTTAAGCTGGGCGTACACTGTACGATATTTTAAATCGTGTACTCAGCTCCAGCTCAAACTGTACGACTAAATCGCAGGGTTTAAAAATTCACAGCTCACGATTCACATACTCACACTATACGACCCGACGCTCTCATGCGATCTCACGAGGAGCGATTTGAATTTCAAACATGTTTGATATTCTTGCGACGCTGCGATTTCTGATCGGGAGTTGGTCGTGAGGTGTGAATCGCTCCTCGTTTACCTGTGTAAACTATACGATGCACGACACGCGATTGAGCCGAAACTCGGCCCGATCGAAAAATAGTCGCACGAGTGAAAAATCGGCTGAAAATGGGCCAAAAATCGCACAGTGTACGCCCAGCTTTAGGAGAAGGATATGGATGGTCTGTTGGACATTACGTAGACCGAAAGTGCTGGTTTAAATAACTAAGGTTTTAAGAGTAAAGTGTCTATCAACCATGTTTCGTCTATGCACCTCATGCCTCTGGATTCATTCACAATTTAGCTATAACAGAAGGCACATGATTCCTGTCTGACGACAGCGAAGTGAGAGCACGTCTGTGCGCAGAGCTCGAAGCCATGGACTAAACCACACGAGAACCGTGTGTTGTGATCTGGGGGGAGCGGGCTGAACGCATCCCCGTTAAAAGATAATAAGTTCTCCCCTCGGCCGCGCTGGTCCTGGAGGTGAACGTGAGAAGGGCTCGTCCTCCACCGGCTGACGTCAGGGCCGCGTCAGACGAGGCGTGACGTCTGTCCTCGCGGAGGGGGCGTGCGCGCGCGCTGCTAAAACCCAAATGAGCGCCGACTTTTCCATCATTGCTCGACTGCCGTCTGAGCACTGCGGAGCGGCTCCTGAGCACCAGCATAACAGCATAACCTGACCAAACTGCACAAGGACCGTTCCGTAGATAATCTCCGCACGTGATATTTCACATCTTTCTTTTTTTACATTATTTATTTTCTCATGCATTCAGCGTGATCGAGTTTGTTTGTTCGCCAGTATTAAACTGCCTCTGGATCAAGGACATTCACCGATCACGGAAAGTAACCGAAGCGTCATTATAGGACTAGACCGACGGACTGCATCTGCCAGAAAGACTGCTACGTGCAGAAGATATTCACCAAAACAATAACAACTGGAATAGTGTGGACCTGCTGCCCAGACGAAGTTAATCTCATAGATTAAGAGGGGCGACGCGCTTCAGCACTGTTTATATTCATCAGCTCTTACACTCCGTCGTGGTTATGCCGAGTCTGCGACAGTCGTACACGGTGACCGTACCGGAGGAGCCCCCGGCCGCCGCGTTCCCCTTCATCAAGCAGGACACGCGCAGGAAAAGTCCGCCCATGTCGCGGTCTATGCTTGTATCTACGTTTTTAGGACTTCTCATCAACCAAGCGAAGGTGAGCCTCAAACGACCGCCTTAGTGACCGCAAGCCTGGGAGTAATAACTGATGGACTGTCATAGTAATGGCTGTGCGTTGTCTACTGGCTTGCACGCGCATTGTGCATTTTCTCTCAGCCTTTGATGTGAAATGTTTACATCAAATTCTTAATTGTTAGTGTTTGTTTGATTTGTTTCCCCTCCACGTGTTTGTGTTGACGTTTCAATGTTGAAATGTTGTAGGCTACATAACTCAGATCTGCAAGGCGTTTATTACATGCCTCGCTATGACTAGCAACTGCCGTGGCAATCATCGCACAGAAATCCTTTTCAGAGTTGTGAGCACAGAAATTGCACACAGTTGTGAAGCAACTATTACGAGTGTTTTCCGTGAGACGTGCGGTTTTATTAGGAGCCCCCTAAACGCTGTTTCGTTACTGGGTAAAGGACCTGTTTGAACCGACAGCCTGATTGACTTGGACTAGACATATTAAGACTGGGGAGCGCTTGACCTTAACTGTACAGTTTGGGCTCGTGCGGCTGACGCCATCTAGCGCATACATCAGTAATACAACAGTCAAAAAGTTGCACCAGACGGGTAGATGCACTGTGGCGTTGGCAAATGACGCACGAGCCTTTTTAATTTAAACCCCTTCTCATTTCTACAGTAAGATGAGTGGTTAATGCGTAATTACTGGATGATTGTGATTGGTGTTTTGACCCTCTAAGCACCGAGGAGAGTTAGAACTTGGCACATGTCTGTTCCGTAACAAAATCGGGTTTTACAGCACACTGCACTTCAAGTGATCTGTAGTATATCGGATGAACCTGGCCGACGTCCAAATACCCGTTAGAACCAAAGGTTATTTCAGCGAGCACGTGACCGGGATTTATCCGCGCGACCTGGTCACAGCGCGCGCTTTATCTACCCTCTTCTAAGATTTGGTCTTTGATTGGACGCTTTATCAGCGTCCGCGTGGCAATTACTCGCTGTACCTTTGTGTCTGTACTTATGAAAAGTTAAAGGTTACACAAAAGGTTACAGCGCTTTCCCATATGGTCGGAACAAAAAGTTTAGTCTGTTGCATAATCTTGACCACTTGTGCAGGAATGTGCTTAATCAGTGTGCGATAAGACACCGGAGTCATGTGGCTGGAACCGCTGAGGGCTGTGTTCTGCAGGACTTCCACGAACTTAGTGCTCTCTGTGCTAACTAAGGATTGTGCTTTGGCAATTTTGAAGCCGCTCATGGATGATTGGATGATTGTGCGTATGTGAGATAGTGGGATTATATATATATGTACTAGTTGGTATTGATTTGTTTTACTTCGGTACAGAACAGTTGATTCTGTGTGTGAGTGTCAGAGAGAGAGAGAGAGAGAGAGAGAGAGAGAGAGAGATCATGTAATTCTGCAATTGAGGTAAACTACCAGGCATCAAGATACAGTGTGATGAGTACTTGGGTAGTCAGCACAGGGTGTGTGCATATGAGAGGGAGAAAGAGCACCACTGTGTGTGTGTGTGTGTGTGTGTGTGTGTGTGTGTGTGTGTGTGTGTGTGTGAAGCCTGCTGGCACCATAAGCCCTCTTTTGCTGGTACCTGAGCCTGTGACATGTTCCAGAATCTAAGGTTAGGCACACAGTGTTCCTCCTTGCTTTCTTTCAACTCCTGCCAACCAATGAACTTCTAGGATTTTGCCAATCGGCCTCGCCAGCCGCTCTCCTTGTCCCCGCCCAGTGAGAGATGGGGCTTATATGCCCGCCCACTACCACTGATTGGCCAGTGTCACAGCCGGATCTATTTCAGTGGTGGGCGTGAGAACCGGCGGGTGACCTAACAGGGAGGAGAGGCCCACACACACACACACACACACACCCTGGGGTGATGAACAGCGAAATGCTCGTCAGCTCACCATAATGGAGTTTGCGTGTGAGTGTGAGATCAGTGGCGAGGCATCTGATTACTGTAGAGGTGTGAGGGCCTCAAGCCTCGCCTACTGATTGTACGGAGTGACTCACACTCATGACCACACAGTAGACTCACTCATCAGTAGTGGATTCATCCATACAGGACCCAATGGAAATTCAGCAGGAGTATATTTAACTCCAGCATCACACCGGTTAATCTGCATCAGATTATCCTGTCTGAAAGGTATACAGGATAATGCACGCGTTCATGTCTACGCGTATGTGCACAACAGGTTGCAGATGTGTTAAGAAGAACATTAGTGTTTACCAGGTGGCTACTGCCTACCTTCAGGAGGGGGGTGGTGTGCTGGACGAGGCCCTGGGGCCCCCAGAGCTGCCCTGTGGGGCCCAGAGCTGCCCTGTGGGCCCCAGAGCTGCCCTGTGGGGCCCCAGAGCTGCCCTGTCTCCCCTGCACTCAGCACCGAACCTGCCCCACTCACTTTACGCTGACCTACACTGCTGCATTGTTGCTTTCCTAAAGCAGCTCCAGGTTGTCCTAGATCTCGTCGGCAGGCACACATGCTGTGACTGGCACTTAGTCTGCGCCTGTCACAGACACCGCCATGATGTCATGGCGTGACAGGTGACACATGAGGGCTTTTTTTTTCCAGGAGCTGACAGTGCAGTGAGGCGGTGCGACGGCGTAGGGGCCGGTGTGTGTGCGCAAGCGTGTGTGAAAAGATAAGCTTGTCGTCCACATCAGGTCTCCGTTTTGTGTGCCTCGCTCACGTGACCCGTCGAGCTGTCGCCCTCCCCCGAGAAAACGTGGGGAGAGTCTCTGCGCTGGAGGGCCCTGCTCTAATGCTGCTGTTGTTTCGTCGTGCCGCCCCGTTGGCCTGGCAGATGGAGCCTGTTTGCCGAGGAGGCGTTCTGAGCAGCAGGGGTTTCCAAATCTGCCCACATGCTGTTCAGAGAAATCTGAGTCCCTCCCCCCCTGCACAAACCCCCGTCAGCATCACATCCACTGCTGCCTGTTTAGCACCACTCCAATAACTTGTCATCATGAAGCTATTTTATGTTCCCTTTGACTTACACTCTTTTATACCATTTATGCAGTACTATTCATTTATGCTGAGACCTTCCTAACATCTGTGGTCCTGCTGGTTTTGTGCTTTGTCCCTCGTACTCCCGCAGAGTGACGTGGACATGCCAGATTTGCTAGTGTCGGCTGTCCACTGCTGCCAGAGCATTTGTAGGTTTGTTTATCTCAGCCTACCTACTAAACATACTCACACTCTCTCTCTCTCTCTCTCTCTCTCTCTCTCTCTCTCTCTCTCTCTCTCTCTCTCAGAACTCCAAGAACGCTCAGGGCCTGGTGGGTCTGCGGAACCTAGGCAACACTGTGAGTATCCCCCCCCCCCCCCCCCCCCCTCCATCGCCAGCGTTGCTTACGTGTGGCGTCACCCACTCACACCGACTTGTTCTTCCCACAGTGTTTCATGAACTCCATCCTGCAGTGCCTCAGCAACACGCACGATCTGCGCGACTACTGTCTGCGCAACACCCACCGCACCGACCTGAACAACAACTGTCGGGCCAAGGCAGCTCTCATGGAGGGTGAGGCTCTCTCCTGCCCCAGGGGGCGGGGCTGTACTGGATAGGGCGGGGACGGGCTGTGTTTTCCCCGCGCTTCCTCCTCTCAACACAATTTGCATGCTGGGCGTTTCAGAGTTCGCCAAGCTGACGCAGACCCTGTGGACATCGGCGAGCAACGAGGCCGTGAGCCCCTCGGACTTCAAGACGCAGGTGCAGAAATACGCACCGCGCTTCATGGGCTACAGGTGAGTTCCAGCAGACCCTGCGTCTCACACTCCCTCCACTCGCCTTGCTTACGCAGAAAAGAGTCATTAACCATCTAATGCTTAATGTCTCTCTCTCTCTCTCTCTCTCTCTCCTCCAGTCAACAGGATGCCCAGGAGTTCCTTCGTTTCCTTCTTGACGGCCTCCATAACGAGGTGAACCGGGGCTCGGTGAGGGCCCGGACACCTGTCGAGGACTTTGATCACCTCTCGTAAGCACCCGCACCACCTTACACCTCAAAGAAGCTGTGAACACAGCACACTCGCACCGTAAACACCACATAAAAGCACCATAAATACCGCATATCCATACCGTAAACATGCCTCAAACAAGTCAAAAACACGCCTCAAACCCAAGAGCCACATGCTGTCTGAAGCCTCATGGCAGTTTGTGTGTGTGTGTGCGCGCGCTAACAGGGATGACGAGAAAGCCAAGAGAATGTGGAATAAGTACCTGGAGAGAGAAGACAGTAAAGTAGTGGGTAAGTGAGCCTTCTGCATGAACACGTGTGTGTGTGTGTGTGTGTGTGTGTGTGTGTGTGTGTGTGTGTGTGTGTGTGTGTGTGTGTATGTATACATGTGTGTATGCCCCCGTGTGTGTGCATGTGTATATCAGTAAGTGTGTGTATGTGTCTAGTTGTGTGTGTTAGGGTGCATGTTTGTGTATATTGATGTGTGACTGTGTCAGGAGTTCTGTGTGTGTGTGTGAGTAACTCACTAGGCCTGTGTTTTGTCCCACAGATCTGTTTGTGGGTCAGCTGAAAAGTTGTCTGACCTGCAGTGAGTGTGGCTTCTGCTCGACCGTGTTCGATCCTTTCTGGGACCTGTCTCTGCCAATCGCCAAGGTGCTCACACACACACATAAACAGACACACACACACACAAGCCTCCCGTGCTGTATGTGTTGGGGCTGACCTGTAACTGCAGTGTTTTTCTTCTACAGAGCTCAGGAGAGGTTAATCTGATTGACTGCCTCCGGCTTTTCACGAAGGAAGATGTACTAGATGGGAATGAGAAACCAGTAAGTGCTTGAGATTGTATGTTTGTGTGTGTGTTTGTGCGTGCGGGTGCACAATTCTACCACATACATGCATGTACTACACATATGTGTTCCTGGTGTAATAACCTTTCCCCTCTCTAATCTACTTCTCACAGACATGCCAAAGATGTAAAGCCAAGCGTAAATGTACGAAGAAATTCACCATCCAGAAATTCCCCAAAGTGCTTGTGCTCCGTATCCTTCCTAAACACACTCTGCTAACCAGGCCCAAGCTGCCAGCCAGCGAGGTGGTCCTCCATAGTATAAGTATAGTGTGTGTGTGTGTGTGTGTGTGTGTGTGTGTGTGTGTGTGTGTACAAACGTGTGTGTGTGCGCGCGCCTTTGTTTGTGTCTGCCCTTGACTCTTCGTCTGGCTCAGATCTGAAACGTTTCTCAGAGGCCCGAGTAAAGACCGCTAAACTGTCCACCTTCGTCAACTTTCCCATCAGAGATCTGGACCTGCGCCAGTTCGCCGCGGACAACAGTGGTAAGTAACGCCGCCTTCCAGTTTGAACCCCCACCAGCCTTAATTGCCCGTGACAGAGCACCTTGTCATTTACTAACCCCAGTCTACAAACAAACCTTCAGGAATTATATTCTACCCACTAACTTGACTCTCCTCCCCTTCTCCCTCCCTCTCTCTCTCTCTCCCTCCCTCTCTCTCTGTCCTTTCCCTCTGTAGTGAACGCCATCTACAACCTGTACGCCGTGTCCAACCACACGGGCACCACTCTAGGCGGCCACTACACGGCGTACTGCCGTAACCCTTCCACGGGGGAGTGGTACACCTACAACGACTCCCGGTAAGTGCTGCAGGAACCCGGGCCATGATGTCATCGCTCGCCACTGTGCCCAGCAGGTGTCTCTCCAAGGACAATGTGTCCTACTTGGCCTGCTGCTGTGTAGTGTCTCATGTGACAGAAACTTAAATGTTGTGGTCCAAGCTCGCCCATATGCAGAAGGTTGCAAACGATCATCACGCATTTTTAATTATACGTTAATGTTTTTGATGTGTGTCCTATTTACGGCAATTACTTTAAATTTGACACACAGATCTTACAGGTTGCCGTATGCATGATTTTTAAGGACAGATGTATGTTAAGTAACTGCTTAAAATTTGTTTAACATAAATTTTCTTGTTCTATGCCACATATTTATATGTATATAATGTGTAGTTATTATAGGGTTTCACAGACCATTTGCATATGGGGAACATTAGCAAGCATAAGCTCAATTTGATGCTGTATTGTAAGCATTTCTACATCTGCAGATCACTTACCTCTCCCCCCCTCTTTCTCCCTCTCCCTACTTCCCTCCCTCCCTGTGCCTTTCTTGCAATCTCTCTCTCCCTCCCTCCCTCTCTCAGGGTGAGCCCCATGTCATCCAGCCAGGTGCGGAGCAGTGACGCCTACGTGCTGTTCTATGAGCTTGCCAACTGCTCGCGCATGTAAACGGGCCCCATCTCGGCCTGTGTGAGGACCCTGATGCCTGGGACTTGGCTACAGCCGTTGGCTGCTAAAGGACACTACAGCCCTGGGGA
This sequence comes from Brachyhypopomus gauderio, assembly GCF_052324685.1. Lineage (NCBI taxonomy): Eukaryota > Metazoa > Chordata > Actinopteri > Gymnotiformes > Hypopomidae > Brachyhypopomus > Brachyhypopomus gauderio. The sequence continues at coordinate 13,223,138 of NC_135217.1, forward strand.
CCAGCGCCAGGTCCTGGGCCTACGGGTGCCTGCCCGCGGGCCTCATCCTGGGAGGGAGCTTCAGTGGAGGCCTGTGCTCTGAGCCCCGTACTGAGACTGTTTCAAACGCGAGGTCATGGACAAATGACTCAACATGTAGTCAGATTAAAGGTTTAGGCCTGCTAATTTCTCAGAAGCCTGGGACTTGATTTTGAGACACGGCCCAGAGAGAGCATCCATGTAAGGGCTTCCCCATCCTGTATTATGCCACATGGAGATTGCTGCTGTTTAAGGGTTGGGGATAAACAAAGAGAAACTGGAACACTACCTCTCATAACTGAGTGGGACTGTACGAGTGTGTGTGGGTGTGTGCATGGGTGGTGTGTGTTTGCACGTGAGCGTGCAGACAGATGTCAAAAATCTCTATGCACTATTAACCTGGAGCTCTCTTCTGCAGGCGGTCACCACGACAACATGCATTAATTTATTATCATTCAGAGGGTTTTATGTTTTACACTTGGGTTTTTGAAAGTGGGTCGCAGTTTGACCTCAAAACTTTATGACCAAGGAAATATTTGTCGCCCCCTGGTGGAGAGATGCTACATGCAGCTTTGCAGGCACTTTGCAGGCAAAAAAAGAACTGGTTTATCTACTGGATTAATTTTTTTCTACCATGGCATTCAGCTTAATTTGGAAAAGAGCTTTCACAGCACAATAAGCCACCTGGTGGTATGTCTGTGTGTCCATTTTATTGTTTCTATGTGTGTATGCGTGTGTGCGTATGTGACTGCATATATTTTTATTTATGAAGTGCGAGTAGTGAATGTATGAACCCGAGTTGTGGTGAGGCAGCCAGGTCTGTTTATATGGAGAGGTTTCAGAGGACTGAAAGTCATGTGATTCATACAAGAGAATCGCGTGCTTCATACAGGCGAATAATCCCCTTCATGGGGATCTGCATAACAAGTACCTTTTGACTTTTTACAAAGTCAGATAGTTCAATGTAAATAAATGAAATAACTTTAACTTCTCCAGCTTTTTGGTGTCTCTCTCTTCATATTTTTTTCTTTTTTTTTACTTCATCTTAGGTGTTTATTCTAATTCAATTTGCAGACCCGTCCATAGTCTGACTAATATAAAAGCTACCACAGGGGGGAGCTACTGCGTCCTCGGGCATACAGATAAGGGCCAATATGTCCGTACTGTACACATGGTCTTGTGTGGGATCTATAAGATACACCTATCGTGACGCTAAAGGCGGTTCTTCGTGCTCAGAAGTTATTTGATTTACAAGTTTTGTATAAAATTTCTCCATGTTTCCAATGGCGTCTTTCATGAAATCTGCAGGTGATTTATGTTTAGGTACTTGTTTAGGTACCGTGTTTGTTTACACAAACAAAAACACACTTACGGACATATATAGCGTATCTAGTACAAGTACAAGTGCACAAATGTGTATTTATAAGGGTGTATATATAAAATATAGCGCCAGGAAATGTTAACACAATGTACACGGTGTACAGGTTTCTGGCACAACGGGTGATGTGAATTCAGAGTACAACATCCAGCAGTAATGGACCAGAGCCGGTGGAACCACGCCCAGACACTGAGGGGATGTGCACATTCAATCCCTGTGAAAGTGTGTTGTCTTTTGTTGACTGTTGGTTTTGTTAGGCATTACTTCTGACGGTTTCAACCACTGACAGTTAAAAGATATCAGTGAACTGAACTCAAACTTTTCCTTCTCTACAGCGGTGGAAGAACAAGAATGACGTTAAACGTCATCTAGTTCAGTTCACCATTTTGTCATTTTTAAAATACATTACCCATGGTGAGTTAATATAGTGAGGAAATAGCTGAGCTATAAGCGGTGTAAAGTCCTTCTAGGTATCCGGTTATGCAGATTTAATGGAGTTGGCGGAGGAACTCAACTGCACTCTCACGTTGAGGCGCTTTACCTCCGCCTCGTCATTCAAGTTTTCCACTGCGTCCCCTCGCTGTGGTCCAGCCTTCTAGTCAAGCATATGAATAAATCACTGAATGCTGCTTTCATCACGCTTTGTTAGATTTCTAAATTGCTTCCACGCTGGTTATCCAGTTAGGCTTAGCTATGGTCTGTTTGTGCCCCTTAAAAGAAACCCTTACGCCCCTGATTACAGCTATAAAACGTAAATCAGCCTGCTAGGCGTGCAGCGTAGGCAGAGTGGAGCAGTGCTGTATCCGCTCAGTGGAGAGGTGAACAGCACCGTGACCTTGGTGTTGCTAGCACCTCGCCCTACCTCTGCCAGGTCAGCTCCAGGAGTATGTACACATATCTGGACGCTGCAACAGAGAAGCCCAAAGCCAAGACGGAGCAAAAATTAGGGATCTGTAATCTGTGCAAGCGCGGCGGTCCCAGCGCCCTGTGCTTAGAGGCAGCGAGCCAGCGTAGGGGCTAGGCGCACGAGCGTCTGCGCGTGTGTGCTCCGAGTGACTCTGCAGATTATGTTACCAGACGAGGACAGATGATCTGTTCGTGAGGAGAGGAGGGATGGAGCGAGCTGGTAACCCAAGCCTCCGTGCATTTCCCGATCTCACTGTCTGCAGAGCGGCGCGACGAACGGCTCTTCTTCCCACCAGACCTCGCTATCCACCAGCTGCTCACACGCAGGAAACACGCTGGAACACCATGGCACAGTGCTCAAAGTGCTGCTAATGTTACCTTGGTATAGATAATGCTTATGTGAGTGTGTATGTATAAAATAAAACTGGAATAATTCATCTCCTCTGTTTAACAGTAGGGTTTGTTATTACACTATCTCTGTTTAGAAACTTGCTCTACGAGGATAAGCATAAATATTTGATGCACTGTTTTAGAGAGAGAGAGAGAGAGAGAGAGAGAGAGAGAGAGAGAGAGAGAGAGAGTCCTGTGCAATATTTCTGGGTTCTTTTGTCCTTTGATAAGACTAAACTCAGGTCATTGTGTATTCATGTAGTGTTCTGCTTTTATGCTTGGAACTGGTGCATCATAAAATAACTGGTGCTTTTCTGACATCCAGTATGAGACAACTCCAGAAGTATTGGCACCCCTCAAATACTAGGAAAAACTATATAAATAAAATGAACAGTGCATATAATGATTGAAATTATTATTTTTATTATTTTATTTGGATAAATTGGTTTCCAGAAATAAATAATAATATTAGAAATCACTCCTACAACAGTGTTTTATTTAAAAGAATAATGTATGCTTTCAAAAACATGATTATTTCTTAAATAATATATTAATACATTTATTTGTATATTTTACATGAAACCAAAGACATTTACATCTGTGGGTTAAAAAAAAGTTGTGGGAACTTCAAATTCCACGGGCAAGTGCTTCCTCCATTACCAGAAACTTTTTGGAGATGTTTTATGAAGGAGACCTTTCATCAGAGTAGCCACGCACCCGAGCTCTGCACAAACTCATTGGCACCACAAATGGAATAAAGTGATGTGGTCACATGAGACAGAATCTGAGCTGATTGGTCATGCACACCATAGTCACAACAGAAAAAGACCTGCACAGAAGGAAAAGCACCTGATACCCACTATCAAATATGACGGTGCCTCACTTATGTTGATGACTTCACAGGAATGTTGTGAAAATCAGTGAGAAAATGAATTCCACTAAACAGGAGATTTTTATCACAGTCTCTGTCTACCTCTGTCCAAAGGCAGAAACCTGAAACCGGGATGTGAGTGGATCTGTCAGCAAGATAATGATCCAAAACACATAACATACCCACACATTAAACACCCACAGATATGGTCACTGGCACACAAAGTCAAACGCTTGCAATGGCCCTCAAAGTCTAGAGATCTGAAACCAAATTAAACCTATGGGGTGTACTGAAGGGAAAGAGTAATACCAACAGAAGCAGAAATGGTCTGGATGGACCATCTCACATGTGTCCTCCAGTCTTGTTATGCAGTAACATCAGCTAATATTGATAATATTATTTAAACCTATGTTTTTTTTATTTATGTTTCTGGGGAAGATATTTTTATTTCAAATATAAACAAAAATATGCAGCTTTAGTTTAAGTCAAATATTCCATGTGTGGTTTATTTAATTTACTAATTTTAACTTATTTTCATGAAAGGAATCAAAAACCCACTGACTGGCCAATACATAAATTATATACTCTTAAAATAACATTACAAAATCCAAACAATTAGCAAAAATTACACAACAAGATCAGGGATGCAACATTTAAACATGAACAACATTCAGAAAAAAACATGTAGAGTTTTGTCAGTCATGGCGTGGTGATTAGGGAACTGGTCTTGTGACCGGAGGGTCGTGGGTTCGATCCCCAGACCTGAGGCCATGACTGAGGTGCCCCTGAGCAAGGCCCTTAACCCTCAATTGCTCACTTGTATAAAAATGAGATGAAAATGTAAGTCGCTCTGGATAAGGGCATCTGCCAAATGCCATAAAAGTAAATGTAAAATGTATGTAAATGTAAAACTTTCAAATTCATGCAAAAATATGTAAAATTATACCACTAAGTCTCATACCTTTATTTTATTATCATATAAATCAATGTCAATCAATCAATATTAACTGAAATAATTACATGCATATTGCAGAATAAGAACACTTCTCTGCACTTTGTGTCATACCAAAGAACAGATATGGCACCCTCACTTTTCAGTGCAAGACCCTGTGTTAGAACATTCTACAGTGAACAGTGCCAAAGCTAGCCCAGCCTCCCACGGAGCGTCAAGCCTGCAAATATCCCTCCACCTTGTGAACGAGAGAGATATTTATAGAGAGAGATTTATAGTTCCTTACCAATCAAACAAATCCAAAACAAATGGTTAGAGTAGGTGCTGCCAACATTTTTTAGAAACATATCTGCTCAGTGACTTGACAAAACTGTGTACCAGTTTTACACAACTCTATACCACTGTTTTACACAACTCTATACCACTGTTTTACACAATTCTATACCACTGTTTTGTTATCTCATAAATGGGAAGGTAATATTTGATGCATAAGACAACATGCTCATAAAAGTATTTTTTCAATTAAGCTCTCAACCGGAAATGAATAGTCAAGCAACTGCATATTCTGGATATTGTGCTACTTTACTGTGGCCATGAAACCTCGGTTTATGAGCTACTGAACTCAATATTTATAGATGTTGGACACCACCCCCTTATTTTATCCAATTTCCTTTTATTTTATGTGTGTGTATTTGTATGTCAGCGTTCACTCTGGTGAATTCGCTATGTGCCAAAACCAGTGTGGGCATTGTCAGTTAGTCGTGTGTGTGTGTGTGTGTGTGTGTGTGTGTGTGTGTGTGTGTGTCTCCACGACTCACACAGTATGGAAACCCCTGTGTTATTCACCGTTGCCACCTCCTACAGCCTCAGCTGGACTCAAGCCCACTGTCCCTGGCTCCTTCCTGCCCCCGCTAAGATGGGCCTGGGAAGGCAGCTGGGTCTGTCACCCTTGCCAGCACCTGAGAGGCAGTGGCAGCCACACACCCCTCGGCGGGTGTCCAGTGTGCTGGTGGGATTTACCACTGTGTGAGTGAGAGGTAAGAGAGTGCAAAAAAAAGCTCCACCAACGTGAGTCTCAGAAACATCCAGTATGATAGTTTAAAGTGTGCTGCCGTAGCACAGTGCTTATCACAACCCTAGTGATATAGTGCAGTTTTGATTTATATAACCCTAGTGATATAGTTTGGGTTTTTTTTATGTAACCCTTGTGATTTTTTTGTTGAAACATTGCATTGTGTAGGAGTTGTCAGAAAGTGCATTGGCTGTTGCCAAACATAGTGAGCATTGCCAGTGTTGGGTATCGACGGGCAACCACTGGAAGCAACATTGATGGGCTTGGTGCGGTTATACACTAATAGCAGCTCAGGCGTGTACAGTGACTAAAGAGAGACAAACATGGTGTACCTTCTAGATGTCATTCTGTAATGGAGATGAAAGGCAGATCATACCAGGTCATACCAGATCATACCAGATCATACCAAACAGAAATAACAAGAAAAGATGTACAGGTGTCCAGACAAAACTCATGCAGACAGAACGTCATTCAGGAAGAAAAAGTAGTATTCACTCTCAAAACAACAAACACAATACACAAAAATCACTAACGTGGTTCAGTGAAGCAACCACTTCAGGTCATCCCTTTACAGAAATCGGTTTTAAAAAATTCAACAAAATTATTTATAAATGAATGTACAGGAAATTCACATTTGCACACCCAGCTGTTGTAGAGGGAGCTTCTTCGACTGCATGTGACCCTTGCAGTGGTGTGACATTTGACCTCTTCCCTCTGCTGGTTACTTGCACACGAGCATTGCATCTCTGCAAAACAGACATGCGATTATGGTCATCAAAAGGTCTAATAACTCACCCAGTCTCAGTGATACTCTTCTGGGAACACTTGGATCACCAGGTTCACTGGGCTGACCTTCCGCAACACAATAACCGCACCCTATTAGGTAGCCGTAATCTTCTAATACTGTGTACGTTTACATAATGATGGATGTCCATTACTTCTACCCCACTGTTTTGAACCTAATTTCATATGCATTATTTAATAAACTACTTTACACATAAATTATTTAATACCTTACTAAAATATACTGATGTACAGTTACAATTATCATGGTTCAGGGGGCTTTTGGCCATATATAAATATATAAAAAGATTCTTTTGTATGTAAAAACATACATATTTGCTTCAAAGCAAGCAATAAATAATTTGTTACGGTTTACCTTTATTACATTGTAGGCCTACAATATGTTTTCACATTGATAAATTATTGTGGGAAAAGCATTAGCAAAAAAGTGAATATCAGAAAAATGTAAGATAATTCCTGGAGGAATACATTGATGAAATAAAAATGTTAGCAAATATTTCTACCTGATTAAGGAGAGTAGCACCCAGAGAGTTAACATAAAATCTGACAGAATTTATAGGTGTTTTATGTACACTTATGAAGTGGTGTTGTTATTCACACAAATAAATCGAAAACAAATAGCAGAAAAACAGAAAAAGAAAATTTCCTATATAGTACATTTATTTATTACTTACTACTCATATTAATATTCAGAATATACGTTGGATATCAGTTGAATTGCACTTCAGTTAGCAATCCATAATCTAACTGATCCATGATTGCACTTCAGTTAGCAAAAACGTTTAATATCGTTTTTTAGGGTGGAAACCGTGAAAAGCTCGTCAAAATGCACCTCTGGTTCCTGTGAGAAGGGCCTTCGGGCTGCAATTCTGACTGAGGCGGGTAACTCGTCTACGATGCCCTCAAGCGCTGATTTGGGATCCCTTTAAACTTTCACTTTGTGATGACTAATTTTAGGATTTGCGAAGGGGAAACTGGCTCCAGGTCAGTATCTAAAGGGAGGTTTTAAGCAGTGTGCTATTGGTGTATGCCTTCAGATGTACACCTAGATGGCGCTCTCGAGTAAAATGAGCGGTGACAGAATTGCCACAAACCGCTAATACTCCAGTCTGCGTAGGACACAACAGGAATTAACAACGCTCGCCGAGTGACGGAACACCGTCGCCTCCAGAGAACTTGTCGCCTTCGGCCACTTCGTGTGTGGGAAAAACAAGGTTTTATTGAAGGATTTTAAGCGAATTGTAGCTAGTCAGCCGGGACGTCATTGTTTCTCCCCAGAAATGATATGTAGCAAGTTACTATGCTAAGCTGCTTGCTGGGCGCCGGGTTTAGGCAGGAGTGAAGACCAATCAATCCCCGGATACCTCCCCCGCTACTTCACGTCCACAGCGGCGCTACACGGCGAGGAGAGTGCGGTGGGCACCGGCGTCCGAGTGTGGTGGTGCAAGCCCTCATGCGCTCGAGTTATCGTTCAAAGATAATCACCTCCTGCTGAATTGCACATAATAAGGGTTTTCGACAGGCAGACTCGGAGCCAAAAACGATGTGGCAAGTGTTGGTAAGCGGTGTCGTGGTGTTCCCGGGTCTGTTTTTTGCTTTTCGAAAAGTACTCCCGTCTATTTTCAGCCGATGGACCGATGCCGACGTCGTGCTAGTCAGTGAGAGGTAAGTTTTGGTAGCATAAAAGCAAGCTGTTTAGATTCGTTGTTTAAACACTCTTTCTTGCCTTATTAGGCCACATTATTTATGTGCACCTCAGACTGCACGCCATATATCCAAACCTGTAACAATCTGAGGCGCCTTCGTTAATTTATAATAAGCAACAGTTGATGCAATAAAGTTAGGCTCCTTATGACTTTCCTCTATAGACCTTCAATATGATGACACACACAATTATTTTAATCCTTTTGTTGTGGGTATGTCAGTGCTGCCCTATCATCTTGATAATCTCTCTCTCTCTCTCTCTCTCACACACACACACACACACACACACACACACACACATTAAAGCCTTAGTGTTTAGGGTTAAGGAACCTGAAAAAGTTTGGAGAGTCCCATTACTAGCCACGAGCCGTTAAGTGTCTTGTTTGCTGTCTACTGCTTAGTGTGTTACTTATCTAGAGAACTGCCATTTCTCAGAGTGAAATGGTCGCATTATTAGTTGGAGTAACTGCAGCTTCACTCACTCACGTATTCAGCGCCCATTTAGCAGCTCGCGACCTCATTGGCCGAACGTGGTCGAATGACCGCGAGGCGTAACCCAAGTGTGCTGTGTGTAGCTGCGTGGAGGGTGGGGGCTGCACACTGCGTGGTCACATCATCCGGACCGACCCGCGTGTCTCATTAAAAAGGCGCAATTATAACTGTACGAGTTCGGCTCTCTTGCAACTTCAGCCTTGGAGCGAGAACGGGGTGTTTGGGAACGTGCATGGCTTGTATGCTGTAGGATGGAGCTCTTATCAGAGGCCATGCATGCAGCTGCTCAGACCTCTGTGTTTCTCTACAGATAGAGGTCTTGTTTGGGTTTGAGCAGCTGCGATATGTAGCCGAGAGATAAGATGATGCTGACGCATACAAACAAACACGTTGTGCATATTGTTACGCTGTTTCTGCCTTGCCCGTTGACAAAGCTGCCCGCCACCAGGCCCATTTTCAGCTTTATTGTACTTCATCCTCGTGCGTTGGCCTGGCTTCGGAACACAAGCCGACTGGGCCCTCCGTGGCTGTTGTTAATCTAATCGCCGCTCACCTTGTGCGACCATAGCAGCTGCATCCGCTGTTCCGTTCGCAGCTACACAGCACAATTCTGTGCATTGCTTCGGATTAGGATTTGATGACGGGCTCGACTTAAACCTGCGAGCACTGACTTGGCCGTTTGGGCCCTGCGCCTCTGGCCATCTGCTCGTGTCCACGTGGTTTTAACGGGACTCAGCGTTCTGTGAGGAGCATCGATCAGATGACACGAGCCGTTTGAGTGGCGGGGGTGCCCGACTGAAACCCTAGAGTGAACAAAATGGAAAAATGCAGAATTCAATCTGGTTGTATGGGGGGAAAAAAGTTTTTCAAGACTGGCTGCTGTTTAATGAAATGAAAAATAATAATGCATTGGTAAATGTAACGAATATGCATCTATAATGCTGTTTGGCGGATGGTGATTCCAAAAATGGAATCACCATTTAAATTAAATCTAAATTAGCCCCGACTTCCGTGTCTTTACATCCCGTTTTCCCCTTTCCCCTACTTCTTGCTGATTCTGTTTGGCATGGCCACCGCTTTTGCCCCTTCAGTCCAATCCGGTCGGCACTGTGGGAAATTGTTACCATGGGTACTGCGTTGAGTGCTTCGTCCTGTATGCACAGCAGCGCTGCACGCCTTTGGGTCGGGCCTACTGTTAGCCTGAGCTGGTACTGCTAACTCCTGCAGCAAGTCTGTGTAACCCACAGCTGCTTACGTGCTGCAAAACATCAGTTTTGATTTTAAAAATCTGATTTCTTCGTGTTTTGTGTTGTCAATACGTGTTTGTATTGTCTGACAATAAATCAATTTTTCAGGGAATCTTTCATTAACTAGATCACATGGCTCTTTGTGCCACAGAGAGGTACAAATACTTGTCCACTCCTGTGCAGGCTCATAGCCATAGCAGCTAGACCAGGGGTGGGCAATTAATTTTTACAAGGGGCCACATGAGAAACCTGAATTGTGTCAGAGGGCCACACAAACGAAAATGACGTCATCGCGGTGGCTCCGCCCACATCGTGCGAACTTCCGCGAACGGCGGAGGCGTTTATACTTGCCGCATCACATTCTGTGCAGTGTTGTCTGAAACGATATGTGTTAGTGTAAAGAAACACCCCTCAAAAACAGGGGAAGGAACATTTACCTGACCAATTTTAATGTTGCTTTTTGTTTCAGATTTGAAAAGTGCTGGAATTTAGGCTAAATGCTTGAAATTGTAACTACTTCGTTTCACAACAAATCTGTCTGACTGAACAGTTTTCTTGTATTACGTTAACAAATACGAGCCTCTTGTAATTCCAGGATGAAACATGAGAAAGCGAAGACGTTAAGACGTTTTGAAAATAAACCACCATTAAATAATGTGATTAAAAGCGAATTATTTCGAGTATATGTATAAATATTTAACTTAAGTTTAACGTGCTGGGAAATATTGAAATGGACCTTGAAAGTGACGTACAAGTGCTTTAATTCCACCTTGTAAAGATGTATAAACCCTGCAAACATGACTTTGTTCTAGTGATGTGTCGGTCGCGAACGAACCGGTTCAAAGAGCTGGCTCTTTTAAGTGAACGACGAGAGCTGGTTCCCCTCTAAGATCGAGGCGGTTCCCCTCTAAGACACCCCCCCCCCCCCCCCCCCCCCCCCCCCCCCCCCCCCCCCCCCCCCCCCCCGGTCAACAAAGTACGTTCGCCTCGCCCTCAAATAAGGAGTCATTTGGGAGCCGAAGGAGCCGTCTCTTTATGAGGAGCTGAGCCAAAAGATCTGGCTCCCTAAAAAGAGCCAAAATTCCCATCACTACTTTGTTCATCGACAGCGCGCGAGGCCCTCGCACACGGGCGGAGTCACCGCGATTACGTAATTTTCGCTGCGCAGATCCTCGCGCCGCATCAAGTATAAACCAGGCTTAAACCTACCTTTAAATCACTTCTACGGCACTTTCAAGGTCCATTTCAATATTTCCCAGCTGACTCAGTTTCTCTCTAAGCTCGGTTTCTGGAACGGAAAACCCTGAGTTTTCGTTAACTCTGAGTTTACTTACCCGGTTTCATCACTAAATCCGCTTTCTGGAATTACCCCCTGTTCAGTCAGCTATTTGTTGTGAATCGAAATACAGTCACAATTTCAAGCATTTTCAAGTACTTTAGCCTAAATTCCAGCACATTTCAAACCTGGAACACAATGCAACATTAAAATTCGTCACGTAAATGTTCCGCCGTTCGTGGAGGTTCGCGCGCTACGTTCATTCGCGAAAGTATAAATTCAGCCTTAATTTGTCGCTGATCACCTACCTAACCCTACTGTTTCTTGCACAGCTCACACACGCGCACGTACGTCCACACGGAATTAACACAAACATAGCGATTTCAAAATAAAAGCATCACAGTTGTATTGCACGCACGACATAGATATTTGTTTCATTTATGATTGACCTCTCGCGGGCCGGACAGGGACGCACAACGGGCCGGATGTGGCCCGCGGGCCGTGGTTTGCCCAGGTCTGAGCTAGACTAAGGGAGGGGAAAGGGAGCCAGATATCCGAATGGAACGCAGTCGCGAGTGGATTAGACCCACGATTCCACCTAAACATCATGCATGCGCCATAGACCCCCTGTGCTAAGCAGGACGGGGGTTTGGGGGGATCTGGATGACCTTTGACCTGGAAGTAGAGCCAGTCCTGGCCCTTGGACCAGTTTTGCATAACTCTGATAGAACTAGGTTTTATGGAGTAGACTGGTTTTCTCTAACATTAGAGTTTCTAATATTAACTCTGCATGCAGTATTCCATGTGGTTTTTTTGTTCCTCTCTGAACATGGCTGTGCTTTATCAGGGTCAGAGGAAGGTTGTTCTTTCCTCAGAGTTCAAAAAACAGGAACGGGACTATTATGGAAGTGATAATGAAGATACACATAGTCTGGACATTGACAGTGAAGTGTTGTTGGCCTGAGAAAGGGGGGTGGCATATTTTCAGGCCCCTGTATGAATTATATTAGTGTGTGTGTTGAGTGCCTGTCTGAGTGCTCCAGAGTGCGCTGTTAGTCCAGACACAGAAAGGCAGAGGGAGTCTTCAGACCTCTCATAACGTTCACCGACATCTGCCTCCTCACAGCGGAAGGAAGTAAAACACAGAGTATGGAAGTTATCAGAGAGAGCGACAAAGTGTGAGAAAATGGCTGTGTTTGAAAGCTGGACGTTTGTAGAGAAAGGGAAGAGATAAGTGTTTCAGTGAGAGAGACACTGGTGACAGGACCTCTCAGTAGGGGTGGGCGATATAATATCGTTCACAAAAATACCGGTACATTTCTTTATTCGATAGGATTTCGCTATATCGCGACATTATGACGTAAGGATGCAGGTTGTGCATGCAGCGCGCAAAATAAACATGGCCAACAGCGGAGAGAGCAGCAGTGCTCACACTGTGAATGATTTAGTTCCTAAACGAGGAGCTACATCAGTAGTGTGGAAGTATTTCATGAACAGTTCACGTTCAAAGTTCACAATTTTAATTATGAACTAGTTCAAAGTTCAGTTCATTTTACTTTTTTTCGTGAGATATTCAAATACTTTTCACGATTTGGCTGTTGCGCAATCAAGGGGCGGACACAAATGCGAAGTAGATAGTACAATCTCATTAGATTTTATTTCACATCTTACATCTGCAGACGACACGCGAGTGGACCGCGAATGACGTGGCATGATGAATAGAGAACTAACGCTTAATACACTAAAAGGCAGCGGAAATGACAAGGGCACAAAACTAGACCAAACAAGAGTACAACTAATTGTTACATACACTGACATGAACACAAACACGGGAAGCAAGTAACGGCCATACATGAACATGAAGTCTAACAGAATATACATGTATTGCCAGGCACGATATCACGTTAGAGAACACGGAGACCAAACATGAACTGAAAACCTAAAACACTACGAACCTGAAAATGGAGCAGAGACTTTAACCATACACAAACACGAAGCTAATCAAAACCACGAATCACAGATAAGGCGTGAATACCGTGCACACCCAACTAGGAAATAAAGAAACGACAATGATCCCCAAAGGTATAGTCTGGACATATACACACCAACTAGGAGATAAAGAAACGACAATGATCCCTGAAGTTATAGTCTGGACATATACACACCAACTAGGAGATAAATGATCCCTGAAGGTATAGTCTGGACTAGGCCTGTGTTGAAAAAATTGATTTTCCGATTCAGAATCGATTCGCATATGATGATCTGATAATCGATTCGTACGTCCAAAGATCGATTTTTTTGTGAACTTTTAACCCCGCCTCGTCACTGAATTCACGCAGGCGTGCTCGGTCTAACTAACTGTAAAACGACTTGGCGTCGGACAGTGACGGTAACGACGATAGTCAAATCGGCAATCTAAAAACAGAAGGACAGTTTATCCAGTGTCAGTGACTATTTACAGTTAGTCCATATCACTGACAGTTTACCCAGTGTTTTTACAGTTTAAAAAAGTTTAAAATGCTCTTGTAACGTTGGGCGCAAGGCGATGGACGAGACAGAATCCTTTGCACTTTCCAAATCATTACGTTTATTACATTTACCGAAGCGCAGACAGGGCACATAAAACACGTTTACATAGAACATGTGTGACTCAAACAACGAGCACAGGACGCTGCGCGAACGCACATTAAGTAGACAAACCACACAAACCCCACGTGATGACGAGACGAGCCACAGGTGAGGATTATCACAAGACGCACCCGCACCCACGGAGATACACAGACGCAGGAGTAGACGTTAACGTTAACACACGCCCAACAGGGAGGGGTCGGGGACCGTAACGTGAGAGTTCTGTTCTTATACTCTCACTTTAAAGAAAAATACACGTTTACATTTTATACTTTCAGTTTATTAAGTGTGAGCACTTTTAAAATAAAAATGCATTTGGTAGCAACAGCTTTTGGGTGACTTCTTAATTATTTCAATCATAATAATAATGCACTGGTTAGTGTCCCAGTAGGAGTCCACTGTTGCAGATATAGACACCTCAAAGATGTCCTCTGTTTATTGTCCTGGATTACCTTTCTTGAAGGTAGATTTATGATTACCCTTTTCACCAGTCTTCCAGCCATCAGTAACTACCAACTACCAGTAACTATTTGCTGATTAATATTGATATAATACTAGTTTTAACATGTTGCTTCTGTACATAGTCAGGAAACAGCTCAAATAAATACATTTTTAATAACACTAAACCCCGAATTGGATCGAATCGATTAAATCGGATTAAATCGAAATAAATCGATTCTTAATCTTCAGAATCGGAATCGGATCGATTCTTGGAATTTGAATCGATACCCAGCCCTAGTCTGGACATATACACACCAACCGGCGCAACGCGAAGTGAGCGATTTGAGCGACGCGAACAAGTTGAGCTTGGCTCAACTTTATGCAAATGAGCAGTGACGCGCGGCGGCGACTACCAATCAGAAAGTATGTTTGCACCCTCCTCCGAAACCGCACCTCTGACTTTGGTTCCTACTGATTATTTGATTGCAAAATGGAGGAGAGATTAATAGTGGCTGTCTCTGGATGTCCCGCACTTTACGATGTTTATTTTTGGAGGGAATACTGTTCATTTGTTAAAAAACATCTGCAATAAATTAGCGTATACCCTATTATTGGTTATGATTTTTTAAAATTCCTGTTTGATCTTCGGGTCTGGGGTAAAAAGTAAAAAAAATACATAAACATTTTAGGTTTATATACTATATGTGTTTTATACACACACTATGTTTTGTACACGCACTCCTTTATAATCGTGTGTCCTGTAATTAATAGATTAAAATAAATACTGCGTCCTGCTTTAAAAACATGATTTGCATATCTGTCACGTGCTGCATGCAGGCGTGATGTTGGACACGCCCCCACGCGACGCTGGCGACTCGGCGACGGAGAGCGATTTTATCGCTTTCGGTGTGAACGCACAGTAACACGGAACAGCTGAAACAGAGGGGCGTAACAAGAACAAGGAAAACATAAAAACGACGAGACTAAAAGGGGGCGGAGCCAGACGTGACAAGTACAAGCTAGAAATCACTATACGTTCTTATATGTGCTATGCCTACCCCGCTCTGCTGCAATTCATCACGGGTAACGTCGTGCGGAAGCCAGTATGTTATTAACTAGCCAGTATGTTAACTATTCTCATGCGGACACTACGTTGCCCACAATGCATTGCGCACACAACGTCAAAACCATTTCTGTCTGGTGCTGCATGATTTAAGCGGCACCAGCGAGAATACAGGAGGGAGGAAATTTCTCTCGTTGCGTTTCAAAAGAGAAAACAGATGTCACTCAGTTTTCAATGGAAACAAATTCCAACGTTCATTTACAGTGATGTCTACAGTTCATGACACATAATGTGAACTAATTCACGTTCAAGTTATTAAAAAATGTGTTTCGTTCAGTTCAACGTTCACGAAAAAATGAGCGTGTTCAATGAACGCATTCTTTTGAACTCGCACAACACTGAATAGTGAATTTACTTGAGTTTCTCTTTTAACAACTTCCGCCCTGTCCTGCCTCTCTTCTTCACGCAACTCATTTGGGACGTAGATTTGACTTATTACTTTGTTATTACCTTTTGGGAAGAAAAAATTTCGAGATATATATCGTATATCGCCATTCAGCTAAAAAATATCGAGATATTATTTTTGCTCCATATCGCCCAGCCTTACCTCTCAGTCTACCCCTCCGTTTCCTGACGGGAGGATGAGGGAGGCCATACAGACAACAAACCCAGAGCACAGGGCACCTTTCCCCCTCAGCCCCGCCCCCTCTGCTTCACCACAGGCAGAGACATACAAAGAGTGGATTGTGGAAATCCGGGTCTCATGACAATGTTCAGCCTGCAAATCTCCATGGACTGGTGTGTGTGTGTGTGTGTGTGTGTGTGTGTGTGTGTGTGTGTGTGAGAGAGAGAGAGAGAGAGAGGAAAGCGCCATTCATCCGGTGACCCACTCGAGCATAAGTGGGCAGGCCCAGGTCACATGGCTGCCATTGTCATGGCAAAGGACTGTCACTACGGCGACACACTGCTGCTCTCCGACCGTTACTGTCATTCTGTTTGTCTGTAACCATGTTGTGGGAGAAACGCACAGCACCCCAAGTGGATCACATCTTCTATTTATGTACTCCAGCCTTCATTTGTTCATTAAATGGCCCTTATCATGGGAAAAATAATTTATCTTTATTGAAATTAAGGGTTTTGGAGCAATATATTAATATTGATAAAGTTTCAACACAGTGTTCACTACTCCAGTTCATATAGACCATTTATGACGTCTGAGCTGCAAAAATGGCCTGTTTTGCGATCAGTGCTTCTCTGATGTCACAAGAACATACTCATTTACATAGCTCCGCCTACTCAGCCTACAGCTGTTCAGTTCCACTCACTTACACTGCAGTTTTTAGGTGCAGTGCAGTTTAGCTCTGAGTGCTTTTTGAATGAGAAGCAATACAGGGCAGCCAATCAGAACCAAGCTCATTTATCTTATATCTGTCATAAGACACATTAACGAAAACAGCCTGTTTAATTCTAAAGAATAAACGGATGATTGGAAAATGTCACATACATTTAAATAATAAAAGAGCCATTTTAGCTGGGCATAAAAGGATAATATATAATAAATTGTAGGATATTTAAGTTATTTATTCACACATTGTCACTGTCAGATGGGGTTTATTTGATTTTTTGCTGTAGCATTTGGACCTTACACCTTACGGGCACATATACAGGCCTTGTGGGCTTTCTATTCCTGATGTGCATTTCAGGCATTACTGACACTGATATGGTAATGGAATATGTAGAGGGTGATGTAAAACATTTTGAAAATGGTTTTACCAGAGCTGTTGCTAGTCTGAGCCACCTCTCTCTCTCTCTCACTCACTCACTCACACACACACACAGAGGAGGGGAATGTCTCTCCTATCAAACCTTGTTAGCTTTGTAGGCACTTTGAGGATTCAGTTAGCACCTGGGCCCTTTACTGCTTTCACTGGCGTCAGTAGTGGAAGGGTCTGTTTGCGTGTGTATGTGTGTGTGTGTGTGTGTATATATATTTATGTATGTATTTGGGGAAATAATGATTCTGGTTTGTGGGAATTGATGAGTCAGCCAATAGTGTTATCATAGTTATTATGCAGTAATTAGCACTGTAACTAGCACAGACTAGTTTTGGAATGAACAAGACTGTGTGCGTGTGTGTGTACATTGAATGGGAATTAACAGACATATCTCCACCCCAGGGTGATCTCCTCCATTCATGCCATTATGGCCACCGTTGCTGGAATCATCGTCGTGTACTCATGCAGCAGCAACGTGATAACAGACAGGTAAGCCAATCATTGGGTCTGCTATACTGAACCTGTGGAAAGTATACGCATACCTTCTGTCACCTACACTAGGAGAAATTACAGTAATTTACACCACTTTCGACTCCTCATCGATTCTGTGTAGCTAACCTCCACCGCACATGTGAGTTCCACGCATGCACACACATGCCTTAGTGTTTTTAGTTTGTGCACGTTAGATTAGGGTTATTGTTGAAAACCCATGTGCAAACAAACACCCTACATGGCCCCATGCTGTTCACTGTGTGTGCGCGGCGTGGACCCAGCAGGTCATCGTCTGTGGGATTGCAGAAGTGCTCAAGCCCTCACGGCCAACTATATCATCCTGTATACTAGATCATCCTGTAATCATTGAAAAGATCACCACTCACCACTAATCTGTGTGCTCATGCGTTTATGTCAGTGTGTGAGTCTGTGTCTGTACGACCGGAGGGCAATTAGTTGATGCATATTATATGAGGGGTTTTGTACCAATAAGTCTACACACCACAACTGGGATCTGCAGATCACAAATTTCCACTAATGTGTGGGAGGGTGTGTGCACATGCATTTGATAATATACCTTTAAGGAGGAATAGTAGATATAGATATAGATGCTCAAATATGGTGCATTCAAAGGGTGTGTGTGTGTGTGTGTGTGTGTGCGTGTAGGATTTGCCTATACAGTTTACTTGTACAAGCATCTTTAAAAACATTTTTTGCTATGTGCTGTTCTCATAACCAAGTGCATTATTTATTATGCAAGTTTGCTATTAAGCCCTCCCTGTGTGTATGTGTGTGCGTGCGTGCATGTTTGTTTAAATATGATCCAGTGAACATTACTGTGAGGAGGAATACTGTGTTGATTCCAATATGTTTATTTATGCAAATGAGACAGCTGTAATAAATAAACTGGCTCAGTACCAATGTTTAGAAAGACATAAAAGCATTTGCATGACTGAGCGAATTAGCACATGGTTTTTATAATTTACTATTCGTTTGTTTTTGTTTGTTTGTATTTGCATCGTGACCTTGTACCCGGGTTGTTTTTCAGGCACTGGCTCGCCACTGACTTCGTCATCTGGTATGGCGTGCCCTATATGTCATATGACATTTTTGCCATGTACCTCAGCCACTATCACCGCTTCCGGGTCAAAGGCCACAAGGACCATCAGGGGCACTCTCTGAGGACGGTCAGGTCTTTTGTGCAGAAGGAGTTCGAGCTGGTCCTTCATCACATCGCACTCCTCACCCTCCTCTTCCCTTTCACAATGGTGAGAGATAGATCCAAAGAATGGGGTGATGTTTTTCATAATTTATAGAAAGTGTATACATTTGTCCTTTTCTGTTAACATCTGGGGTTTCACCAATGAACACATGCATCTCCTGCATCTTCAAAGTCTGCCATGTTGTTGGTGCTTTGGTTAGAAAAATTTGATCCACAATCCTCTGCTTTGATCCACAATCCTACTGTGGGATTAAATAAGCCCAAGGAATTGTGTGCAGCTCTATCCAGAAAGTTAATTTCAGGAGGTGCCTGTTCTTGGTCCCATCAGGATCTGATGTGCAGGAGACACATCACAGGGACAGCTGTCTCGCTGCCTGTGCTGGTGGACACAGACATGTACGCCCATACCTGCACAACCGTGTAATGTTGCAGCAGGAGCACACCGGTGTGGAGGAGACATGTGCTTTTGTTTGGGACTGCTCTGCTGTCATTTGAGACCCATGGCTCCATTATTTACCTGCAGCTGATCTTACACACACACACACACACACACACACACACACACACACACACACACACACACACTCGAGGAGAAATGAGCACCTTTCTCTGCCGACTTGCTAAACCGAAATGCACTAGCGCACACATTTTAGATGTGTTCACGCTTAAGCTCAAGAAATCTGAAACCTTTCACCATTAGTCCATCTCGCCTTTCATGTGCACACAGCTCTTCTCAAGTGTTTAGACTTGCATTACCCAGAATGCACATCTTCAGGGATTTTAGGGATCGGTTAAACCTTTTCCGTCTGACCTTCAGTGATGAACCTTCTGTAATTTTTAAAATTCATTCTATAACTGAAATCCAGTCAATTCTTACATTTGCAGTGCAGTGTTGATCAAACACGGTTAAAGTCTGGTGCTATTGTAATTCTGTAATTCACTAAGCGAGTGTCCGTCTACACAGAGCAGTCTCAGATGGTGGTCTAGGGTTACACTGAGAGTGGTCACTGTCCATTGGCTGCTCCAGCTTCTCATTTATTCATCACCTCGCCCTCTCTGCACACCCTACACAC
Organism: Brachyhypopomus gauderio; assembly: GCF_052324685.1. NCBI lineage: Eukaryota > Metazoa > Chordata > Actinopteri > Gymnotiformes > Hypopomidae > Brachyhypopomus > Brachyhypopomus gauderio. The sequence goes on from NC_135217.1 coordinate 13,242,942, forward strand.
CTGCGTGTGCACACACACACACACACCAGTGGCACACAGACACACGATCTGGTCACGACGACTTGACTTCTTAGTCTCTTGAATCGTGCTGCTGCGTGTGATGGCCACCGTGCGCCCGTTGGTCTCCTGTGCCTGGGTGGAGGTCCTTCTCAGGGCGGAGGCTCTTGGCGTGTAGCTCCCAATGACCTCTGAGCTGCCCCAGTCCACTCCACCTTTCCACTCCGTCATCGCATTACAGCTGCCAAGGGTTTTAGGGGCCAAGAACTCTGTGTGCTTATAAGCCATGGGTTTATATCCATACCATTTTTGCATTGTGATCTGTCTGATATTGGAATTGTGTGTGTGTGTGTGTGTGTGTGTGTCTGTGTCTCTGTCTCAGTTCTTCAGGGATGATCAGGGTGATTTCTTTATCGGCTGCCTCTTCCTTACAGAGATCAGCACACCTTTTGTTTCACTAGGAAAGATCCTCATCCAGGTAACACACACACACACGCACGCACACAAAAATAAGTTGCACAACGCTTTTTGATGATTGGTCACTCTAAACTTACTCAGCTCAAGATTACTTGTTAACCGATCTTTGTTTTTACAAAGAGTGTTATCTCATACCCATACACACACATTATAGCGCAGTGTGTGTGGCGGGATCTGTGTACATAATTAACCTGAGCAGTCAACCTGAGAGTCATTCTCAGAGTGTTTTCTGCTCAGCAGTCAGAATGCTGCGTCTGCACATGCCTGAGAGAAGGTGCAGGCTGTCAGTCTGTTCTGTGGCCTGTTTTTAAGGCGTGTGTACAGCCATCGCCAGGATACAGATGGAACACACAGCACACCTACAGCTGATCGCTCCCTCGGCTGTGGCCTGCGATATTTCTTCTCCCCAACACACCTCTTTCTTCTCCGTTTTCTTTCCCTTTTCCCTCTGCTCCTTCACTTCTCTTCATGACTGTATTTCCCCCACACTCTTGTTCTTGGCTTTGCGACCGGTTTTTCACACAGCGCCCTCTTGTGGCTCACTGGGACACTGTCTTCTGAACTGCATCTCCGGCATTGGTTTCATGTACCGTTTTATACTATTTTATTCATGCGGCAGCTCTCTCTCTCTCTCTCTCCCTCCCTCCCTGTCTACCACAGCTGGGTAAGCAGGACTGCTGGCTGCACAAGGTCAACGGTGTCATGGTGCTACTGAGCTTCTTCCTGTGCCGCATCACGCTCTTCCCCTTCATGTACTGGGCGTACGGCGCACACTACGGCCTGCCGGTCTACGCCGTGCCCCTGCACATCTCGCCGGCGGCCAACCTCGGCAACCTGTGCATCCTCAGCCCGCAGCTCTACTGGTTCGTCCTGCTCTGCCGCAAAGGCTACCGGCTGTACAAGCGCAGTGGGAAGAGCCGCGGCACGCTCCCGGCCAATCAGCTTTCGGACCGCGCCAAAGAGGAATAGGGGCGGGGGGGATGGGGATGGGGAGCTCCGGCTGAACCCCCACGTCGCCACCGGCAGCTAGGACACTCCAGCATTGCTAGTAGCCAGACTGCTTCTGCTATTACTTAACATATGAAGGGACTGCTAGTGTTTCTCTCCGACCTGCATAACACACACATAGACACACACACACACACACACACACACGACTGTTACAGTCCTGCAATGCTACTCCTGATTGGAACATATGCCTGGGTTTGTGGGCCAGGACAATACTGGGACTCTCCCATTGTCTTTATGTTTATGATGGGCAGATATGGGGAGGGGGTTGGAGACGAAGGGAAAGGACACTTGGAGGGGGGGTTATAGGTGAAGGGGCATGACCCGCTCCCATCTGTTTCAGTACCACGGATTGGAAGATTCAGTTTGGTATAATGTCACTGGAATTCTGTTTTGATTTCCTTATTTTATTCTTCCAACCCCTTAGATGTTGCTATGTGGTGCCTGTGAGGGGTTCTCCAGTGATATATGTATTTAGGAAGATTCAGGGTGCATGGGGTGAGCTGAGATTGACAGACAGCTGTGTGTGTCCTTCACTTCAACCTTTCCTAGCACTCCTTCCTAGACTCTTACATGTAGACCTTTTAACTGCATTATTTAATCTTCCTTTCCCATTGTTTGGCCTTACTGTCATGGTGTCTAGTGGCAGCTGTATCCTCAGATACAGCTCTGCTGTTTCCTTTATGTTTATGGAGAATCGTGGTTCCTTTGACGTTGCCACAGGTTACTCTGCTGTGATTCTTCACCCATTCTTCACTCCAACCGCTTCATGCCATTTTACCCTATACAGAGCTTTGAGTCCTCTAGTCCATAAAAGGGCAGAGTGTAAGGCCTCAAATTAGCTGTGATGGTACTGACCAAGGAGTAGGTGACTTGGGTGAGAGGAGTTAATCGTCAAGGGTGGGGGGGGCGGGGGCGGGCACGATCATCTCAGGGCAAGAGTTAAAGCAATAACACTAAGCTATCATAGAATTACCTGCTTGTACATATTCTGTTTTCAGGCGTGGTGGTGTTTTCAGGGTCGTTTTGCTCTCTCAGAAACTAAAGCTGTGCTGCAGATCCAGTTGGTGCTCTGGACCATCAGCTGAGCCTCCAAGCTGGCACTGGGATTCACATGCAGAGGCACAACAAGAAACGAGCTGTGGTGCTGCCCCCTTTCAATGAGCCAGTGGCGGCTGACCGGCTTTACAGGCGATTCTGTGCAAGTTCGCTTCAGCGAGAGTATGGTACTCCAAAACATTCTGAGCAAATGTAGGTCATTACATTATACAGACTATGCTGTTTTATTTCGATAACACCTAGACTCTTCAAAGCCCTTTCTGCACCAACTTTATGAAATTACACATTTCTTAAGCAGGACAGCTTTCACGTGTCATTTAAATACATTTCTAAGGAATTTCTATAGGAATACTTTGGCACCTAGACTACGCCCTGCAACAAAGGTCTGGAGATACTTTTGTCTGATGTAGTGTCCGTCTTGGACTGGCGAGGGGTTATACTGCTATACAGTTTTACTCCACCTGTCCCAGGCAGCCCGTTTCCCATGATCAGCAGAGAACAGGTCGTGTTCTCGCGTCATCTTATCGCTTCTTCCGTTGGTCATTTAGTTGCTGCTGCCTCTGTTATGGACACCCGTCCTGCGCAGTGTCTTAGTTCTCCTGTTCTTCCCTATTCACTTCTGAATCTGCATACGTAGGCCAGTTTTTCTGTTCCCAGTGACGAGACCCCTTGCTGGTGCTTTCTCTGTTACCTCAGATTTAGGGCTAGTTTATTGAGTGCACATTAGGTCCAGTCCTCTACAGAGACCAGATGCAGTCTGGGAAACTGTCCCCTTCTATATCATTCAATTTGCTGTGCATAGTAAGAAGACAGTCAAATTCCACTTACATTCATTGAAATAAACCTGCATATAAATGAATATGGATGAGTGAGTGAGGCCCTTGTATGTTCTGACTTACTGTCTTATGGAAGGTCCTTTTGTGATCCTCTTTCATTTGACCTTTGGTTTGTAGGTCAATGTGTCGTTTAAGGACAAAAGGTGCCCACACCTTGTCTGTGCTGCGATTCACAAATCATACACAAAGGAGCGTTGAATGGGCGCACATCTCAATGAAGTCTGTGTTCCTGGATGCAGAGTGTCGAGGGTGGCTGTGAGCTTTCTTCCTGTTAGCCGGCTTCCTGCTGTGGCCTTTAGCATCGGTCTGGGACCTCACTCAGCAATAACGTATGACTGTAGACCGAGCTGGACCCGAAACACAGCCCTGCTGCACTCCCTCGATCCACACGTTCCGGCAGTGCACCGTCACCAGTGAGATGGTCGAGTTCGAGAGGGTGTAAAGGTATAAAGGCAACCAGTGTCTTCCATGGTCTACCTCTTTGTTCCTGCTGCAGTTTGAGTGAGACGCTGGTACATCTCTGAAGGTCTCCCCCGTTCCATTGCATCCTGGGGCTCAGTTCTGTGATGTTCCTTCTAGTGGACGTATGGTCTGGAGGTTCCCTCAATGTGCCAGGAACCTCATAGTAAATAAAAGTACTGTATATACATGGATGTCAGTGTTAGTTGGTTGAGACTGCCAATGCAAAGTTAACAGTGAGGTACCGTTTTCAGGGCCTGAGGTGAACCAATGGGAAAAGACAGTTGCTGTGGTTACAATTATCCACACTTGACAGTAGACCTCATCATATTTGGTTGGAAGGTTCTGTCCATTTTGAAAGACTAGTTGAGGCAGTTTGATTGTTTTTCTCCTCTCTATTCATTTCTCTATTAATTTGATAAAACAGGGACAGGACAAATTGCAAATTTATGCTGCTCGTTTGGTTTAGAAATATTTTAATATATGCTAATCTAAAAACTTATTCTGTCCTAGTAATACATTATTTTTCTTTCAGACATTGTCCAAACGTAAAATTCTAGATGCGCATATCAAACTGAAAGTGCCTTGTATTTAATATGTTCACATTATCTACGCAAACCTTGTATAAACCCTTGTATAAACCCTGCTCAGCCAGTGTTCACAAGTTACAAAGTCTGTTTTGAACATGAAGGGCAAGCTCACATTTTTAGAATCACATTTCTCTTGCCTTGCTGGCTCAGAAAGGAATGAATGGGCAAAGATGAGGGAAAATTGTTAGGCAAATCTGCCTCGTTTGATATGTTAAAAGCCAAATCTTGTTAAACCTGATCAGTGAAACTATCAAAAAATAAAAATGAAAAAGTCTTGAAAGAATGAATGTATCGATACTAAATATTTTATTTTAAGCCAGCAACTTTAATCTTGATTAAACCCACAAGTCTTAATCATTTTAAAACAAAAATAGATGTAACTAAATTAAACCCAAAAATGCATCCGTTTTCTGAACTGCTTTCTTGTTCTTTGTGGCAATATGCACAATGTTTAGGGCTGGATTACCTATGCAGCCAATGGCTTAATGAGTGAATTTACTAGCAATGCATGAAGGCAGAGATAGACTTTGCCATCCTACTTGAACTACGGTGCAACAGCTTCCTACTATGCAAGATGAAGACCGCACAACAATGGTGTGACGGTGTCTTCAAACGCATTCCTCTCTTCACAGATCTTTTCTCGCTGGTCCTATTCAACTGCACTATCCTAGAAACAAGTATGAAAGGGAAGACATGGAAGTTCCATGTAGTGGCTGTGGGCACAAGTAAAACAAACATTTCTTTTCTTGCGGGTATGCATTTACTCACCGTTTCTTCATATTGGGTCAACCGTTTCACACACCAATCCTAATCAGCAACCCTTTAAACACTCCACTCCTCTTATTTTGATAACACTCTGATTTTTCAACCATATTTATATAGGAGATTTGATATATACATAAAGGTTTTTGTTTGTAGTGTGAATATATTATAAGAAGTGTATTGTTTGAAAGATTGGGCAATTGCATGAAACTAACAACTAAGTGGGATGAATTTATTTTTTCAATCTTGTAACTCAAGACACCCCTTTCAGACAAGTAAATATTATTTGCTGAAACTGAGTGGCTGCTTGGTGCCTTTTTTCCTTCGGGCGTTTGAGACAAAATGCATTAGAATAAAAAGTACAGAATTCATGAACATGTACAGCATACTGGACTGTTTTCTAAAGCGTAAATGAGAGGCAGAGTACCCAGTGGGCACCTCTCTACCATTTACCCAGCTGTACTTACTTTACTTAACCAGATAGTACTTGCTTTTACAAGTCCAAAATGCCATTATTCATTCACATTTTCACTTAATGCTATGATGCCTCCGCATACAGCTTTATCCGTTTGAGTTGTATGGTATTTATTAGTTCATTTACAGATCTTTCCATTTATGAGTTGAAAATTCAGTGTATCCTTTAATGGACGATCCTTTATGCATCAGCTAAAGAATATTCATAACATCCATCACTTTCAAATTGTCTTTTTTGCCTTACCTCTCCAGTCACCATGGCAATCATGATGCAAGGTGAAAATGGTTTGTGTATCATGTGTAGATCAGCATTCTTAAGCCAAGGGGCAGTTGGTAATGCAGTACTAACGCCTACAGGCAGGACATGTCCACATGCTCAAACACACACAATACACCTGTCCCAACTGGTCCAGTGAGGAAGTTCTCACAGTGAGATGACCGCTCATGGTAGCAGGAGCGTCCCAGTGGGACAGCACCCAATCGGTGAGGAGGTCCAGCAGACCTTCATCGTAGGTAGTACTCGATGGCAGCTGAGAAAGCCGCGAAACCTCCACAGCCCAGAACCCCAGCCTTCAGCCCAGCTATGAGGAACGAGGAACCTTGGTGAAGTTATGAACAAACTGCCTCTAACGTAAGATAAAAGTTATAAAGACAATTAAACCGATTCCTACCTCTGAATCCAATTGCCCCTCCAGTAATACAGCCGCTGTATACTGCATTCTTCCAATCGGATTTACCACGGTGCTGACACAGAAATTACATCTACATGTTAATACATACGAGAGCCACTAGATGGGGCCGTTTGCAACGCTGCCATCATGATAATCCAAGATGTTTTGTAGACATTTTGCAAAATACATAATTGGACATAAAATTGTAATTAGGAAATAGCTGCCAAAGTCATGCTTGAAGCTACATATGCATTTGTGGTTCAAAAAGCATAAAAGCAGGGCAGATGGACAAACAATAGTGATGGTTAAAAATACGTACTGATTCTATGATGCACTCTGTACACGAAAACATGGCTCCAACTATAGCAAAATTTTTTGCATAAGACATTCCTCTCTGCCCCATGTCTCTCAAGACTTCTCTCGCTGTGGGAGTCTTCAGTGGGTCTTTTGGATCAAACCCAACATTAGTGTCAATACCAGCTGTGAAGACTCCAAAAGCGCCTCCTAGCACAAAGCCTAGAAGGAATAAAAACAATGTAAATTACAACAAGTAATTCCAACAAATGCAAATTAAGCTGTTGTTAACAAACAAAATTATTGAATTAGGGCTGAAATGATTCCTTGAGAAACTCAGAAAAAACTATGCATAATCTTTGGATCAAAATTTCTCTTCCATATAACTTAATCCACGACATTCCTACTCTTATTGTGCCTTGCATGAAAACTTTACACATAAAACATAAGACATAAAGAAACTAAAGCTAAATACCAGACCTGGGAGAATACAACAACAAATGTTCAAATGAGGCGACACTGTGTTCTAATGTAGAAGTGTGGGTTAAGTGACCAAAAGCATTTTTTGCATATTTTCTTGAACCATTAGCAAGCCAAAGTAGGAAATGAGTCAATGAAAAAAGGAAATGGCAAATTACAGTAGTATCTGGTTTATATTTTGAAATAAAAAGATAAATTGGTGATCTACAATCACAGCATCACTACATCAAAATATTTAACAACTCTTCCATCCACAGATGTTACACACATGTTGAAAAAAATGGAAAAACTGACTTTGTAATTTGAAATGAATTTGATTTTTTTTCCATGTTTTGCATTTCAGAAAATGTTTTATGTCAAACTCAGAAAGCACTAAATTACGTTTCGCTTTGAAATATATTTTAGGCAGCTTTAGCAATGAAAATGTAGATTTTTACAACCGATACAAATCTGTTCATTTGAAGAGTCTTATATTCTCTTTTGGATATTTATCATTGCTATTTAATAAAGGAAATCGATGTCATGTCCGATTGCTCGATTAATCGGCTGAGCAATCGGCCGAGAATATTCGATTACTCATATAATGTATCGCTGTAGTCCTACGTTGCACAGTCCAGCTAGTCTAGCGTTCATTCGCCCCCCAGCATTTCGAGCCGTGCTCTTCACCTCTGACCATGTCCAAGTTAGTAACGTGTTTCGACATCATTTCACATTTCAGATGCAATTATTAATTCACGTCCATCCGCAGCTTGATATCCTATTGTCTCTACTAATTACCTCCAATACATGCCAGCGCTGCTTTGAAAGCACAACTTTCCATTCCCCGTTCAATCATTTTCTGTTCGTCTGTTTTGTGTGGACTCGGTAGGGCCCCCATAATACCGGGCCTCAGGTCTTTAATTTGTCTCTTCTCGCCGATAAGATGTTCCAAAAGAACACTATATTGTAGATGTACATTTTCCGGTGTAGACACTACAGTCGACTGACCAGAACTGCTCGAAACAGACGTACTGCTACTACCCACGGGCGCCGCCATGATGGTGTGCTCTGACAGCCTGGTAAATATGACAACATAATATATTTCTCGATTCGAGAAAGCATCAAGTGAACATCACAATTCGTCGTATAACTAGTGACAACTACATAAATCTTATGCCTTATATGGTAGCGTTAACTGGTGCTGTGATTAATAATTTTATTTACCATAGTTTATAATTTTATTTTATTTTATATTTTATTTTTACAACTGCAATAAATTTACAACCGCCGCAGATTCGCCACTGTTGAAGTACTGACCTTGTGCGTTTCACGCGCCCCCTGACGGTCAGTGGCAGTTATTGCAGTGACTCGGTCTACGCGTCAAGGAATATTCAGATCGCTAGATACTGGTTTTGGTTGCAGGCATGTTACATTTTTAACGTGGTTACAGAATACTCTGATTAAACCAAGTGCCTAAAACAATACTGTATAATTCATAATTAAATGACAAAAGGGTTTTTTTCATGTTTTCCCTGAATAGTTGGTGGAGTTCGACATCTTTGCATGGGCCTGGGTGAGTTTACTCTTCAGTTTGTCCAGTAGGGGGTGCTGTATACGAAGGGTGGGGGTGCTGTGTTCCCATGAAACAAGCGTTTTTTAATCTCAGCCTATGAGCATTAACACATACAATGAATTACGTATGTGTTCAGTTCTGTATTACTAATGATAATGTGTTACAAAAATGTTGCAATAAGATTGGTCTATAATGTAATTCATCAACAAATGTAAAAAGTCAGAAAATATATTGTAAAACAACCTTTCTGAAGGTCTGACTGTAAACCAAAGATTGATTGCTCAGCTTCTGCTCAAATGCACACAATCTGTCTAGTGAGGTCATTGTCCCTCTCCAGTGACACTGTCCAGTTGTCCAGTCACTGTCCCTCTCCAGTGACACTGTCCATTCATTGTCTCTTTCCCTAAAACACTGCCTAAAATGCTCAAATTGACCATTCTAGGATGGCAGCACTGCTGACATGTCTGACCGAACCCCTCCATAATCTAGAAACAGAAACAGTGCGTCGGCCATTTTGTAACTCTGTTTGAATTCTCAGTGATAAATAATGAACTATATGTTGCACTGCAAGAGATAGTGGAACATTCTTATTTATTTATTTTTATTAACTCTACCCAAACTAAAATAACACAATTAAAGGTAAACAAGACCCAACTACACTACAAACACTGGCATTTAGAGTTTGACATTTAAGCTAACACAGAAAATGTGAGAAGGTTCACTCGCTCCAGACTCTCCGTCTCTTCCTGGCAGTGGCTGCCACTGCAGTATAAATGTACCGTCATCCTTAAAGTCTTCTGGCTACTCAGCTAGTCCGCAGGCTGCATCAGCTGTTGTTCTACTGATTAAGGTTTTTATCAGTCATGAGCAAACTACTAAAAGGAATTTTCTGGAAGAATTTAGCAATTCTCTTTTATCTCAAGATTAAAGCCTTGGCCACGTTTAGGTGAGCTTTTTCCTGTTGGCTGAAGCATTGCTAAAGTAAAATCAAACATTGTAAATATGAGTGATTTCAGTAGCTCTGCATGACAGTAATAAACCCAGAAGAGTGTATGTAGAGTCAAATGTAGCTGTAGTTACTGGTTGATGCTGATGTATACAGTTAGTTAATATTCCACCTATTACACTGAATGGAGCTTACTCATCTACTCCTACAATGTCAATGGGATTATTAATTTTAAATCATGTTAGCAGTTACGAAGTAGAATGTTTCTCATCCTGTACGTCGGCAGAACTGGTTTGAGCTGCAGTGGACTGTGAGAAGCAAACCCTCATTTTCGAATGGTGGTAGAATAGAGTGTGTAATTATTTGATTTGGATTTGTGGTTGAGGCACGAGGTGAGGTGATTGGCTTGACTTCATTTCCTAAATGAGAATGATGCACTTCCTGTATCCCCTGCTCTGCTCATCGCCTCACCACCTACCTTTGTGTGTTGGTACTTTGGACAACTGTCTGTGGGAAAGCATGGTTCTGGGACTACTACATGGGATTAGAACATGACTTCTACAAATCTGTAAGCTGCACATGGCAACAGCTCATGATAACTGTAATTTCACACACAGGTGGAATTTTCTAAATCTCACAGTCCAGTTATCAGGGACCTCCAGTCGATCCGCATTTTTACACTATCCTAGTTCCATATGAAAACAGGAGCAAGGAAAACTTTGACCTGGTACAGGCACATTGAGAGCTGTGATAAAGTCAGCGGCGTGTTTACATCTATATTATTGCAGTCATGGCCTGGTGGTTAGGGAACTGGTCTTGTGACCAGTCGTGGGTCGTGGGTTCGATTCCCAGACCAGTGGCCATGACTGAGGTTCCCCTGAGCAAGTGTGAGATAATGAGATAAAAATGTAAGTCGCTCTGGATAAGGGCGTCTGCCAAATGCCGTAAATGTAATGTAAATATTAGCCACTGGGTGGCAGTGTTGGATAAGCCCTTTATAAAAATGAACTCATGAAGAAAAACCTAGTCTAAAATGGGTTGCCGGCTTCTGGTTCGTTTTATGATGCACGTTACATGGTCATAAGACCATCACAAGACAAAATGCATAATGTTGCATATACAAGTGTGAACATTTACTGTGAAAGATATTTCATTCATATTTATTTAGAGAAGATTTAGTACAGCATTAGTGCATCCTACAGATAACCTTGAAACAGTGAGCTGTAACAAAATCTAAAGAACAAATATAATGTAAATAGAATTATCTGGATTTTTACTTTGTTGAGGTCACATGGGTATGTGCAATAAATCCCAAACCTGTCAAAAATGTCAACACCATTTAAGAAGTGTTTTAAACTGTACTGTCAGCATGAGAGTAGATAATGGTAGTTTATAGCATGTGTCGTGCATGGACTGTAATTACTTAAACATGTCATCTGGTAACTTGAGATTGAGGATGTTGCCCAAGATCCTTTTCTTTTTTATTCTTTTGTGTCCTGCTCCTTCTTTGAGGGGAAAGAGAGAGTGTGAGAGAACATAATCTTCATTTAATAATAATTTCATTTTCTGTCTGGGGCCTGACACTTGAACACGCCAGTGTGGATGCCACAGGCGTGTTCTGGCACATCCGTGTGTAGGTACTCTCCCCTGAGGAGGCTGAGCGTGCAGGTCAGTACCTGCATGACACCAGGGCTTCACATGCAATCTCAGAGCCGAGCACTTCCTTTCACACCAATGTGCAGTGATAATGCTGCATCTACCCCTCTGCCTACCACACACTTCCCCCAGAGCCACTAACAGGGGTGTGATGATAACGTTACACAGAGTCGCTTAGATCATGTTAGATATCTACAGCCGGGTCTCTAGCATAGGGTTAGGGTTAGTGATTTAGTGATGCTGCAACCAACAGTGCTGGAGAACAAGTTTGTAAACTTTGTAAAGTTTTACATTTATTTAGAACATCACTCTAATCAATGCTCAATCAATCAATCAAAGTTTATTTGTATAGCGCTTTTAACAACTCAAGTTGTCGCAAAGCAGCTTTACAGGGTTTACAAGGTTAACAATACTATGGGTCCAGAACCCTAATGAGCAAGCCAAAGGCAATGCTAATGAAATGCAATAAGCACTTGTGTTTTCATCATAGTTGTAGTAATTGTAATTGGTGAAAGGCCTTCACCATTGGTGTTTGAAAAGTGTGAACGTCAGCTGATGGATGCATGGAGGTGTTCTGTCACTATGCTGCCTCCTCCATCTCCTCCATCTCCTCCATCTCTTACTCTTGCATAACTCCATGGATTGTTGGTATGCGGTGCACAACCGCTTGATGAATTGGTTTTGGTCCAGTTAGGCTGTTATCTACCACCAAGGCAATACTCATTTAACCAACACCGACAGCACATACACACACACACACACACACACACACACACACACACACACACACACACATTTACAGTGCCTGAGAGCCTGGATAATATCTTTATTATAAACATTCATCTTCAAGTATACATTTGATAATATCTTTGCTACAGAAGTAACATAATTCTAAAGTAATCTTAATAATTTAATATGCAAATACTCTCTTTAAAATACTGCCCTACAGGAGCTTGTCATTCCATTACTAAATGGTGGTAGTATTAAAAGAACCCAGAACCCTTTGATATGATACACATATTGCAGTCCAACACTACTGTCACACAGTCCAACATGTACTGTCAGTACAGTTTGCCTGTCAGTCTGTTTATGGCAAAGACAGCCCCTGCTAACCACTCTGCGTGCTAATCCAGGCTCACAATGACAGGCGGGACTCGGAGGGAGAGAGAGAAGCTGGTGTTTGTGATACAAACAAAGCCCTGTTATACGCTACAGTGCTTCTGAAAGGCCTGGACCCGGCTTGGCTGAAGCGCTGATGGACCATCCTGTCTAGGAGTGGCGACCTTTGCAGAACGAGCTTGTCGTCTGTGAAATGACCTTTAATGTGCATGCACGTTTGAAAACGACGGAAACACAGCTGCTTTATAAACAGCAGGTACTGGAGGAGCAGGTGCTGTAATGTTCAAACCTCTGACCTGATATCTGTAGCCTTCATTTGGATCTTAACACTTCAGCTTGGCCTACAGGTGAAATGTTCATATTTGTGTTCCTTACAGCCAGACAATGATGAGGAAACTGGTTACAGGCTGCAGTCAACCCTGCATCTGATGCGTGCCCTGGACGTTGTCATGCATAGGAAGCCATGGCGACAAGTATCTGTATCACCATGGAGATGCAGGGCAACTGGGCAATGGTGTACGCCACCGACCGCATAGGTGCTCTCAGGGCCAAGAGGTACGCCGCACTGTGGACAATGCGGGCCATGAAGAAGAGCAGGAAATGACATCGTGCTATCAGCAGGGACGGCTCAGTGAAGGAGTAGATGGAGCCAAGGAACAGGAAGGGGAAGATGTTCTCCATGTCATTGAGATGAGCCCTGAAACACAAGTGCATTACCTGTAAGTACACACGGATACACAGTGACGTGAAGTCCGAAAAAAAGACGATGGAAACTAGAAAATACGTAGACAGAAAATTGCTCACATTCCCCTTTGAAAGGAGATTACAACACACATGGAATCATTCACCCACTTGCAATGTGACCCAGAAAACTATCACATCTGGCTTAGATCAGGGGGTTGATTATGAATTGACTTCATTTGCCTTGTGGCATTGAGCCCAGATGTTAAAGTTTGCAAACATCAGGCAGACTAAACTTTTACTCAGTTCAGTTTACTTTATACAGTCATTTGCAGGTCACTCGCACTACAGAGAAAGTGATTCTAACCCTTAGGCACTGAACATAGTGCTCAGATATGGTTGTCTTTTTGGTGAACTTCTGACAACTCCCCGTGGAATTTCATGAGGCTGCCTTCACACTACAGACTGGTTCAATACCATAAAACCCAACATTAAGAAACTGCACACACTCAGAGAGGCCCCACCGCAGTTCCTGAAAATGTTCCTTATATCACTCTCCTCTCACTTTCAGGAAAGGAAATGTCTCTGATTCACTTCCTGTACCCGTTTCTTAAACAGACCTCAGATAGATCAGACTGGTTTATTACATTTACATTCTTACTCCATGCCCATATTTTAAGAGGATGGAAATATGCATATTATCTATTTTATTAGTCTCTAATTTCCTGTTTATTATTTATCCATTTCCTGTTCATTATTTACCCATCTACCATTTTTCTCTAGTCCCACATATAAGCACCTGATATATGCAAGTGTTCTTGTCCCTCTTACTGTTAACAGGTTGTAAGTACCCTTTAATTGCCCCCCTGCTGCATGGACTCAGGTACCTGCTCCTCATTTCTAGAAGGTTCCTATGCTAAAGTAATGCAAGACGGGTCATGTGTCTTCAGAGGATCCACTTCCCCATCAACCCACTGACATGCCCAAAAAAGAAATCCTTAAATGTCCTTCTACAAAGACGTGGTGAGCCATGTTGGCTATTACAAACATTGTGGACAGCTGCAGTACCCAGTGTACTTGAACCCTTGCAATTACTTAAACCAGAAACCAGTATTCATTCCACACATGCTACAGTATGTGTGTGTGTGTGTGTGGGGGTTTTTTTTTAAAAGCTGGATTGCAGCTTATTAACAGAATTTTTTTTTCTTGTATCTCTGTTGTTATGGTTAGAGTTACCATTGAGTTTCAGAGATAATGTAATGCTAAGATCAAGCTTATGAACAATATCCTATCAAGTGCTACAGTCCATGTTAGTGACACCAACCTACCTGTTCAGCTTTCTCCTATCTCCATTAGTGAAGCCTGGATGTCAGCAGCAAAACAAATAGAACAAGTCCAAAGAATTTACGGCTTTGTTCAGTTTGTCTGACTCAATGGAAATGGATGAGCTTTGATTGACAGCAGGCATGAGCTGTATGTTCATTGCTTTAACTCAACTTTAATGTAGTAATTCTATTCATGACTACTATCAGTATTTTATTTTTATAGTGTTTCAAGGAATGATGGTGGTCTCCAGTGAACAGCTCTTTTAAACTATGTCTTGTAAAAAGCTGAGCTACTATCTGAAGCCCTTTATAGGTTAGTTTCATAGACAGGAATGTGCACCCTCATTTTTATGCATGTTTTTCTTTTTAAAATACAGAAAAAAGAAAGGGCTACACAATAGCACAAGGTGGCGTGGGAACATGGCTGGTAAATCCTTCAGCCTGCCAACGGGAAATAAAGTGACTGAGTGATAATAGAAGTTAATAACAGAGGACAGAAGAACGGAGAATGGAGTCTGCTGAAATCTGCTCAAATCCTCTGTAACTGAGGAAGGAAAGGCCCGGGTTTAACCCACCACGCTATATGGAGGTGTTTCCCGCCTCTGACATGAGAGCCAACACAAATATTAGCCTTTGCTTAGATAAGTACTCTAAATGATTTTTGTTCACCTATTATTTGCTGGTACCGATAAGCATCTATCCATTATTTTTTATTTGAATTTTAGGATTATGTATTTAGCCAATCAACATCGTTTGTTCAGCAAATTATTCCCTTATAATCCAAAGCTTCACAGCAAAACTTGTGTGGAACATCTGAAGCATTAATATAAGTCCAGCCAGGAAGAGCAGGAGCAGATCCAGAATGTTCTGCTGCTCATTCCTCCTTCCAAATGTTCAGCCCTGGCCTCTTATTGCTTCTGGACCCACGGGTCTAAATTCTTCCAAGCATGCATGCACAAACACACACACACACACAAACACACACACACACACACACACACACACATACACACACGCACACGCACGCACACACACACACACACACACACACACACACACACACACACACACACACACACACACACACACATTCCCTGCCTGGACAGCTAAGTGGAAATGTAAAACATACAGATGTTCACTTGCTGTGCAATGTCTGATAATTGTCTCTCATAATTGTAACTTTCTAACTTTTTATAAAACTGCTTCTGTCGAGATGCTGCATGAAAAATAGTAGATTTTTTCCATAGTTCTCTGAAAAAAGTTTTTGGAACAGGTAGAGGGTGAAAAGTTTTTGTACATGAAATATAATGTACACACCACACATAAATCTTAAACAGCGACCAATTTAGCAAACCACTACATTTACAATTCTTGAAATGATCGGCATTGAATGACTTAAAACGTTTATGGATTTTTTTTACTTTTAGCATATTCTATTTTGCATTAACCATTAGAAACGTCTTTCCCCTGCTGCGATGACTACACTTCAAGTATTCCTTCTGCGTTTTCCTGCGTTGTACAGGCCTTACGTAAAAGATTTTTTGGAAAGAGCGGTCGTTTTACATACCAGCAACGAGTGATAAACATCTGGTAAAGATGTTCACTTGCTTACCTTCTGCACCGCTCCACGTCCGGGTCTGTTCTGCAGAACCGATCTCCTCCATGCCTCGCAGCGTCCTCGGGATTAACAAAAGCCTGTCCACACATATGAGAGGTTCCATGTCATGAAAATATTCTGTTTGACAAACCGAACAGAATTCTTTATATCCCTTCTGTACGTGTAATTATGGGCGTAACATTGCAATGCCTTCTGGATTTGAGGTGCTGCGCAGGGCACATAATCTAACTGAACTTGCTGTCAACTAAACTTTTCCATGTTATGGTCATATTCCGTTTTTAAAAGCATTTCCACTCTTACCTTTTTCCGCAGCCTTAACTGTCCCGTGATGATAGCGATAATGTACATCTTCAGAATTAACAGCGTGCTGTAGAAGGCGAAGCAGGAGAAGACGGGGCTCCAAAGCATGGTGTTCTTATTGTAAACTGTTTATGAAACGTGAATGATTCCGTCGTCGTTTTATAAGCAAAGACTAACTGGGCAGTACTGACTCACCATTGTTACTTAGCAATAGTCCACACGTAGTGGGTCTCCGGAGACCACAACTTGCACTGACGAGTTTCCGTTTTTCCCCTCCTTTCTCCTGCGCCTCTCGCATGTTGTAGTAATTTCTCTGTTTCCACATCTTAATCTAAGGTGACTCAGATTGGAAATGTGGAAAGTTTCTGAACCATTGGGTAATGATTTTTTTGCCAGCCCAGTTCAGTGTGTTGAGATTACGGTAATTCCAAACTATCTTTGTCTTGGCCGTATTTTAAGGCTGAAAAGTTTTAAATAAAAGCGGTTTCTGCAAAGAATACCTTAATATCACGTTAAAAAGTTTAACAATCACCGATATGATATGTTGTTGTCCACATAAGAGCTATAGAGTGCATAAATGTTAGCCTAAATATTTTAAAGCTGTTAGAAGCTGTCATCAGATGATTTGGAGACTTCCAAATTTGGAGATGTTGCGTAAAACGCAGTGCATACCAAAATATTAATTACATTACATGGAAGCAGGGCCGGAGTGGGCCCCTTTTTGGAGTTTACACCCACTTTTTTCCATGAAGGAGGAATTTGAATAAATGAAACATCCAACCGGTCCAAACTCGAGATTGGCATGAACACCGGCCCACTGGGAATCTCCCGATTAGCTAATCCGGCGGAGGCATTCTGGAGTGATAGAGGGATTAGGCTATATTCCAACCACATAATTAGCCAATGAAACATTTTATTATCCATTTGATTAGGTTTTCGTGTTTAGATATTAAGATATTAGTCTGGGATTATGATGCGCGAATGGTTACCAAATCTTTGTGTGATTTTCCTGAAGTGACACATAGGGTTTATGAGTTTGCCTGTGGTCTTCCTAAAGGCAGGATGTAAGCAATCGTGATCCATGTGCAATTTTGTAACATTCTTCAGCAAGACAGATCATGCAATATTTTTGAATTTATCAATTTATTCTCTGCCTCCCGGATGCGGGCTGGCACCAGCAGGGTAGCATATTTTACGCATTTACCCTTGATGACTAAGATATATACCTGACATTAAAAAGATGTTGCTCGCATATCCTTGTGTTACGTCCCAAAACTCAACTCATCGTGCACAGCTGTTTGCATATTTCAGATATAATATCCATTATTAATTTACCACGGCAGTACTTGGCTGTGATTTCAGACAAGTGTATTATGATTGCTGAGAAGACAGCTTGAACTATCACATTGCTAATCAGCTCCATTACTTTTATTAAATCCACGATATATGGAATATACAATATATTTTAGATTCCTAAGCTTGAAGACAGAGAATGAGCACACTTTAGGAAAAGGTAACCAGCATTTTTGTGGTTGGTTAGTGCAAATAATACTCAGGGCACCAAAGGAATTCACATGCTTGTTAAATGTTTATATAACATATGCTTATAAAGAAATAACGTCTTCCAGTGCTCTTTCCTCCCTTACGTATATCATAAACAAAGAAGATCGTTCTACGACAGAACATTTTTTGAGTAGGCTACATGCATCCATGTATGCTGTGAAATAACAGCCGTCAATCGTCTATTCCAAAATAGTCCGATGAGGAGCTTGTACTTGTTCCGTCGTCGCAGCCGTCGTCCAAATCCGAGAGATATGAGGTACAGTGCGGGCCGGCCAGTCTGCGGTAGTCCTGCAGCGGGACTTCAGCAAAGCCGGTGAGGTCCATGGCTCGCGGAGCGGCCTGTGAGGCAGACGCGTTCCAGCCGCCGGTCAGCCGCGTGCATATCGCACAGCCCATTGCTGCGTTCAGCTTCAACCCAGCGTGGTCGTCACATAGGCACCCCAGACATGATCACGGGCAAATGATCTACTTGTGCCGGCTCTCAGACAGTGAACTTTTCTCAGGGAACGTTTCAGGCTGTTCACACATTTGATTTGAAAACAACAGCAAAGTATTTTGGCACACGTTTAATCTTGAGGCCAATTGCATCACATCGCACTACACATATAAAGGCTCTGCTTACTCTATAGGTACCGACTCATACCTGTAAACCATCTATTAATGTCAGACCTATTAGCTTAACAAATGCAGTGCTTGGATTTGGACAATGGCATTTGTCTAACATGTGGCAGAAGTGTTTGTTTGAGGAGAGCAATAGCAGTTCCCCACAGGACAGTGAGTGAATGACTGTCTGCATGTGTTCCAAGCAGACAGAAACCTTTGGAATGTGTTGGTGTGACTGTTTGTTAGAAACCTGGCGAACCCTCGCCTGGGGCTAGTGACTATAATAACATGGCACAGAGAATAAAGTAAAGGAGGAAGTGTCTCAGGTGTCTGTGAATGGCAGTTCATGTGTTATAGGGTAATGATACCACGCCCAGTTCAGCTTTGACCTACACCACTGAGGAGGAACCGTAGCAATCTAGGTTCTTTAAGGCACATCTGCCTTTAAAGGTTCTTCAAGGAATATCTGCCTTTAAATGTTCTTCAAGGAGCATCTGCCTTTAAGGTTCTTCAAGTCTATTCAACCACTCTGGACAGGGTTGTGTTTAGCTCCAGTCCTTATTAAACAGATTATATGAGTCAAACTAGTTATGACAGATATCTGAATTGCCAGTCATGGAAGATCCTTGAAGGAATGTGCTGACCTGCAGCGTCAGTTGCTTGAATATGCTGCTGTGAGCTCTAAGGTGCCATCAGCTCACAGTCATTCAGCTTCCTGGCCTGCCTGTGGAGAGAATGGTGATACTGAGCTCAGTCTCTGGTTCTCAGGGTGGGATAGCTGGTTCCCAGTATCAGAGGTGGAAAAGAGTAAAACAAATTACAGTTCAGTAACCCCTTATAAGCCCACATTTTAGATTGTTATTTCCTGGAACTTATTTTGCACGCTTCTGATACTTACAGTGTAATCTCCAAAGATTCCAGGTGAGTAACTGCAGTATACTGTAGTAAAATATGTAGAGATAGAAACAGCCTTTCATAAGCTGTGTGAGCTGTCTGAAATGTCCTGTTCTCTCGAGATCATGTGTAATTCACTGTAATTTTGACACTCTCAACACATGTATGACGCGCAATAGTAACACTAGCTTTTGCCCTACACCTATGGCACTTGTGATTGGCTGCTGCCTCACACACCTGATTTATTTTGCTTAGGACTTCTAGGCCACTGTATGATTTCGAATAAGAACATGTCAAGAAATGACTTTAAAGTTTTTAAAATGAGCTCCTAGCTGGCATGTAGTCTCACGCTGCAGACCTCATAATGGCAGGCTGGAGTAGACAAAAAACCCAAATGCACAGCTAAAGAAGACTAATGTATTAATATACATATAGAATATACGTATATTAAATATATAATATACAGAGGATTTTCTCTGTACTTAAATAACCAGGAACACACTCGATTCCAAACACCAAACCTTTATAGTAAACAGTGGGACAACCAAATTTTGAAAGTTGGACACAATATTTGATTTAAACAGATTGCGGGGGCTGAAATAACCCAATGTAATGCAATTATTTTCTTATAGATTTACATTTAATCACATTCTATTTACTATTTCATATTTATCATGGCACCTAATCTCAGTAAACAATCTACAGTCACATAAATCACATATGTTCTGGACATGTCTGATGGAGCCATTCTTCATATATCTCACACTTTACCCACTCTTATCTTCTTGGGATCCTCTGCCACTCATGTAACCCTGTGATCCTCACAGATGTCACCGCCCTCTCTTCTTGTGATTGGCTCATTACCAAATGTGTTTTCTTTGTTTGTCATATGATTTTGTGATTGCTGGTTTTAATTTTACTATGTATGAGAAGTATTAATCACTTGTAAGGTTAAAGGTAGGTGGTTTGGACCACTTTCTTGTCTGGCTTCTTTGCCTGGTGAGAACAGAGAACAGGTTAAGAAGGACAGAGATGTGCTCTTCCCTTTACTCTTCAGTGTCGGTATCTGTCAGTTGGACAAAGGCATTCCGGTATGACCATTTCTGCCCCAACCCTCTATCAGCAAATGGGGGTGGTGTCTCTGGCCAGTGTCATGTCTGTTGTCAGAGAAAGTTCAAACAGTTCAAGTATTTGAAGGACTTGTCAGCTGGTTGGTGACAGTGGGTTATATTTGACAGATTCCACATCACAGGACATTGAAGGATTTCATAAGCTGCAGGAACTCCATGTTGTACACTTGACTGTCGTGCCAGCCCAGGGGTGTGTGTGGTCTAGGGTCTGCTTTGTCAAGCATTCTCACAAACTGCTTCCCAAATCCAGAAGTTCACCAAAGATCCATCTATTTTCCAACACATGCACAATACATGCACAAAAAAGAATGCTGGGGAGATGTTATAAAGCCTTCTGTTTTTCACTTTTGCATTCAAAATGGCCACCTGTGGCCCATAATCCCCAGCAGCACTGAAGGGAGCTAGTGCCACGATGGCCTCACCTTTCTCTTCTGATGTGATTTCAATACTTGGTTTGCCCACCATCACGCTGGCTTTTGAGGACAAGAAGTGGTCTTGTCTATCCAGTACTGACTAGCTTGTTTTGTTGTCAAGGCAGTTCCAAGGCAGTTGCCACTGCAAAGTCGGTCTTAGGTTTCTGTATATATTTGCAGTGCAATGGGAAACCTCTACTGGCCGGGGGTTTGGGACCTCCTGTGCTAAGATAAAGCAGGCTTCCCACCTGGTGTGTGTTTAAACCCTTTCACTTGAACTTTGACCCTGTGCTGTAGCGAGCTAGCAGCCATAAGTTTGGCCTGCTCTCTTCTACAATATCCTTCATTTCATTCTGTCATCATCTCATTCATGTAGGACTGCCTCACCTGGTCTTCATTCTTTATTAGGGTTCACACACACATAGTGTGGGAACCCTATTGTAATTGCTGGTATTTTTCTTATTCTTTTGCCCATTTTTTGACATAAAATGCATCGTGCAGCCTAGACCGTAATGCCTAGAAAACCCAATCTTGGCAAAAAGGTTCAGTTACCTCCAAGGACCAGATTCCCATACAGGGACCCCAAATTGGCCTGATGGTGGCGCTATAGCAGACCATATTGACTTTTTGTCCATATCTCCTACACCGTAGGTACTAGAACCAAAATTCCAGTTCCTATGCATTCCTTGACTAAATTCAATAGGACAATTAATATACAACCATTAAGCTCCGCCCACTTAGATTTCGAGTTAATTTGCATGATGTGCAAAATCACACACATCTTTGAGCGCGAACTAGTCCCTGGATTTTTCACATACGTGCACATATGTGGTATCAAAACGTTCAGAAGAGTCTGAGTCTAGTTTAAAATGTATCCAACAAAAATGCTAATTTCTTCACTACCTAGTCAGTATAAGCCAATCAAATGAGGGGGCGTAAATTCAATAGTAAATTTTGCACATATGGAACTCTAACTTAAGAAAACTTGCATGTAATGAGATGGCACTTCACAGACAGCTTCCGTGTGAGGGTCTGGGGCAGCTCGCAGTGGTTGCCATACCTCACCTGCTAGGGGGCGCTATAACATGCAAAAATTTGCCCCATGCACTCAGATTGGCCGATCCACATGAAACTTGACAGACATCATCTATGGGCCTCTGGAAACCAGGTCCTAAAGCAGACATGCCATACTTCCAAAATGGCTGACGTAATCGGCCAATCAGTGATCGGCACGCGTTTGACAGGCTTACCATTGGTCGATCTGCACGAAACCTCTTGGGTGTGGACAAGTGCACGCCCCCTATGACATAATCCAGCCGGGTGTCGATTGGCCACTGGGGGGCGCTATTGCAAAAAAAGCAAGTGTATCCCCTACATAATTCCACTTGGGAACATGCAATTGGACTCTTTTGATTCCTTGCAGTAGTGCGAACAATTTTCCCATTACATGTCCTATTAAAAAATGCACAGTTTATTTACAGTTAATAATAGTTTGAAATCATCATTTTTCATACTCCTCCTAGGATTTTCATACTATCATGTCAAGCAAAGTCTTATAATACTCTACAGAGTGTGAAATCAAAAAACAACCCAAAGATTTTGAATTTGAGGACACTTATACCTGCTAAATATTTTTTTAATGGACAGCATCGATACATATAATATTCATATTCTTAAAGCTCTTTCATATTTTACCCAATTCTGACCAAAATGCACAAGCCCATTCAGAATCCCATCCTGAACAAATTTGTCAAGTTTCATCTAAATCGGTTATCGTATGGCTCTACAGTGCAGTATTATATACAATGCATAAGAATGCATGTAAAGTCCCTCTGTCACCTTCTCCTTCTCACACGCACGCAAGCTGAAACTCACACTCTCAGTCTCTCTCACACTCTCACCCACATTCCCCCTCCCATCTCTGTGCCCTAAGTAAACATTGCTCTGGCTACCTAGATCTCTCTGTGTCTATTAACCAGGCACACACACATACAGGCACAAGCAGGCCTTCCTATAGCATTCACAATGACACTTCCCTAGCCATACCCACCCATATCTCAGTGACTAACACATGCTCATACAAACTGATATTTGGCTTCTTTTTTGTCTCTCTCTCTCACACAAACACACAGACACACACACCTTTATACCTATATGTATGTATAGTTTCTATGTATACTTATGTATGTATGTATTAGTATATGTTGTCATAGTTTCAGTACATACACTACCACACACACACACACACACACACACACACACACACACACACACACACACACACACACACACACACACTTCTACCTAAATGTATGTATAGTTTGTATGCATATCTGTCCAGTCATAACAGTCATGTCAGTCCAGTCATGTCAGTCATTTCAGTCCAGTCATATCAGTCATGTCAGTCCAGTCATGTCAGACATAAGTCATATCAGTCATGTCATTACAGTCATGCCAGTCATGTCACTCATTCCAGTTATGTCAGTCATATCAGTCATATTACTTTTGTTCATCATGCCAGTGATGTCATTTCAGTCATATCAGTTATGTCAGTCATGCCAGTCATGTCAGTCATGTAATGCCAGGCTTTGCAGACTACATTCATACTTTGAATACACGGGCAGTCATGTTAGGCGTGCAAGGTGTGCAAGGAGTGAATTAACAAAGCATAGTCTCTGGCACCCTCAATCTCTCTCTGTCTGTAATATACAGGCCCAATCATGTATAGACACAATATAGGCCTTCCTATATTGTTCACATAGATGCAGCCCTAGCCAGATGTGCTATTTCTGTGTCTCCCTTTCTGACACACGCAGATGTCATCACACACTATCTGTAGAGCACACACTGGCCAAACCCAAACAGCTTCTTTTCACTTTTAGGTCTAAAGGACCTTTTGGGCTTCCTTTTGCCTATTGAGGCCAAAATATGCCTATTTGTGTGTGAACCCGCCAATCGCCGCTTGCGGCTATATTTTTGCCATTGGACTCTGAAATATTTTTTTCAGACAATGAACTACAGATAATGCAGATAACACAAAAGCATACCTAACCAGTAGCCTAGACAAAATACTTCTATGATTTGATCTCACATTTTATAGACCAGAACTCAAATCTATGATCAACAACATACATTGCATACATGGTATATTGCTTGAGGAAGTAAGGCTAAATCAAATTCCTGGGCAGGATTTTTAGCTTTACAGTCTGAAGTACAGGTGTAGAAAATGCACACCTCGAACATGTAGCGCAGGGTTTTAAACACCTCTGGTTGTGATGAATCTCGCCACTGAAGCCAAGCATTAAGCATTAGAACGCAAAAGATCAATTAAACGCAAATCCCAAATCGCCTTGAGCGGAAGTAGGCCTACCATTTGATATGCTTAGAGAAGTTAAATGTTTACTACCGCATGTTTTTATAGCGATAATTTAACGGAAAAATGATCTTGGTCATTGGAGCTCCCCAGTTAAGCGAAAATAAAGTCAACGCATTACATTCACATTACAAATGAAATGGAAGGAAAACGTGTTTAGACGTGAACCAGTACTCTAGATATGCGATGTAAACATGTACAGAAATTTGGGAGGTGGGTTAAATTATTTAAATTAAATTGCACATAAACCAATGTCAGGGATATCAGTAATTAACATTAAAAATGAAGATGTGCTGCCCCACGTTTAGCAGAAATTAATGCCCAAACTGAGGATTCTACCATTCAGACGTGACGCTATTTGAAAACCATGATCCAGTTTTTAATTTATCGGTATTTGTCAACATGTCTACAACACAGACCGTAAGGTTTCTGATATACACAACGGTCCCGGGAGATAGGCTTCAGTATATTCTATAGGTTACAAAACCGCAAAGAGAGCCAATATGGAGGGAATTACATTCAGCTAATCGGTTGCCAGGCATATTTGATCACTAGGATCCAACAAGGTGCTGGTCTAACAGGCCTGTAACGGAGCACACACCCTTCTTGCAGAAAGCGCCCGGAGAGGTTTCCGTTAGCCACGCCAGCGCTGCACGAGCAGCTGTTTGCCGGAGGACAGTGGGAGCAGCTGTACACGCCACCGGCTGCGCGAGGACACACAACAGCCTGCTAATAGGATACTGATTACGTTAAATACAAACACTTACTTTGGGAAACTGCAGAAGACCAATGTCCAGCCGCTGACCTCTCTTATCTCGGCTTCCCATCGTCTGCCTGTAAAACGGAACGGACGGGACTCGAACCTTGATATCACTACTACTCCTGTCTCAGTGACAAGCGGGAGCGCGCGCTCACGAACGCACGCACGCTCCCGGCGGGGCGACGGTGTGGGCCGCGTGCTGCGGAGCGTTGGAAGGGACCGCAAAAGGAAGGAGAATGAGAGAAGGATGTAAGCGTGACGAATAAAGGATGGAGATGGGATTAAGGTCGGATGCTAAGTTAGAGGCTGAAATCTCTTTACTGGGATATTTGGAAAGCAATGGTAAAAAAAACAACAACAGTAGGCCTATATTTCCATGATATGCCAGATATAAAGATGAGATAAAAAAAAAAATAAGTTGTCATTTGTATCAACACTTCAAAAGCAAACATTCAAATCGATGGTACTTAAATATTCCAGACAAATCAGACAGTGTTGCACACCTTTAATAAAAACGTGAGATATTACTGGTGCTTGGTTATTAGAATGTCTGAACCTTAGATGCTTTTACACGTTGTTCTCCTTTGGTAACGTTTGGAAATAAACGAGGTGAAGAAAGAACAGGCTTTATTAGTTAACTTGTCAAGTGCACAATACACTTGAGAGACATTTATACACTCAGAATCTGAGACTGGAAAAACAACACCAGCACTAAGCTTGCAATGTGAAATGGTGGCAATTAACATCACAAGCATTAACAGACTTATCTTTGTTCCGATGTTATTTATCATTGTTGTTATTATTATTAGGTTTTGAATACCAGCTAGCAAACCATCAAGCTGTCAGTAACTGGTCCACATAGCACAACCTTTTGCTCAGGTTTATATAAATAAAATTGTGAAATGAGTAAATATTGAAATATACATGATTCAAACACGGATGGGACTCACAATTGGATCAAGCTGATACGACAGTGATGTACGGCTTGTTTCATCTATCCAACACTTACCCAACATCTCATCTGAGATGCACAATATCATGTTAACATTATATTCACCATCATCTGTAGCTGATTCGTCAGTTTGAACTGAACCGTATAATCTCCTCGAGCTGGTCCGCCTCCTTCCTTCACCTGATTGCACATGCCCATAACTGATAATAGAAACCCAAACTACCAATCAAGCGTCTAGTAATGTCGGGTTGGGAGGGGTCTGGTGTGACCAGGTCAATGGTCAACTTTGGTAAATTCAACGATGGTAAAAGGCAGGGTTAGACTGCCCAAATGTCTTTGTCCATTTCCACTGCGGGAAGCAAATTTTTGGACGTGTAGGCCTAACAGAGTCACCAACAATAGTAAATGCTGCCATGCAAACAAATATTCACTGGTTCCCTTTCACATTACGGTAACCTGGACCAAGAACGTGTAGGACAGACTACTTTAAGAAATTAATATTACAACGCAGGCCAGCTGTAAAAATGACATGTATCTCTGTGACCACCAGAGTCAGTTACAACTAAAGCAGTATGTAATATTTCAAAGGTGGCAGCTATAATGAAAATCACTGTTATTCCCTAAAATGACACCTGCCAAACCAATCTTAGTGAGCTGACAAAAATGGGTGGGAAGAGATGACATCACTTCCCTTACAGTAAACTTTAGATTTCCTATTTCACTTCTGATGTAATATGTTTGATATAGTCTGGTTCATCTTGGTCATGTGAAACATAAGTGCACATGGAATAGCATTCAACATGATCGTGCCACCGATAAATCAAAAATGGTTCAAATAAGAACTTCGCCCAACACCTTGACATGACTTAGAATGACTCACCTGAAGTGCAGGTTATTAACTATTGACTGCCAAGAGGTTACTATACAGAACAACGGCATTAGTTGCTATTAGAAGGAATCAATTTGAGATTGAGGAGTGACTCTTGATCAGCTGTAGCCGACACTGAACCTGTTCACATCTGACGTCAAGGTGAGCTCCAGAGTCCCTTTTAATACGCAGCTATTTCCAGTTTCTACTGGTTTAATCACTTTACATTAAATCCTAAGGAAGTGAGGCTTAACAGTCAGAAGACATGGGAGGACTCCACCTATGGCGGCTGACTCTGAGAGGATTTCTCTGGCTCCTCTGTGTGTGGGTTGGGGCAGTGTGTTTGCAGAACGGGAGCGCAGATGAATGCAGAGCCAGCTTCAAACATACAGTGAGTAATGCTGCTCTTTTGGAAGTCTGGTCTGCTAAATCTCCCTGGCAGTAAGTGTCTACAACCTATCGCGTCTCCTCTAGGCCACATAATGCATGTCAAACCCATCTCCCCTATTGTCAGAGAGCCGGTGTGTTTATATACACATGTATAACAGGAAAATTGGTAGGGGGTAGAAATAAGTTGTGTTTTTGAGCGTGCTGTCAGGGGCATTGAGGTAAAGGGAAGGAACCCCATTCTCCTGACCGTATGAGTGGGCTTACTCTGCATTACTGTCCAGTACAATCACCTTCTAGTCTTCTACTCTACCAGCTGTGCGTTACTAGACGTCCACGGGTTCTACAGGTGACGGGCCGCGACATTGGGGGCTCGCGCCTGCCGCTTGCGTGAAAAGCAGACGTACACATGGCGCGAACACGCTGTTCCACATTCCGGACATCCACCTACACAGGAAAGGTGAGAGGATTAGGGAAAGTCTACACCAACTACTCCTATTCAGGAATTCAAATTTCCAAACAGAGGAAGGCAAGTCAGCACTGCCAGGTATGTGCCATGGAGCATGCACGCTGAATTATTATTCTGCATTTTCCTCGCCGTGCCTACGGCCGCGCGGGGGTGTCTTACTGTCTCAGAGGGCACGGGTTTCCGCCTCGATCTTCCTTTCCCCGTGGCCGCTGGGGTCGGGGGGGTTCACGCTCTGCCGTGCGGAAATCTCCGGCCCACCGCCGTAAATCCCCAACAAGTACTGCCACGTCTCTGCGGAGATCTGTCCGTAGTCGGCCCCTGCGAGCGCGCGTCCCGGGGGGGGGGAGAGTTATTAGTGCTGCTGGCTACAGCAGAGGGGCCGGTGCATTTCTCCGATTTGAAGCGCGTACATCGAACCAGCCTCACCCTGTTTGAGCTGGACGTGGCCGGCCTTCATCACGCCGATCTTGCTGTTGTCGATCGGCCCCGGAGGCTCTTGAGCGCATGATGGAGGGAGAGAGAGAAGAGGCAGAAAGGAGATAGAGGGAAGACATGGGCAATGAGAAGGGACGAAATCAAGAGGACGGGAGGCTGTTTTAAGCAAGGAGGAGGCATAACATATGTGGGTGGTCCTGGCAAACTGGTGGTCTCAAAATGTTTGCATTATGGAAAGGGAGTGTGTGTGTGTGTGTGTGTGTGTGTGTGTGTGTGTGTGTGTGTGTGTGTGTGTGTGACTGTGTCAGAGCAAGAGAGAAATTCAGCAGGGACGGCAGTGTTTGGAGATAACAGTGCGGCTGCTTATAGTTCACTTAAGAAACGCCGATGCTTCTGCCTCCTGGGGGCCTCTAGGCACAGTATTCTAGCGCAGGGTATAGCCATACAGAACCAGAACTAGACCTATATTCTCACATGCAGTGCATTTGAGGCCTAGCAAAAACCAACCTGCATTCTTCACATTTAAGAGATTCCTGCTATAAAGGCACTGAGTGAGAAACCCAAATGCCCTTGTTGCTCTGATAATCTTCCAGTTCTTCCTATTATTACTTTCAGTGCTTCCTGAACATAACTATATCTATATTAAAACATCTCCTAGTTATACATCCAACAGTAAACCACAGGTGGACTGACGTTCAGTCGGTCAGAGCAGCCATGTGCGCTGGTCCCGCTGACACCCGAGCTTCAAGGGCACTGCACACTCTTCCTGTGGCTGTGCAGAGGAAGGGCCCGCTTCACTAAACACGGGTCCTGCTGCCCCGAGGGCCTTCATGGCGATTCACGCGTGACCGAGATGCCGTCGGTGCGGGTACCGTTGTCTTTGCCCTTGACGAAGCTCTCCCACTCCCGGAACCACTGCATGCTGATGCACAGGATGACAGCTGGGGCTTCCTCAGCCTGGAACTCCTTATTGAGCTGGAGAGAGAGAGAGAGAGAGAGAGAGAGAGAGAGAGAGAGAGAGAGAGAGAGAGAGAGAGAGAGAGAGAGAGAGAGAGAGAGAGAGAGAGAGAGAGAGAGAGAGAGAGAGAGGGAGAGAGAGAGAGAGAGAAAGGGAGAGAGAGAAAGGGAGAGAGAGAGAGAGAGAGGGAGAGAGAGAGAAAAGAAACCAGAGATATGGAAGGTTTATCTGATCCTTTCCACAAACCGAGGAAAACGTACACAAATAGATGGAAGACAAACAAACACCACATACTCAGGCATACAGTTTCCCAAATGTGTTTGAATAGGGGTGAGTGTACACACGTGAGAACATTCCTGTGTTTATGTGTGACAACGAGACAGTGTGTGTGTGTGTGTGTGTGTGTGTCCTCTTCCCCTCACATCCATTCTAAAAGCACTCTTCTCTCACCTTGATGAACGTGTCGATCTCCACCTTCCTGCGCTTAGCCACCGCCTCAATCTCCACTTGGCAGATGGAGCACACATACAGGTGGTTAACGGCGGGCCCGCCCCCGAACCTGCGCCAGAGGAAGCCACATCCGCGTTAGTCCCACCCACCCAGCCCCCCCCCCCCCGAACCTGCGCCAGAGGAAGCCACATCCGCGTTAGTCCCACCCACCCAGCCCCCCCAATCGAGTGACACTAGTGTGACTCAGTCACCACTCACCTGTTGTAGAGGTATTCCCACACGTTCTGGGGCAGGATCACAACCAGGTCGTCGATGTAGTGATACTTGTTAGGGGGGATTCCTGCAAAACATGGCAACTCCCGTGAGCATCTTTTCAACAACTTAAAGCAACTGGATATGAGATTCTGCTTTTAACGATGAAATATTCCAATATTCTTCCAGTTGCATCTAAGTTTTGCTAAAACCTATTAGGTCAATGCAAGCAAATTTCATTAAAACATCAAAGACAAGTGTGACATGGATGCTGAGTAGGGGTGTGTGTGTGTGTGTGTGTGTGTGTGTGTGTGTGTGTGTGTGTGTGTGTGTGTGTGTGTGTGAGCTACATCTGTACCTCCGTGCTGACACAGGAAGGTATGGTTAGAGATGGGTCCTGGTTCAGTGAAGGTGTTGAATTTGTTGAGCCATTCTCTGGAGATATAGAACTGCAGGAGACTGGGCTCTTTCAGATTGGCCAGAGCTATGACCTTCTGTCTCTCCCTCACCGACTCCTCACTGCTCTTTCTGAGAGAGAGAGAGAGAGAGAGAGAGAGAGAGAGAGGATTTTAATGGGAGGTCGGGTCTCTGGGGTCCGTCTGAACCGATCCCTCACCTATAAAAGAGCACGTAGGCCTCGGCGTTCTGCACCACCGTTTCGTGGACCTCCGTCACGTACTGGTCATCAAACTCGTACCACTGGCCGTTAATGACGTTCTGACAGTACGCTGTGTAGTGTCCACCTAGGGAAAAGAAAAGGACGCCTCAGCACGCTGCGATCTAGCGCCCTCTGGAGTTTGCAGTCACCCTCCAAGACACCTGCATCTCACGTTCCCACTACATTAAACAACTTTCGGGTTCTGAGAAACGCCAGGAGGGGTCGGACTCACTGCCTGCGGTGCCATGGTGACAGATGACGGAGAGCAGGTCGTAGGTCGTGACCTGCGAGGAGCTCTCCTTGGCCAGGAAAGGTCGCAGCTCCAGACCCTCCAGGGGGAAGGAGACATGGCTGCTGATCTTGAACGAGTACATCACCTCATGGCGGAACCGCTTCAGGTGGACACACAGAATCTGCGGGAGGGAACGCAATGTTTAAACTGGTGTGGCTCTCTCAGCCTCAGCAAGTAATAATACATTTTTTTTACCAAGATCGAAAGGAGACACTCGCCTCTGGTAGCCGCAGGACTTTACAATACTTCACGCCATTTCTCAACCTGCGGAAATGAACAAATTCATTTTGTTTTCAGATGTTCTCACTTTCTGACAAATGAACGTTTAAAAACGTTCATTTGCTACATTAGTACAGTAAACCATGATTACAAAACGAATGTGTTACGTTTATGGAGGCACTCACTTTTTACACCGCTCACAGCTGTACATGTTGTCCCCTTAAAAGAAGAACATTCAGAGCTTTAGAGGCATTTGGTGTGAGAGCAGACAAGCAGGGCAGAGGTGTGTGGTAGAGCAGAGGTGTGTGGTAGAGCAGAGGTGTGTGGCAGAGGTGTGTGGCAGGGCAGAGGTGTGTGGCGGAGCAGAGGTGTGTGGCGGAGCAGAGGTGTGTGTTAGAGCAGAGGTGTGTGGCAGGGCAGAGGTGTGTGGCGGAGCAGAGGTGTGTGGCGGGGCAGAGGTGTGTGGCGGAGCAGAGGTGTGTGGCGGGGCAGAGGTGTGTGGCGGGGCAGAGGTGTGTGGCGGAGCAGAGGTGTGTGGCGGAGCAGAGGTGTGTGGCGGGGCAGAGGTGTGTGGCGGGGCAGAGGTGTGTGGCGGAGCAGAGGTGTGTGGCGGAGCAGAGGTGTGTGGCGGAGCAGAGGTGTGTGGCGGAGCAGAGGTGTGTGGCAGGGCAGAGGTGTGTGGCGGGGCAGAGGTGTGTGGCGGGGCAGAGGTGTGTGTTAGAGCAGAGGTGTGTGTTAGAGCAGAGGTGTGTGGCAGGGCAGAGGTGTGTGGCGGGGCAGAGGTGTGTGGCGGGGCAGAGGTGTGTGGCGGGGCAGAGGTGTGTGGCGGAGCAGAGGTGTGTGGCAGAGGTGTGTGGCGGAGCAGAGGTGTGTGGCAGAGGTGTGTGGCGGGGCAGAGGTGTGTGGCAGAGGTGTGTGGCGGGGCAGAGGTGTGTGGCAGAGGTGTGTGGCGGGGCAGAGGTGTGTGGCGGGGCAGAGGTGTGTGGCAGAGGTGTGTGGCGGGGCAGAGGTGTGTGGCGGGGCAGAGGTGTGTGGTAGAGCAGAGGTGTGTGGCGGGGCAGAGGTGTGTGGTAGAGCAGAGGTGTGTGGCGGGGCAGAGGTGTGTGGCGGGGCAGAGGTGTGTGGTAGAGCAGAGGTGTGTGGCGGGGCAGAGGTGTGTGGCGGGGCAGAGGTGTGTGGTAGAGCAGAGGTGTGTGGCAGCTGGAGTCTGTTTCACCTTTGAGCTCATCAGCAGCGAAGAACGCAGCCAGACAGTCCTCCAGCGTTACCATGGGACCCCAGAACCAGCTGGGGATGCAAGACACTACGAACCTGCACAGGACACACACGTGTGTGCGCACGCACGCACGCATGCACACACACACACACACACACACACACACACACACACACACACACACACACACACTTTAAGGGAAAGACACTAAAATTATTTTAATTATTGTACCGTCTCTCATTCTCTGTTTTACCTCTCTCACTCAGTCTCACCCCCATCTCTCACTCCCTCTCAGTCTCACCTCCATCTCCCACTCCCTCTCAGTCTCACCTCCATCTCTCACCCCCTCTGTCTCACCTCCATCTCTCACCCCCCCTCTGTCTCACCTCCATCTCTCACTCCCTCTCAGTCTCACCTCCATCTCTAACCCCCCCTCTGTCTCACCTCCATCTCTAACCCCCCCTCTGTCTCACCTCCATCTCTCACCCCCTCTGTCTCACCTCCATCTCTCACCCCCCCTCTGTCTCACCTCCATCTCTCACTCCCTCTCAGTCTCACCTCCATCTCACCCCCCCTCTGTCTCACCTCCATCTCACCCCCCCTCTGTCTCACCTCCATCTCTAACCCCCCCTCGGTCTCACCTCCATCTCTCACCCCCTCTGTCTCACCTCCATCTCTCACTCCCTCTCAGTCTCACCTCCATCTCACCCCCCCTGTCTCACCTCCATCTCTAACCCCCCCTCTGTCTCACCTCCATCTCTCACCCCCCCTCTGTCTCACCTCCATCTCTCACTCCCTCTCAGTCTCACCTCCGTATTGAATCCATGATGTAGGAGATCCAGCCCTGCGTGGCGTAGGTGTCTGTGCACACCCCCGTCTTGGCCGGCGTGCTCTGGTGTATGGAGGAGTGGAGCTTGGCCAGGTCCTCCTTCCCTGGGATGGGCAGAGACAGATCCTGAAACGTCTCCACCGTGGTGGACACCTGGAGAGATGGACAATGCCATTAATGTCCCAAACTAGCAGTGTTTTAGGGTCTTATGAACAAACGTTGGTGCTGCCCTCTAGTGGTCAGCGCTGCATGCACCCTCACTCACCCGGTCGCATGTCAAACACTGCACCAGGCTGAGGATGGAGCCATCAAAGATGTCTGAAATTACACTGCGGAAACGGGGCTGCTTCTTCTTCTTGGTCCCCAGGGGCATCTGAGCTGTGGGTTGAACAAGAGAGTGGGGCTGTGGGAAATGTAGTGTGTGATAAGAACTACAGAGTGTTTTAAGTTGGTCTGGTGTAACAGTATGTTTATAACACTGAGCGTAAATGTGAAGACCTTTCTTGAAGGTGTAGGCAGGGCTGGCTCTCAGTGGGCTGGACCTGGGCGGGGTGCTGGACAGTTTTGAGTGAAGTTCCTGCACACTGTGGGCGGGGCTACAAGGACGGGAGGCGGGGCGATGCATGGAGGCCTCATTATCAGGTTCTGCCAGAAGAAAACAAGAATCAGCTACTATATGAGTATATCTCAAGATACTCAGGTCCTCTTGGTAGAAAACATTACTTAATCAGCTCTAACAGAAATTATTCCATAAGTATTATGATGCGAATGTGCTTCTTTATTCTAAAAGATTTACAAAGCAGTAGAACTGCTATAGCCAAATCCTTTCATGTGGTATGCAGTGTAACTGGCTGTGTAAGGCCTACATGTGTGAGTGTACGTGTACCCGTGTGTCCGTCAGATCGTCCAGGCCTGGCTGGCCCCGCCCTCTCCCCGCCCCCATCCATCTGCTCGTCCTGTGCGGCGGTGTCCACATCGGCGTCCTCGTCCGGCTCGGCCGTCCTCTCCTCGCTGCCCTCCTCTCTCCTCCTGTCCTTCAGCCTCTCCTTCTCGGAGATCCCGCCGCCCACCCGCGGCCCCGCGCACTCGTCCTGGATCAGGAGCTCCGCCTCCCCTCCGCTCGCCCCGCCCCCTCCCCGCTCCCCGTCGCCCCTCTCGCTCCCCGAGCCCGAGTCGCACGAGAGGAAGTCGTCCTCGGAGGGGCTGCGATCGCCGCCGCCGTGTCCCCGTCCGTCTCGCTCGGGGTCGGCATCTGCGGCGCTGCCGACGGTAAGAGGTTCCTTCAGTTCCTCGTGCAGCTGGTCCATCAGACAGCGCAAGAACTCCTGAGTGTCCTGCAGGACAAACAGCGTGTCAACTCCCTGCCCTGACACGCGTATGGGAGCCACTGTGTGTCAAGCAAATGCTGACTGGCTATCTGGTAGTCACGAGAAAATAATCAAACCTGACCCAAACCAAACTAGTGAGAAAACCAAAAAGAGCAGACTGTGGATCCGTCATCAGAAGAGGTTCAGCATTACATTTATATATTCACACGAAGCTTGTGATGATTTTCCCTACACTGCCTCCAGTACTCAGTTAGGGTTTTAGTCATTCTCTTCTCAGATTGTCTTCTTTGCTCATTTCTTGCACATTCTGATTGGGACGCTGCCCTTCTGTGAACTGCAGACATTTGAGGATGCTGGCTGACAACTATGGGACATCTGCGTGTGCATATCTGTGAACATGTGCAGAAGTATAATCCAGGCTTTAGTGAGAGTGTGTGTGTGTACTGAAGAACAAGTTAGTGTGCCTACACATGCCAGATCTTGGCTTTGTGAGAAAAACTGTGCTTTGCGCTTTTGTGAGTTCCTCACAAACCTGCTGAGCGTAGCCTCGAAACATAGGATTCACCAGTTTGATGCCATGAAACAGATTAGTGGGGACCACATAACTGGGCCTAGACAGAGAGGAGAATGACACAGAACACAGAATGAAGCAGTAGACCATGGAGCTTAAAAAAGGAGACTGAAAGAATGAGAACATGTGGGTCAGAAGGTCGCAACGCCCATTTATTATGATGATCGGTCTTCATTAGAGCACCCAAATTAGAGCCCTTATTAACCCTAGGTGAATTGTATTACTCTTGTGTGTATGTGTTGTACTCTACCGTTTCTTGTGCCAGAGCTCAGAGATGAGTTTCTGATAGCTTTTGCACAGTGCAGGCTTCTTATCTGTACGAACCAACCCACTGCAGTCCAGGAAAAACTGAGTCAAAGGTGGGCTATAGTAGGAAAGAGAGGGGAGGCACACGGTTATCATCATACGTTTCAGGCGCCTTTCAAACAGAATGTAAAATGATCTGTTGTTGAATTCCAATCTATCAGGTCCAGTTTGTTCAGCTGGGATCCCTAACGGAGGATCAGCGGAGGGGAACCGACCAGTTGGACAGGGCCTGCAGGGCTGCGTTCATGTAGCATGAATTTCCGATGTTCTTCATCCCTGTAAGACCTGAGGAAAAGAACACGGGTAGAGGAACAAATGGTGTGGGTACGGCAAAACCAGGAGGAGCATGAACAACTCTCTCTTTCACTCCCTCATCCCTCA
This sequence comes from Brachyhypopomus gauderio, assembly GCF_052324685.1. Taxonomy (NCBI): domain Eukaryota; kingdom Metazoa; phylum Chordata; class Actinopteri; order Gymnotiformes; family Hypopomidae; genus Brachyhypopomus; species Brachyhypopomus gauderio. The sequence goes on from NC_135217.1 coordinate 13,278,553, forward strand.
CTTCACCTTCTCTACATTCAGTATAAATCACATCTGCTTTCAGGAACATCCTGGGTACAGGAGGTAGAGATTTTTTAATCTAAATGTACATTTATTACAGGGTGTCCCTACCTCGTGGCTTCAGCTCGTCTTCCTCAGACTCCGAGCCGTCTTCGTCGGCCACGGCGATGGGCACCGCCTTCAATGGGTGACACACGTTCTGGGGAGGAGGGTCCTGGGAGGGAAATTAAATCAAAATGCTACTTGTACATCAGCACCATGTAATGCCACCCACCTCCACAAATGCACAAATAAATACATAAATAGTCAAAATAGTCAGAGAAAAAACATGCAAGACTTCCTGGTCTTTCATAGCTCTTTAAAATGTTCTTAATTGGGGTTTTCAGAGCAAATAGCATTTGGAAGTCTCACTGAAGGTGGTAGTTACAGGTGTGACCTTTTGACATGAACGCAAATGATGAAATGATAACTTTGTTTTTAAAACGATTTCATATTTGCAGATGAAGGGCACAAAAGAAATAGGAGACATTCTAAAAAGCCTCACAGGGGCTCAGGCACAGATGGGCAGCCTGTACCTGGTCAATCACTTTGTGGCGATGAGTCACCATCACTGGCACCATGGGCCTCTGCTCCAGGAACACCTCCCTCTCACACACGTAACACCACACCCTGAACGTGGTCAGGTTCACCGTCAGATTGTGCTTCTTCACCTACAGACAGACAAACAGATAAGCAGTCACCTGGATCGCTTAAACAGCACCGAAAGGCAGGCAGAGCAATGCATGAATGGCCACGTGCATTGTTTGGTGTTACCTGTGCGTGTGTGGTGCTGTGATCTGAGTAAGACTCTCCACAGCCTACATAGGGACAGTCACACTATAGGAACAAGAAAACATTACTTATCAACAATAGCAATATGATAAATTCTATTTGTACTTAAGTGCTAGTGTAGTGTGTATTATATATAAGCGAAATGAAAGTACAACATAGCAAAATCTTAGACAAACTGTGGCTATGTCTTCAGTGTGTCAAAGGCCAAATATTTACTTCTAGAACCAAAACCTCCATTTACTTCCTCACCTGCAGACATGCCCAGAGGTTGGGACCGCCCACTCCACATGATTGACATGTGCCCTTAAGCAAAAGAAAAGCAATGGATAACACTGAAATTTATATCACATCCATGCCCTCTGGTTGGATCACACTGCTGCTGCTTGTAGATTAAAAAAGAACTTGATTTGAAGGCTTCAGTACATTTGATCCATGTTTTTGTAAATACTAAAACATTTCTAACCGACTGAGCACTTGGTCATGGCACCTGTCTCCTAGGAAAGGGAGAAGAGTTGAAGACGAAAGATCTGCAGGAACTAATCCTTTAGGAACTACGATGAAATATTATACCTTGGATTTCTGTAGAAGTTCCTCCTTGGTCACTTCACCTATGGAATCCAGGTGAGGGCAAACATCTCCGTTGTCCGTCATCTTGTGGTTCTGATGTGACTCAATCTAAATGGAGAAACAAAGCACCACGATTAAAGAATAATGTCGCATGACAGATCATCTGTAAGAACTCGGTCTAACTATACTCCAGTATTTGGAAAGGCACCATGTGGCCAAAAGTATGGGCACACGCTTAATTAATGAGTTCAGACGATTCAGCCACACCCATTGTAACAGGTGTATAAATTCAAGCACCCAGCAAAGCTATTTCCATCTGGCAGTAGAGCAGGTTGTAGTGAAGAGCTTGGCCACTTCAGTACGGTGCTGTCATGGGGTTTGCCATAAAGTTAATTTACAAACATTTTGCCCAGCTAGATGTTCCCTGGTCAAATCCAGTCCTACCATTGTGATGTGGAAGCATTCAGGAGCAACAACACATTGGGATACCAAGCAAAGAGCAGGACAGCTGAGTACTAAATCAATAATTCTTGCCTTTCTCTGAGATATCACTCATTACAGTGTGCCAAACTGCCTTGTTTATGAAATTGCCTTACATGGTGGAACCACTGTAAACAACCCTATGAATACTACACACAATGCCAAGCACTGGCCGGAGTGGTGAACCCTAGTGACACCACTGGATTCTGGGACAGTGGAAATGTGTTCTCTGGAGTGATGAATCATGCTTCACTGTCCACCAGTCTGGAGCTAATCTGGGGTATCATGGGATAATGCACTGGGCTTGTCTTTCACAGTTTGGGCTAGGCTCCTTAAAATCAGTGAGGGTTAATGTTAATGCTACAGCATTTAAAGGCAGTTCAGTCAGTTTAATGCCTCCAACAGCAGTTTGAGGAAAGCCTGACATCAAGATGTCCACATACATTTGGCCACATAGTGTATGATACATTACAAACAGTGTGCACCCATATAGCAAATGGACGCAGGCGTTACTTTAAAAGTGCTGTTTCATTCGCCTGGCATGGTTACGTAGTGCGGGGAGCGATGAGCACTGGAACCATAGACAGCTTCCATTTCTTAATGACACATGACGTGGGCTACTATATGTCAACATGTACTAACAATTAATTACGTGACATAAAAGATGGAAGGGAAATATTTATATCTGGTATATCTGGTAGATATTGCTGCTCCTGGGTGATGACACTGATAATAAAAGCACACTTGAAAATATAAAGCTAGCTACCTAGCCATCTAACCAGCTATGTCACGTATACGTAACTACGAGCAACGTTATTACTAATTAGCTACGTAGCTAGCTTAACCAAACCAGCTATGTTTGACAAAGTAGCCACCTGTGCTAAACGACCAACTGGAGCTTTAGCTCACCGAAATATCTTTAACCTGGCTAGTTATTTACCAACACTACCCCAAATCCCTTTAAAACATCCAAACAGCAAAAGCCATTAGTTAGCTACCCAGCAAAAGCCTCTCGTAGTGAACATAAAACACGATGACACTCGTCCTCAGACACGTCGTATGTAAGACGGAGCAGTTACCTCCTCAGCGCAAACCGTCGAAACACTCGTACGCGCTCATTTTAGGCCAAACGTCAGATTACTTTAGCCTCCTGTAGCGCTGGCCAGCTAACTAGTTATCTAACCTAACGCGGACTAGCAACAAAAGCGAAGATGCCCCAGCCCGCTCCGCCTCCTCCCGGCGGCGGCAGCATGGTTTACGTCAGGCATGTTGTGCTCCGTGTCAGCTCGCTGGCATTCGCTGGAGCTTCGCCGTCGTTTCTGTCGAGTGAAATGTTGTCTACTATCCCACAAAACATGACTTTGGGATCATTTAGGCACATTTCAAATTAATACGATTAATTATCTATATATGCAACGACCTAGGATCGGCCGTATTCACTTCTGAATTTACAGCCATCAGTACGTAACGAAAGTATGACAGACCCAGGATCAGTTAGTTTGGGGGGAACGAGACTCATGCGGAACCAAATGTGCACGCCGTTGTTTTGGGGGAAGCGGCACCAAGGCGGACATTGTTATCGTAACGCATACAAACTGCTGCAGGAAACGTTAACCTATCTAGCTAACGGCTAAAGTTTGAAGAACCTTCGAGAAATCCAACATCTAGCCTAATCATGCCAGCCGGGAAGAATTTCAGGAGAAGGAAAGAGTCTTCAGATGAAGATGAATCAGACGATGTAACTGCTGAAGTCAGGTGGCAAGCTTTAAATAACTGCTACAATCAATAATCTAAAACTGCTATAACTATAATCTATAACTGCTAGCTAACTAACCTTGTTAGCTAAGTTAATTAGGTTAGCTAATTACTTTCCAAGTTTTGCTAATTACATTTTGCAAGCTAGCGACGTAGCTAACAAAGTCAGCCAAAATGTGGTGCGTAACTACAAAAATCTAGATGAGTTAGTTAGATCTGGTTAATTAGCTCATTGAGAAGATCGCACTGACACAAAGTGATCGTGTGTTATTCTCTCTGGTGTTTGTTTTAATAAATTCGACCACAGAGCAAAACTGGATGAAGCAAAAGAGCTCCAAAGTTTGCGGAAGAGACAGAGCGGCGTGAGGTAGGAAACACATCGAAAAAGCAAGCCTAAGCTAATATAACGTTAACCTTAAAACGGTAAATTAAACCTTTTCGACAGTGGTTCATGGATATGGCATGTACCACTTACTTAAAAATGTTAATATGTGCGACGGGGTTACGCAGTTCGAGCAAAATAATGTATTGACATCGGTTGATCTTTTTATTACAGTTTAGTATCGTTGTTGGTTGGAGAGAAGCTACCATTAGAGGCGGAGATAGAGGTATGCGTACTTTATGTATGAATGCATCAGTTTTACGTTTGGTGGTCTGTGTTTTTTGGTTGTTGTGTGTAAATGTATCGTTTATGCTTGATAATGTGTCAGTGGTGAGGTGGTTGAGCGCTCTCTCTCTCTCTCTCTCTTTGTGTTTTAGGATGATCCATTTAAACTTAAGACCGGAGGTGTCGTGGACATGAAGAAAGTTAAGGACAGAAACAGAGATAGGCAAGTACCTACATAGAAAAACTGCTTTCAAGCAGTTGGTCTTCAGGCTTTTGTTTTGCCACCCATCATGGAAGTAAATGTATATTAACATGGCTGTCCCCACTCCCCCATCTAGGATCGAGGATGAAGACGACCTGAACCTGGGGACCTCTTTCTCTGCGGAGACGAACAGAAGAGATGAAGATGCAGATATGTATGTATGTTCAACTGACTCACACTCCGCTGTTGCTTTTGCTGTTCTATTACTGAAATGGTTTCCATCCATTCAGGATGAAGTACATTGAAACAGAGCTGAAGAAAAAGAAGGGATTGGTAGAGGCAGAGGAACAGAAGGTGAAGGTGAAGAATGCAGAGGACCTTCTGTATGAGTTGCCGGAGAACATCCGTGTAAACTCTGCCAAGAAGACAGAAGAGATGTTGTCCAATCAGATGCTCAGCGGCATCCCGGAAGTGGACCTGGGAATTGAGTGAGTCTTGAATATTTACCTGTAATGCTGAAATACTGTTTTGTTCATTCACAGGTTGTCAGAATCGAAAGATTGTGAGTTTAAGACAAATGTGTATCACATGTAGCTTAAACCTTTATAAATGTATTCTAATGTGCCTTTTTGTGTCCCGTGCTTCAGTGCGAAGATAAAAAACATCATCAGTACAGAAGAAGCCAAAGCGAAGCTGATGGCTGAGCAGAGGAACAAGAAGAAAGACAACGGCACCTCCTTCGTCCCCACCAACATCGCCGTGAACTACGTCCAGCACAACCGCTGTGAGTGCTCAGTGCTCCAACACGTCCCCACTCACGTCCATACGCTCTTCGATATACTCGCACTGTGTGTGTGTGTGTGTGTGTGTGTGTGTGTAAGTAAACGTATAGCTCTAATGTATTTGCAACATTGTGTTTATAACACTCAAACAGCACTTTGTTATACTTAAATATTTTTATATCTACAAATAGTTAAAAATGTGGACATGAACATACTTTTGATGAGCTTGAATAATACTATATTTATTTAATAATAAAAGTACTGTCAAGTTAGTCTTTTTCTCAATTTAGTTATGATGCAGTAGCTTACATTGTCTCCCTCTTCAGTCTACCATGAAGATGTGAACGCACCCCACAGACGTCACAGAGAGGAGCCTAAAGCCAGGCCATTGCGTGTAGGAGACACAGAAAAACCAGCACCGGAGAGTAAGAGTCAAAGTGCACACTGAACAGTGGGACAGCTTCACACACGCCTTAGTGTCTGATCTTCCACCACTCTTTAAATCTGAAGTTGCAATGGCTATAATGACACATACTACTCCTATTAGTTAGACAAACTATAGAGTCTACACTTTAACTATAGAGACTGAATAAAATACAATAGAGCAATTGATTACAAAGAGAGCCTTTTCATTGTTATATTTCACATACAAAACACAGCCAACGTATTTTAAGTTTTGACCAGACTGGATAATTTTTTTCCAGGTTTGTGTGTCAGTTCCTTTGTTTATAAATGTTTTCTAGAATAATTGAGTGCATATGCATAACTGACATTTTTGGTACATTTTCTTCCAGTCTCTGTTCATTTGGTGTCTAGCAATACATTATGGAGAGTCATTTAATAATTCATGATGTTCCTGTTATAAACTGTTATACTGTTCATTTCCCTCCTAGAATCACCACCCAACTACCGCAAAAGACCAAACAATGAGAAGGCCACAGATGACTACCACTACGAGAAGTTTAAGAAAATGAACCGAAGATACTGATTTGAACTCTGTGACTCTTTGAACTCTGTGATGCTACATTTGACTGCCAGTGAGCAGCTGTGAATCTTCAGTGTGTTCATTAGCTGAAGTATGATACCAGTCATGGAGCTGTGACAGAATGGTCTTCAGCAAACACTTCTAAATAGTGCTGTTTATCCAGACAAATTCGCTGTACATCTTCTGATTGTTATTGTTGGGAACTATTCTCCAGTCTGCACTCTTCAACGTAAAAGTTGTTACCATGATGTCCATTTTTCCAACTTGTAAATATACACATAATAATTTGTAATGTACAAGTTCATTGGGCATGCTGAATGTTCATAGCATCAAGTTTCTTTCCGCTTAACGTAAAGGTACATTACTTAGAATTTAATTAAAAACAACCGCTACTAACTTCAATACAAGAGTAGTTGTTTTCTACATTTGTGAGCTTTTAATAAGAGCTGTACTGACATGCAGCTCTCTGAGGTCTGGACCGTAAACCCAAATTACAGTCTTGTACGTTTACTCACTGCTGATTGGTTTATATCATACAATGCAGGTGTTTTGAATCATTCACCCTCACGTATTAGGTATCATGAAACCAGGGTAATTCTGTTTAACTACTAGCGTTCACAACATCCATGTCTGGAAATTTGATGCAGGGTCTAGGATTGAAGACCTCTGGCTTATATAGTTTGAACAGGATGACTGTCTAGTTTATATGGTTTATGCTACATACTGCACCTTTAAATTATATTATGATGTGAATGAATTTTTTCTGAATTGTTCTACTTCAATATGCAGAGCTGATGTATGTATTTAGTGTAGCAGCTTTCAGAAATTGTATTGTTTTTTAAAATAAATTTCTACAACAGTGCATTTCATATCGTCTCCTACATCAACAGCTAAACAGAATTGAGAGTCATTTTGACTTATTGATGGAACTTCACATTACTTACTTAAAATGAACTTTATTTATGGATGTAACTACTGATGAAGTAAAATCTTTAGTGTCAAGTTGTATTTCAATGAAAGTATACATGAATTATAAGATATTTGCTTAAGTAGCAAGATAAATCCATGTGTTAAAAATAAAAAATATATAGTATAAATGGCTAATATTCTTGGTGGGCAGAAAAACAAACACTTCATAATACTGAGGTCAGAGAAAGGAATGTACAGTAGTTGGACACAAAGCGGTATCGGTAGAAGTGTAGAAACTCAGTGTTGGGTTTTTATATTTGGCTCATGGATTATTTGAGATTATATTTCGACTGCAGTTTTTCTTTCATGACAACATGAAGAGCAGAGCTCATGGTAGCCAGTGAGTTGTGATCAATCTGAAACGAATGCTCTGTGCTTTTATTATTGTTTTTTTTATGCTTGCTCATTTGTGCCACCTCCGTGGCCGTTGATCGTATCCTGGGCAACAGGTCGTTCCGAATCTTCTGAGCTGGTTTGTGAGGGATCGGAGGTCGTTGCGGGTGACCCCCAACTGTCCCGACGGCGAAACGCCTCACAGAGTGGCAACTCAACACCGTCCCACTGTCCACAACTAGAAACGTTACACACACACACATTACTCACATGCACACCGAACAGCAGGCCCGTGCTCCTTCCCTTCTAAAAAGATCTACTTTCAGTAAGGCTTATTCTATAACAATGCATAGATAACCTTAAAGACTCAAAATATAAATGTAAGGGGACCATACACAAACACACAGAACAAAAGTTAAGCACAAGAGACAGAAAGCAATAGAACGGTTAAAAGACAGAAGCAGTTCAATCTATGCGTATATGGGACTGGACCAAATGAATGCTAATGAAACCCTAAGCCTTGACAAAAACATAAAGAATATAATTGTAACTATATCTAGGTTTACTAGCTAGAACCCAAAAGATCATTCCTAAATCTAAGCTCATAGTAGTCATGTTTTCTGCAGTCTTGAGTGATTAACAACTTTCTCATGTGCTATTGTACAGCTTATTAAATGTTTTTATGGCATTACTGCTTAGCTGACAGAAGCAAAAGCTCAGAACAGCAAAGAATTCAGAAGTCTAAAGCAGAGAGAAAGAGATTAAATAATTGAATGTCCTGGGAAGCCCAAATAAAAGGACACTAAAGCTGTTCTCTTTCCTCTGTTTTATTTGTAAAGTTAATAATGACCAAATAGCCTGTGTGTGGAAGGGAAATGTAATACATTCCAATACATTTTGAACAGTGACCTTAGCTTAGGCTTAAGCTATTCTGTATAAAATGTAGTGATACAATGTTGTTTCCAGTCTATACAAGAACTGATGATGAAAAAAGTCATCACTGCTTAAAAAAGAAAGGATAAATTTAACATTATGGGTTTTACCAGTGCAAATTATATTTAAAATGTATAAAATTACAAATATTTTCATTAATATTATCTTACCAAGACAAAGTTACAATCTCTAACATTTTATACATAACATTTGTAGAGTATTGCTAATTTAAGTCAAGATATTGTTTTAACAAAATTGAATACAAACCATCAAATTACAATAATTTGTCCCCCAAAAACCCAACAGTTTTGTAACTTTGTTAAGGATGTCCCGATCCAGCTTTTTGAACGTCTGATCCGATACCAATATTTATTTGCACTTCCGATCCGATACCGGCCTATCCGAGCATGTATTAAAGTTTAGTTATTTAGCCAACTTACTTTGTTGTCAAACTCATGTTGAAAAGCGTTTTACTCTTGATAACAAGTAGCCAGCTGAATTAGGTGCGTTTGAATAATATACAATGGTTGGTAAGGAGAAACTGACCTGTTTATTTAGCAATTAATAAACTCAAAATAGACAAAATAATAAATAAACAGAAATGGCATCAGTAAACCAAGGCTTAAAAAGCCATAAGTGCAAATAATATTGTAAATTGTATTTTAAAAAGTGGCAGTTTGTCACGCTTCGCAAACATTTCTGCCAGTGTTAGTTGTGTAGGACCTTTTTGTCTTCGGTTTTCTTTAGAAACTCTTCGTGTTGTTTATGGTGGTATTTCGCTAAATGTTTAATTAGATTGATTGTATTAAAAGTTCTTACAGCTTTACCACCATGCTTGAATTTACTGTGGCATATGTTGCACTCTACCTCTTCGTCTTTGTCGTCCTTTAAGGTAAAATAATCCCACATAACATCAAATTTACATGGCCGTCTTAATGGTTAGGACAGTGGTTCCCAAACTTTTTCTGCCGTGCCCCTCTTTAGTAGATGAGAATATTTTTGCGCCCCCCCTACACACACCCCCCTATATGGACACGTTTTACTTCCAAACTCCGTGCCCCCCCCCCCCACCCCCCCCCCCACTTTGGGAACCACTGGGTTAAGAGATGTCGCTGAGCTAAATTGGGGAGACGCTATGCTCGTGTACTGAAGGTGTGCTGGAAAAAAAAACCGGATTTTACTCTTGCTGGCGAAAACACAGCAAAAACTGGAATGGATTATCTAAATGGGTGCAGGTCGGACTTAAAAAAAAAACTGGATCGGGAGTCTGGATCGGCATTTTCTCATGCCTGCCAATCCGATACAGATACGCATTTTTTGCAAATATCGGCGGCGATATTTGGATCGGATCGGGACAGGCCTAAACTTTGTAAAAGTGTTTTGGTTTGAACCTCCTGATTTCAGTTTATAAATAACTCTCTTGGTGGACTACAACATCTATTTGTCCAATCCATCACCATAACATATATAAAATGTCTCAAATGTATCAAAATGTCAATATTAAAGACAACATAGAATCACTATAACCTGTAAATTACCACTACATATATATTTATGGTAAGTGTTTACCCTCCCTTCAGAGCTATAAAAACTTTACCTTGAATATACTAAAATCTCCTTTAAAAGGCACTTTGTGCTCCATTTCAGTGCATCAGACTGACTTCATTGATTCCTTTAAGGATATTCAAATTTATGTTATAACTTTGGTACATGTTCATATCTTAAGCAGGTATGGTGAATGGTCTAATATCTAAAAACAGATTGCACTCTACTATTCTTTTGGGTCATTTATATTCTGATATAATTATTGGTCACAATTAAGATTTCACTGTATTGTAGTATTGACTGTAGTATCACTGTGTAGCACTGAGTATCACTGTGATATGTACATGAAATTGTAGTATTTGTGCAAGAGTACAACATGCTAGTTTCACTGGCCACAGATGGGTCTGGAACGCTTTCTGAGGTTAACAGGTTTTATCGGGGAAATGTTTTGCTTTAGGCACGTATGTATTGCGCGAATATATATGTGTGTGTATAGGAAACTTGGCTACAGGTATTAGGGCTCTCTGGGGGGAATCTATTTGTACCTGGATGAGTAATACTCTTCCTCGAGCTCGTACAGGTCGATGGCGATCTCATCGCGCAGAGAGATCAGCTTCTTGTCGCATTCCTCTTGCAGCGCACGCAGCTGCTGGTTACGCACGCTAATGGCCTCGTTTACCGACGGAAAATCGTTCAGAATCAGGAACTGCTTCAGATCAGAGACGAGCTTCATTAGGGACTCACCAGCACGCACCTGATTTCACACACACACACACACACACACACACACACACACACACACACACACACACACACACCCAAAAATTAAATCAAATCAAATCAAATATATTTTATACACACACATTTTACTAAGCAATAAACATCCAATACAAGAGTGATTAATGTTTATTTTTTTAGTTATTATTTATTAATATATTTTTATTACAGCGTTATAAACTGAGTTTCCAACCAAGCAATACAATATAGGAAAAGATAATTAAGGACAATAAGAGTTCTTACGATGTTGGCGGCTCTAACGTGCATTTCATAGTGGTCCTGCTCGGCTTGCGTTGCCCTTGAGACCTGAGTTTCATCCTCTACCTGCATAAATGATTAATTGTATTTTTCGCCTCTGCAGAAGTTGCTTACTCAAAATACCAAAATTAATCAACTGATAATTCTAACATTTATAACTACCTTGGCAGTTTTGATTATCTCCGTGAAGTTGTCCAATATGGACCTGATGTCATCTTTAAGTCTCTTGTTGTAGTTCTGAAGAAGCGTCTCTTTACTTTGAGGGAGCACCCGCTGTGTAGCCATACTCATCCGCACCGTGCAATCACCTCACTGATAACAGGAACACAAGTTAGAGCCAATGTCCTGCAAATCTTACAGATGTAAATCTACAGTTCAACTGATAGTCATACTCAGGACCAATCGGGTGTACAGTGCAGTGTTAATCCTGCAGGTAGCTAGCGTGCTATGTAGCTCTACAACTAGCAAACCTAAACCAAACAAGAAGTGGCATGTTGATACTATTTCTACGCGAAACGACCGTTACAAAGCTAGAGTAGTAACACGCTCATTTCTTATGTCCCTAAGATACGAAAAAACTAAACTCAAGAAAATAAATGTAAACTTAAACTTACACATACGTGCATTATATAGGCACACTGTTGTGCATAGAAACCGCTTCTTTTTTTTGTCTTTTTTGTTCTGTCCATTTCTGATGACGTAATTTCCAAACGTCGTAGCCCTTAAATTACCCACAATCCTCTCCTCTTCCTTTCTGTCCGAACCAACATGGTGAGGGTCTATTTTTACTGACTAGGGAACAAGCGCTTTTTAAATCCTGTAACATCTCTTGTTTAACGTTGAATATTTACTGTGAAGTAATACGCATAGAAAGTAGATTAAGCATACGTATTTTGCTAGCCATTATTAATATGAACTAAAAATTGCAACTTTAAAAATATTAGCCTTTCGCCTGATGTTGCTCGTACTCTGCGGCGCCATATCAGTAGCTTGTGAATTATAACTGGTCTTATACGTGTTGGCGCAAGACACCCATTAAGGTTCAGCATTGGCTGTCTGCAGGCTTGGGTTATGATAAGTAGAGAATTCATTCAAATAGTTAAAATTTTATTTCTGAAATTAATTTGCTTCGTAAATTTGCTAGGCCATCTATTGGCAACGAGACGGAGCAGCTAGCTAACTGGCTGTCTTGCCGGCTAAGTAGCTGTAGCTTAGCTGGAGACATTCATCTTTGAGTAGCCTTGCCAGGAGAATGGAGTAGGTTATTTATCGTAGATACTTGCTGTCGTAATAAATACTTCTTTGCAGCGAGTAGTTGACTGACTTGATATTTTGTGGGATATAACTAAATCCTTCTATCCTAGCAACGTTTTGTCGATTTTGTGTACAACGCCGTTTATAAGTGTTTTCTTCCTTCCATAGCCTAAAGGGAAGAAGGCTAAGGGGAAGAAGGTGGCACCTGCCCCTTCTGTAGCCAAGAAGCATGAGGTCAAAAAAGTCGTGAACCCCCTGTTCGAAAAGAGGCCGAAGAACTATGGCATTGGTGAGTGGCGATTGAGTTATTGGATTCGTGTCCAACATCCTGTTCAAGTCCAAGGTCAAAAGTTGGTCCAATTGCATTTAAAGTGGTGCAGATGATGTTAACGAATATTTGCTATCTTACCAGCGATGCAGACAATCTTCCACCAAGATCGCTGATGCACCCTGACAAAGTCTTTTATGTGGATTGTGTGCAGATCATTTGTAGCCTTATAACGGTGTTCTCAAACTCTCCGCGCCCACTAGGTCAGGACATCCAGCCAAAACGGGATCTGACCCGGTTTGTAAAATGGCCACGGTATGTTCGCCTGCAGCGCCAGAGGTCCATCCTGTACAAGCGCCTGAAGGTCCCCCCTGCGATCAACCAGTTCACCCAGGCACTGGACCGCCAGACTGGTAAGAGACTTCTTGTTTCCAGTCCAGCACTTGGGCTTAAGGGCCCAATTAGAAACTAGATACAATTCTGTGTATTGAAGCATCTGTTGAGCAGTATCCTACAAATTCTGACATGTTAAAGCTGTGCAGATGATGTGAAGAATATTTGCTATCTTAATAAACAGTGTTGACACTTTTCCACCAAGATCACTGATGCACTATACATGTCCCTATAATTCCTATAAAATTGGTACAAATATTTGTGCTTTTGCTGCTGGTTTAATCTGTGTAATCTGACGTGTACAAAGCACATAGTCTGTGTGTTTAAAGGGCCGTTTGTCTGTTCTCCAGCTACCCAGCTGTTCAAACTGGCGCACAAGTATCGGCCCGAGACCAAGCAGGAGAAGAAGCGCAGGCTGCTGGCCCGTGCTGAACAGAAGGCGGCAGGGAAGGGAGACACCCCGACCAAGAGGCCCCCCGTCCTCCGCGCAGGTGGGGAGCAGTTCTTCTGCCCTCTGGTTCTGCACAGGGGTTTGGCTGCGTAATGTGTGAGGTTAGGATGGACTGTAAAGGAAGTCGTCTTTAACAGTCAGAAATGGGGGGTTACAAGATGGACAGTATTAGATCTTGCACTACTGTCATACTGGTAAATATGCAATTTGCTCTGGATAAGCTCATTTGCCAAATTTTGTCAATGTAAGTGGGGATTGTTCCAAGTTCTCACTTTCTTTCATATCTCAGGTGTGAACAGTGTGACCTCACTGGTGGAGAGCAAGAAGGCTCAGCTGGTTGTGATTGCCCATGATGTGGACCCAATCGAGGTGCGTGCACTTGTCCTTCTGAGAACCATCTCGTCGGCAGTTGGAACTGCCATGATGTTAAATCGTGATGTGGTCGTCTGCTATGATGTCTTGAATTTCTTCACCTGAATTTATAATGAAGACCAAAAAATGTGTTTAACCCTGAGCAACGACCACATTTTTCTGTGAAAAATGCAAATAGACTGACCTAGCTGGTTTATTTTGCCGGTGCCAAGAATGGCAGTGTCAGTGCTGCGTAGTATTGGTTTGGGTTCTATACAGTAATCGGCTCTTGCATTTGTTGTAGCTGGTGGTGTTCCTGCCTGCTTTGTGCCGTAAGATGGGTGTCCCCTACTGCATTGTCAAGGGGAAGGCTAGACTGGGCAGACTAGTGCACAGAAAGACCTGCACCTCAGTCTGCTTCACACAGACCAACCCGTGAGTGGCTTTCTGCATTTCCCACCTCGCAAGTTGCATGCATACCTCTTTGGCTATGATGTATGAATTTCTTCACCTGAACAACCGTGTGGTTTCAAATGAGCTTTTTAACCCTGAGCAAAGAGGTTGCCATATTATTCCAGCGTTCACAATTTATGGTTCGGATTTATGATCATGAGTTTCCTGCCTGTAGTGAGGACAGAGCTGCTCTTGCCAAGCTGGTGGAAGCCATCAAGACCAACTACAATGACAGATATGAGGAGGTTGGTTCATCAGCTGCTGCTGTTTTACTTACTTTTTTTTTTTTTTTTTTAAGCTGTTGCAAATCCTCTCAATAAGGCTTATAGTTTTAAAATCTAACAGGGTAACCAAGCCAATTGTCTGACTTTTTTTACTACTGAAATCTAAACTTGAATGAACCTTTTCTCTCCCGCCAGATCCGTCGTCACTGGGGTGGGAACATCATGGGTCCCAAGTCTACGGCTCGCATCGCTAAACTCGAGAAGGCGAAGGCAAAGGAGCTGGCCACCAAACTGGGCTGAAGTAGCACACTTCTGTCTGTTTATTAGTAAAACAATAAAACAAAAAGACATTGGTGGTGTGATTTTATTTGGTAGCTATCTGGTAACAAGCATTTCAGTATTTCTATAAGAATCCCTGAATTCCTCCATTATAGTGAATTTAGCAACAACCATTTCAGTGTTTCCTGGCTGTACAGGTTTCTCAAAGGCACAAAACTGAACATGTTGCTCCAGGTTCCATACTTGTCCAGTTGTAGGTTTGGGGCAGATGAAGGTGTAGAACATCAAACTTGGGACACATTGCTCCATTTCTTTCATAGGGTAATGAGCTTGATGAATTTGGCATACCACATGTATGAAGTAGCAGCACACAGTCCATACCTGTAGGCACAAAAAGGCAAGAAATGAAACTTCATGCCTGGGTGAAGTTTGCCTCTTGACATCTGATGGCTGTAGTATAAATTGCTGACTCACCATGTGATGACGTACTGCATGTGTTCATTGCGCACTGATACTCTTGTCTGTCCTCCTATTGGTCCTCCTGGTATTGTGCTCTCTACATGGAAATTCAGGAGTTCTACCAATTATTATATTCTTACCGACAGCTCCACATCTCTGACTGGTTTACTAAAAGATAAATGAGGACCCCAGTATTTACAGTGAAGCAACTGTGTCTCCATTAATCATTTCTCTGTCAGGTATACATTCAAATGATTACCAATCAGGGAGGAGAACCCTGCTCCACTCGCCTAGGCTCTTCAGGTTTGAATCCCTGTACATTCTTTCCTGCTAAGCAGCTTGTTACTACTTGAACAGTCCTTGTAAAAAGACTGATTTGAACATAACACATACACACGTATAAAATTGTAATTGCGCAGCAGCTAACCAAGAACAGCATCGATGAAGATCTGCTCAGAACCAGTGGCCCTGCTCATGGCCTCCAGGTCACGGTAGTGCCATCGGTTAGCCTCTGTGTCATTGTGAGGGACGAAAGGCTTGCGTTGCTCTGTCAGTCGCACAATACCCACCAGGTCCACTTCTTCTTTCACCTTGCAAACAGAACGGGTGATTACAATGCAGGTATAACAAGTCTACCAAGGATTTTGTAGCTGTAAAATACTGGTGAAACATGTATGTAGATAAAAAACTCCATTTCATGTATAGAAACTAATATGATTAAGTTAAAAAAATAATAATGAGGCATCGAAACATTTTTGACAGAACACTGTCACTTTTAAGATGGTGAGACTATCGTTTATTCAGGAAAAAATTGTTATTTACCTGACCCTTCATTCGGGTTTCTGGTCTAATTTTATTTCTGGGAACATAACCTCTGTTCACCAAGATGGTAATCCTGACAAAAACAGACATAAATAAAAAAAAATCATAAAATGGTCCTTTGATTTCAGGTCTTTAGAAGTTAGGCTCCACGAGTGAGAATGTACACACCCCAGATCAGAGCAGTAGAATGGTGTGACGACGTTAGCGCCACTGTCCACGCTGGAAGACAGTCTGCCCGCCTCACGAGTCTCCCTCTCTGGGTCCACTGGGGAGCGGGGCAAGATGTACAGCTCCTGAGAGTGATCAAACCTCCCACGCACCTTGACACGCCGGTACTCCAGCTCTTTCACCGACACCAGACTGTGACACACACACACACATAAACTGCATGATCACACTGCATGATTATGAAAATTGGCAGTGTTTGGAAGAGTGCACGCACTCAGTGGGCAGTGGAATGGGATCTGTGGTCGTTAGATCGTGGAGATCTTTGATCAGCTTCAACTTCCACTGCCTGCGCTTCACCTAAAAATGCACATGAATGTTGTTAGCAGCAAACACTTGTGATTAGTGTGACTGAATAATTACATCAGTGAGTGTACCTGCCATGTTCCAAGACCAAAGGTGGTTACAGGGATAAGAAGCAGGAACCACTTGAGAAAGGAGTCTCTCTCTGTCTGTGTGGGGGCAGAACTGCACTGTCCACTCACATTAATACGTTTTACTGCAAGACACAACAGACTGAACTAAGAGACAGACCTTTGGTGTCGTCCATTTTAGTGTTCCTTATGGAGGAATTCAGATAAAGAATATACTATTTCTTAATTAGAAAATACATTTCAAAGCTAGCAGGACTAAATCACTAAATAGATTTGAATTTGAACAACCCTCTAATAAATGCATAACACATTTCAGCCCTGCTTTAATTAATACAAAGAATTTCTGATCCCAGTCGAAAACGGGTAACCTTGACAAAAATATTTTAAGGTGAGAATTCTGAACATCAGTCATATATATATTTTTACCATCTTCGCGTTTGAATAAGACCCGTCGCGACCTGTCGAAGAAACTCCTCTTGGTAGTGACCGTCTGAGCCTAGAAATAACAGTAACAGTGACAGTAAATAACATGATATAACACGGAAGGATTTGTTAAGACAATACTGGTTACTCTCAAATGACCACTGACAAACAATATGCGAAAACAACGGTGTAATACATAAAATAAAGCTCTGCTGAACCTAATTACTGTGTAAAGATTAATAACGTTAGTTATCTACCATAACCTAGCTAGGTTAACTAGTTAGCTTCTTAACCAATAAGCTAGTTAGCTAGATGTTTATCATCTGAATAGGAACTCACGTTGATTCGAATTATCCTACGGCTGTAATTACATAATGTCAGCATAAACTTAAAGCTACTCATGGTCACACAAAATGTTGAAATTTGGTGTTGCAAATCCTCTGGTTTATGTGTCTGTCGTGGAAAATAAATATGAGATTAATTAGTCTGCATAGTTCAGTGCAGTGTGTGCTCAAGAGGGAATGTTTTCACTGTAACCCCATCCGGTAAGAAGGCTCGTCGCGCATGCTCAACTGATCTTAAACCCACGTGCATTTGTCAGCCAAATAACTCACTAGCTGGTTATTTCTGAGTTGTTCTACTTTTTAATGTATATAGTTTGCTGGTGGTACATCAAAACTTTCAGAGGTGAGGCCGAATTACACGTTGAACTGAAAGAAGACGTCACGCGATGAACCACAGACTTGTATGTATAGTCTCACACAGCACTCGGTTTGTTCGTTAGCTTCCAGGATCTCGCACAGCCACGCAGGTAAACATATCAACATATAATTATAATGCAACAGAATACACACACCAAAGATCAGAGCAGTAGCACGGTCAACTTCCCAAATTGACAAATGTTCATAATTACTTTGTTTTTATTTAGTTCAACTTTGCCAAAGATGTCCAACCTTGCAGCCAAGTATGACTACCTGGAGAAGCTGACCCGCAAAGTGATCCATCCTCAGAATAAGGAGCCTAAAAAAAAAGTCTATGGTAATGATCGTTTCAGTTGATTGTTCATTGTTCGAGCATGTACATTTACCTACCTCCGTGAGTACACTGCCTCAATGTAAATGCCCTGAAGCACCATATTAACAAAGTGTAGTTGCTCTCAAATTCAGTAAAACAAAAATACAAAACATCAAGGTTTAGTATATTGAGTTATTGTGTAACACACCTGCAAATATTCAGGGCAGCAAGTGTCCACTGGAATGAGTGCATTAGTTTATGTACCTCAGCTTGAGAGTGCAGGAATGAGATCTGTGAAATGTTAGAATAAATTTGCACAGAGCTATTTAGTGACTGTGCTCCTTACAATGTACTATATAGACAAAATCAAAGAAGGCCCAAATAAGGGTGTTCTCCAGTAGTACCAGTCACTGATTGAAAGAGTTACATTTACTTTTGAGCAGGTGCTAAGTGTCTGTGCATGTGACATTATTTTGCTTTTCAGTTCCATTTCGTGGTGGTGGGGACAGAGCAGGTGGTACGTCCAAGAAGAAGCAGAAGCCGGCAAAGGAAAAAAACATCAGTGCAAATGACAAGAAGCCAAGGACCTTTCAAAAAGCAGCACAACAACAGACCAGTGCAGTAGATCAGAATGCTCCACAGGTCAAGGTTCACAATGGGAATCAACAGAATACTGAAGGTAAAACACATGTACATATTTGGTGATCACTGAATCACGTATTTACTCGATCTGGACTTGCATACATACCTGTTAATTAACATATTTGGTTCATTTGATTCAAGTTACAGAGTCAGTGGAAAACTTTAATGCAGTCGATATTTTAAGGCAAAGACTTCACCAGAAGATTGAGGAGTCACGTGGGCAGGTACATAAAGTTACAAAGGAAAAGACGGGGCCAAAGCCCTGCATCCCTGCAAGTTTTCTGAATACTGCTGATAAGATCAGGATGTATCTAAGAGTGTAGATTGCCTTCTTTTCGCAATATGATCTGTCCTTTTAACATAGATTTTTTTTTAATCTCTTTCCTGTGTGTTACTTTATATACCTAACTTTTAATCCTTGGCCTTTTTTGTTGCCCTGTTAGGGCCCTCCCAAAGATCCCTCCTCAGAGGAGGTGCAGAAAAGACGAACGAAACGTAAACTGGAGAGGGAGCGCAAAAAGCGGAAAAGGAAAGAGTTCCGCATGAAGAAGTTGGCGGAGAGTGCGTCCACAGAGGCAGAAGGAGAGAACACGGCACCACAGATGCCAGTGTTGCAGGACAGTCCGGCCGCAACGAGTCTTCCAAAAAAGGACGTGAACACGATCATCTTCAACAGGGTGGAGCTAGGGGAGGCCTACGTGGAAAAAGGGAGTGTGTTGAAGGAGAAGAAGAAAAGGAAGGTGAAAGGACTGCTTACTCCCCTCACAGGGAAGAACTACAAGCAGCTTTTGTCTCGAGTCGAGGCGCGGAAGGCTCGTCTGGAGGAGCTGAGGACGACGGATGAAAAGAAAGCCAAGAAGGAGGAAGAGAAGATGAAATGGACCAACGTTCTCTACAAAGCCCAGGGCATGAAGATCAAGGACAACGAGGAGCTGCTCCGCGCCTCCTTGAAGAAGAAGGAGAAGAGGAAGGCGCAGGTGAAGAAGAAGTGGGCGACGAGGTGCCAGAACGTGGTAGAGAAGATGCAGAACAGGCAAGACAAGAGACGCAGGAACCTCAAGAGGCGCAAGGATGTCAAGATGGAGAAGCGTAAACAGCGGGCCAGGAAGAGAGGCAGGGTGCTCCCAGAGGACCTGAAGAAGGCTGCTGTGTAAACAAAGGGAGAGGACACAGAAGAAAACTAGCGAGAAAGAAGAATGGCAAGAGATAAAGAAAAACATTTTAAAAGACAAATTGAGAATTGTAGCAAAATTATAACGTTCTATATGGTGTAGGAGTGAGTTTGGAAAGGATAAAAATGTACTATTAAAAAAACATTATACGGTTTATATTGTGAAATTTATGGGCAAGTATTAGAAAGCACCAAGAAGCCAGAATCTCTGCAGTGGAAATGGTTGTTTTGTCTTTATTGAACATCTTAAATTCATAAAACAATATGGACTCAATTTAAATGCTAAATTCAAGTGTTACAAAATTTAACACAATTGAGTGTTCCCTTTATTGTCCCTATCCTAAGCCCTTCTATACATTAACATTTTAGTTTTAAATCACTTTGTAGTGCTAAGTTGATCTGATAAAAAGGTGTGTGCCCTTTTGTACACTTGTGACTTATTTTATGTATTTCTTTAAACTGTTTTTTGTTATTGGAACTCAGGATTTTTTCCCCCAGAATTGAAGCATCAACATTAACGTATGGTGGCATGCAAAATTATTTTGAGTTATATTTTGTTGTTGTGGGGGGTACAACAACAGCATGTCAAAGAAAATAGTTATCATAACAGTAATAAATGAGAGGTTCCTGTGTAGCCTTCAGGACATCTACAGAGATTGCCTGTCTGTTGTTGCCATGTCAGCGTATCCTTGCCAGAATATTGAGAGCCTTAAAAGGTGTCCGATTTAGCGACGATGCTCTATAAAGGAAAGCCATTTAATATATATTTTTTATAAATAATATATATATATATATATATATATATATATATATATATATATATATATATATATATATTAGTTAAATATTTAGATATAAATAAATGGAATATGATTTTTGTACTTGCACTGTGTATCAAGTGGTACTGATCTTGTGCACTTATGTTGAAAATCCAACGCGCTCGGAACAACAGTCTCCGCCCACACCGGAAGTTGTACACACAGCAGCTTAAACGATGGAGGGCGTGATTATATGACGTCCTTAGCTGCCTGCAGAAGTAGTGTATGTAAGATTGAGTGCAATGTACAATCTTTTATTCAATAGATTTCTAACTGGCTATATTATGATTAACCTGGGCCTAGGAAGGACACTGTCGTCCCATTTAGGGCATTCGTATTATGTTTGTGACCATTGCTCTCAAGACTAACAGTTAGCTAGCCACATAAGAAACTTGTCTTAAGAGTAATGTTTTGAAACGTCTTTAAGGTATTTCGTTATCTAGTTTCGTTTCGTTATCTAGCTTTACACTCAGAAAAAAAATTGTCATTGCGTTGGTAGACGACAAAGAGCTGAATATGACAGTGGTTTTAAATGTGCGTCCAATACACTAATAAATACATGTTTACTTCCTTTAAAGGTACCTACTATCTACACATGTTTAGAAGAGTGTTGATAAATTGGTCTTCGGGTTGGAAAGGATCAGTAATTCTCACGAGCTTCCACTATAAGGTATGTGCATAAAAAAATAAATAAGCTTTTGACCGTCGTTTGACTACTTAAAGTCAGATATCGCCTATTAACGTTTAACTCGCACGTCGATGCTCGTTCATCTCATTCAGAAAGTCATGGCCCGTCAGCTGCACGCGCGCAGGATTGAAGGAGTCGACAAGAACCTGTGGTAATTATTTAATAACTAAATTATGTACTGTAATTTACATCTTCTTAGTCATTTATTATCCAGAGATCAGTTAGTTGCGCCGTTAGAACACATTTTGCTGCTGCTGTTTTCTAATGATTCAGAACAATATAGAGAACGTTAGTTGTGTGTGTGTGTGTGAGTGAGTTCTAATGCCTTACCGTTTTTTCTGCCAGGGTGGAATTCACACAACTAGCTGCTGAATACAAAGTGGTGAACCTGGGTCAGGGATTCCCTGACTTCGGCCCTCCAAGTTTTGTTCAGGAGGCATTCTGCAACGCCATCTCTGGAGGGGCCTCTATGCATCAGTACACACGGGCCTTTGTAAGGGTCTTTTTCTGTCTTAAACACTTTAATTTGCTGTCTTAAACACAGTTTAATTTGCATCACGAATTTTGTTAAGGCTAGACATAAATAAAAAAAAAATCAGTGCTTAACCGGTGTGTGTATAAAGCATCCCCTTTTTAAGGAAGAGTCCAATGTGTCTTGCAGGGTCATCCACGTCTTGTCAAGATCCTTGCCAAGTTTTTTGGGAGGATTGTGGGCCGGGAAATAGACCCGATGGAAGAGCTCCTGATCACTGTGGGAGCCTATCAGGCTCTCTTCTGTACCTTTCAGGCTCTGGTTGATGAAGGCGATGAGGTATGTTGAGCAAGATAATACTCATCAAGAAATGACTGATATTCCTTCAAAATTACACAATGTCCTGAACATGTACTTTTTGTCTTACTGACTTTGTAGTGAAGTTGAACATATTGAAGCATCGTTATCAGTGGTGTGTTGCCATTCTATCCTGCTGTCCCTCTTTCATTCTTCTTTCTCATATTTGGTCTGTGGCCCCCAGGTGATCATAGTGGAGCCTTTCTTTGACTGCTATCAGCCAATGGTGATGATGGCAGGGGGAACACCTGTCTATATACCCCTCAAACCTGTGAGTATTTACTTTCAAAAGCTCTAGGATGCAATAGGATTACCTTTTTGGTGTTAGACAGAAAATGTTTGCACATGCATGTGAGTATGTGCATTTGTGTTCATGTGTGTTTGTGTGTGTGTGTGTTTTACAGAAAAAAGTCACTGGTCCTGCTTTGTCTAGTGCTGACTGGGTATTATGCCCTGAGGAACTGGCCAGTAAATTTAATTCTCGCACAAAAGCCATTGTCATAAACACACCTAATAACCCATTGGGCAAGGTGAGTGGCTATGACAGCTCATTGAATTAGCATAAATGTAATAGAAGTGTTAGGAGTAAGCCTTAAGCAGTGAATAATATAAAGATGAGAACACTGGAGAAAATTAGTTTGAATAGAAAAAAAGTGCCCTCACCCCAAACTCTTTTGATGCACAGGTCTTTCAGAGAAAGGAGTTGCAGATGATTGCTGACTTGTGCATTAAACATGATGTACTTTGCATCAGTGATGAGGTGTATGAATGGCTCACATATGATGGAGAACACCATGTTAAAATAGGTATATGGTTTTACTAGAAACACACTTTTGTCACTTTTAGTGTGATTATTGTATTTCAGCATATATATCACATACTTCAGTTGTTATTTTTACTGGAAGTCCCAGATGTTGGGATAATTTAGTGTGATGCAGTAACTGAGGGATACAGGAATGTTTTGGATCTCTGACCTTTCGCCTGTTGGGTGATCTGCTTCCACTGTAGCTAGCCTTCCTGGCATGTGGGAGCGCACAGTCACCATTGGGAGTGCAGGCAAGAGCTTCAGTGCCACAGGGTGGAAGGTAAGTCAGCGAAACGCATGAGGCCACCACGCCTTTCGAGAAAGCCTGCCATCTGAGGGGCGCTCTGATCATCTCTGCATTTGGTTTCTTTTGGCGTTGCTGCCATGACAACTAGGGGGCTAAAGATCTCTAATAAAGATCTCTAATCTCCGTATTGGAGGCATCTACCGTGGATCTGCTGATGGCTTTTTTCACTAGTGGCCATGGTTACAAAATAACAAAACAAAAGTCTTTATCAGACCTTCAAACTTGAGATATTTTATGCACTCCGTTCCTGATCTGTCACATCAGTAACACACACTGTCACATTGTCTCCTTAACATCAGAATTCTAGGTTAGTGGAGAAGCTATTAAGGTGTCTAAGCTCTTCTGCTTGAGCCTCCCAGTCTGTTGTGTTTCTTCCAGGTGGGCTGGGCAATGGGTGCAGGGCACGTGCTGAAGCACCTGAGAACCGTGCACCAGAACTCCGTGTACCACTGCGCCACTGCTGCTCAGGTACGGCACCCTCTAGTGCAGGGGTGGCCAACCCGTCATAGACCAAGAGCCACTTTTCTTACTGTGTTACGGCAAAGAGCCACATCGTACATGGGCGAGTGTAGATTGTTGAGCTGGGGGGGGGGGGGGGGTGGGCGAGTGTAAATTATTAGCTGTGAAGACAGTCAAATGCTTGTTTTCCACCACGCCGGTTTTAAAAGTATTAGCGGCTTGCTAGGCTTGTAAACTAACCGCGCACCACGAAAATGTAGCAGTGTGTCGCCCCGTTTGTGCAGGTGAGCCCGCGGACCGGCTGGGGAGCCGCATGAAACCAGGCAAAGAGCCGCATGCGGCTCGCGAGCCGCGGGTTGGCCACCCCTGCTCTAGTGTGTCCCACGACACGTCTTGCCACGAGGAACCTCTGCATTTGCTTCACTGTGCGTGCGTGTGTGTGTGTGTGTGTGTGTGTGTGTGTGTGTGTGTGCGTGTGTGTGTGTCCTTCTCGTGCTTCTGCTGTATATGAAATAAGTTGCGCTAATGGTGGTTCTGCAGGAGGCGGTTGCAGCAGGCTTTCAGAGGGAGTACGATGTGTTTGGCACGGAGGAGAGTTACTTCAGGCAGCTGCCCGCGCTGCTCCATGCCAAACGCCTCAAGCTGGCCAAGAGTCTGAGGAGTGTGGGCCTGCAGCCCGTGCTGCCCCAGGGAGGCTACTTCATGATCACAGACATCGCTTCTCTCAGTGAGTGCTCTCTTGGACCTTTGCAGCAGATGCAAAAAAGGCTGAAGTGTATTAAAAGCATATTGCAGGCTGTCCGACAGCCGTCCTGGGCTTGAATTAACACTCAGTGTTGTTTTGTCTCCGTTCAACTCTGTGCAGTGTGGGGCTGCACGGATGCTGAAAATGAATGTAGGAAATGCAGTTATACCTTCATTCAGTGCCACAGCTGTCTGTAAAATATTTTTTTAAAACGGTCCCTGAAACTGAACAAAAGTTAGCAACTGCATTCATTTATTTATAGTTGGCTATAGTGGTACAGGTCTCCAATATAATAAGCAATAAAAAGAATGGAAAGTAAAACATGATATTCTGTAGGAAATGCTGATGCAGTGAACAATCCAGGAAAGGGAATTTGCATCAATTAACATTGTGCAAATGACACTGTGTTAGAGGGCAACTTCAAACCTCCATTCGTTTGTTGACCTGTTCCCTAAAATTTTATATATCTGTAGGGGTTGACTTGAATGACCCTAGCACAAAAGACGAGCCCTACGACTACAGATTTGTCAAATGGCTCATAAAAGAAAAGGTGAATGCAAATCACTTGGACAGATATTGACAACACCAGCAGTGCTTGTGGGCAGTTTTTTTTATTAACATGAATTGGGCATTTGTATGTGTCTTCAGGGTTTGGCCACAATCCCCGTGTCTGCGTTTTATAGCCCGGAGCACAGAGAGGACTTCCAGAACTACGTTAGATTCTGCTTCGTCAAGGTGATTTTATTAAGGACATATCAAATAAATCAAAACAATACAGAGAAATGACACTTGCACCCTAGATGGTTTGTCTCTACAAGTTTGCATTTCCACATGTTATCAGGATCCACTTAAGCATATTGCCAGCACTGCACTTTCTTGTCAAAAGTTATTTAAATGACAATAATGTGATAAAATGGCCTTTTGTCATGGAGGATGATGCGGCGGATGGGTTGTATCTTGTATAAGTCAAACATTAACTGGTAACCATTGGCTAAATGTTTGCAATGTCTTTTATATTTCCTGTAAATAGGAGGACTCAACCTTGGAAGCAGCAGAAGATATTCTTAGACAGTGGAGCATCAAAAAATGATTGCTGATCACTTTTAGAAAACAATGAAGCTAGCAATACTTGATGACTGGAAAATTCCAAATCCACATATTATTTTTAACTCTTTCATTTGTCAGATATGTGCCATTGTGTTCCCAAAATGACATTTACATAGTATTTAATCAGAATATATTTTATAGATTCATATTAGTTCATATAGGTAAATGATCCTCCTAATTTACTATTTTAGCATTTGGTGTAGCTGCAGGGCCAGCAGATGTCACTTGTGTTAAGATGAATGTTAAGTAACTAGGGTGTATGGTTTTCCCCAAAAAGAGAGTTGCATTAAACACCAATGGAGGTTGCTTTGATGCACTGACATGTGTTGAATATAAATGTACTTATAGTATGACTGTTTTTGAACAGATATACAAAGCTGAATTTATTTTAGCTACTTTTGTTGAATGACTGCCATATGCAAGCCAAAGATTGCTTGTTGGTGAACACAGTTTGAAGTGAAGTCAGTTTGTTTGTAATAGTGTTTATTTATCAAATACTTACTGTTAAAATGAATAAAACAAGCAGTAGATTGAAAGTTTAAAAGCCTGCAAAGGCCTGTGCCAATGAATTTGTGTAAGATGCGTAATTGAACTGATTTAATCTACAGAAAACCTTGAAATTACTCAATTTAACGTGTGTATTTAAATATGTACAAAAGTGAACGATTAACATTAAACGAACAGTTCTGACTGGTTCCCGTTTTTATGTGGTCTTTATATCAATAGACTCCTCTTTTTCGCTTGAAAAGTGACCGGGGAGGGGACTTTTATTACACCCGGAAATTGTGCGTTGTGTTTCTAGTTAGTGATTTTAGTTTAGATTGCAAGTATGCGTGTGCTTCGCTAGCTGACTGTGTCCGTCCGCGTAGATTACAGCGCTGCTGAGCCCGCCGCTTCAGGTAGGGCATTTGTAGGAAGATGGCGACGGACAAACCTAAACATGAAGGCAGGGTGAAAATTGGACATTACATTCTCGGAGACACTCTGGGAGTAGGGACATTTGGGAAAGTAAAAGGTAATTTCCTCGTGCCGTTTGCGTTTTGTGTTTTACCCACTTCACCGACGAACCTTAATTGCGTTGCCTAACAGGATCGCGGACGTCAGTAGGAAATAGTAAATTAACAATTTAGCGTTAGCCGGCTAGCTAGCATGCCGTCCAGCTAGCCTGCTTGGGCGTTTATATCGTTGTGATATCGTTAGCTATTAGCCACACCGCTCGGTCACTACATATGCTTGCTAATAAGTCCGTTTCCCCGTTGGTATAGTGATAATAAACTAGCTAGCTAGGTTACCAAACTTTATATTGATTCGTGTTTGTCGACATGTATGTAATTCGATGCACAGTGTAATGTTGGCTAGCTAACGTTAGCTATTTGTTTCATATTTTGAAGCTTTATGTAGATTTGGGTTTTAGCTTTGCGGCTGTATGTCTCAAGACGGCCGGTGAGCTTGTCATTTACTGTCCTGGCTGGCTCGCAGTTCTAGCTATCTTTATCTGTCTTTTATCTTTTATTCTCATTGCTAATAACGTCTTTGCGATTAGCAGTACGTGTTATCCCAGCTAACAAGGGACACTCTTAAAACTTGTCTTTTGCTAACTTGGCTAACTCGACTTTGCTAACCCAACTTGGCTAGCCACCAGTTTAACTTCAAAACTGATTTGTGTGCCGAATATATGGACGTGGTTCTGTAGCTGACAGGTGTCAACGTTTCAATGAAACAAATCACCCGTTCGCTTGGCTAGCGAACTTCATCAGTTCAGGTATTTTACTTGATATGACTCAGAAAAGCAACGACCTGTTAGTCACGTATCTTGTAACGTCCCCGCTCTTTGTAACGCTGGGATAACCCGATATTGATTTTCTTGCACGTCCTTTAGCTGGGGTAGCAAGGATAAAGTCAAAGGGGTGTCGCATCTGAAAGCTAGATAGGCAAGTTAGAAACATTAGTTATGACTAAAAGTCCGCTGCTACTTAGCTACTGACTCCGCCAGCTACTCCAAAGAAGTCTTGAACTAGTATTCAGCGCTGACTTTAAAAACCTTTTAATGATTAAACGGTGCATAACTATTTACCACTGTAACAAGTATCCTGGACCTACAGTAAAAAAAATTGGTACGCTTGAGCTAGTATGTGTAAGGCCTACATAGATAAGCTCTTTAAAGTATAATGTAGTGGCCAAGTATTCACAAGTCTAACAAATTTTCATGACCTACAGTAACAGTTTTTACACGCTTTTGCTGCCTTTCGCTGTGCTGCATTTGCAGGCCAACAAGGATGATCAGTAGTTGAACCAATAATGTTGGAGTTTTGTTTAAAAAACGTTGATTGTGACTCTACAGTAAAGGATTGGCCCAACAAATATTACCTTTTAATTTAAGGTTATTTTCAGGGGTTCCAAGTATACTTTCATGAATCGCACAGCCGGGTTCATAGGAAATGTAACAATTTCCCGTTATATTCTACTAAAGATGTTTTGTGAACGCAGCCACAGTTGCGCATTTGGCTCGGTGTCACATAAAAACCAATGTAATTTATTGTTAATTGTTATCAACATTGCCCGTCGGTCACAGCTGACCGTTCTCATTTTGTTTTGGAAACAGTAGTTTGTCATTGCCTGTAAAATCAGGCAAATAAATTACATGTCCTACTTTTGGCACACTTGGAATTGAACGAGCTCAGTGCCTTGCAGTGTGCTGGGTGAGTCATTTTAACTGAAACATTTAGGATGTCTGCTGCAGAAATCACTGTCTGTGATACTTACTCTCTTGCACTCTGAAGAGCAAAGATACCTTAATTTGTGTATGTAGCCTTTTTATGGCTAACCTAACAAGCTAGAGTTGTTAAGGCATGAATATATTGAGTATGTTTGTCTAGTTTTTTCAGATATTAAACATATTGGGTGATGTTGGTTTGACTGTGATTGTATTTTTCTAGCTGAATCTTGACATGGAGAATCATTAGTAGCCTAGGTGTCTGATGTCTACATGTAAACTAGTTGTCTGAGCCATAGTCATAATAATAATAATAATATCGGAAAACAATATTTGCATATAGAATTTGTCTGATGGGTCTGCTCAGCAATAGGCTCTGTTAACTCTGGGCCTTTTACTCTACTCGGTGACTCACTCGCTTTGGTTGACTAGATGCCAGATTAACGCAGTTAAATGACTTCTGGTTAAATCAGTATGAACAATTTGTTCCCTTTCTTCCTCTTGTACTCAACTTATCGGTCCATGTATAAGACATTAGAAGCATACTGCTATACGGAATGCGGTAATTGTGGCTTTTTGTTATTACCACATTGTTGAAAGCAATATTGCATTAATGGTTTGCAAAGAAATGTGTGTTGTATCCCTTGTTTTTAATGTTGCAAGACAGTAACTCTTCCTGTCTGAGTTAAGGCAGCTTGGCTGATTTGGTATTCTTGGGTCATACGATCCTAATTTCTCTCCAGGGTTCTCATATCTACTCCCCACATGTTTCTATTTTCTGTCTTCTAAATCAGTTTGACTGTTTAATGCCAACATTTTACATTTTCTTATTAAAAAATTATATTTTTACTGAAGACTTGTGAGATGTGGTTCCATTCAGTTATTAGTTTAACATTAGTTAAAATCAAAAGACAGTGTCTTATCTCGGGGTAACTGTCCAACACGGAGTTTCCTTTAAATATATATACTTTAAATAAATGTCTTGCATTTTCAGTCTAATTGTTGTGTGTCTCCCTTTTCTCTGCAGTGGGTCAGCATGAGTTGACCAAGCACCAGGTAGCTATAAAGATCCTCAATAGGCAGAAGATCCGCAGCCTGGACGTGGTCGGCAAGATCCGTCGCGAGATCCAGAACCTCAAGCTCTTCCGGCACCCACACATAATTAAACTGTGAGTAGCAGCGTTTCATTGGCTGTTCAGTTTAATAGCCAGTTCCCAGACTGGTAGAGCTGGGTTTAGACAGAACGGCATTTGGATTGGATCAGATCCGCCTTTCTTCTTTGAGCGAGTCGTTTCCTGGTATCGCCTCAAACTGTCAACGTGTGCTTAAGAAACTGTTTGGTGGGAGAACTCATTTGCTAATATGACTTTATACAGCGGGCTTTGCCTCTTTCTAATCAGATCTCTTCTGTCACTTGTGCTTCCTTCACACTCACCTTGTGACTCTCACCCACTCTCTCTGGCACTCTCTGACTCATCCACTTGGTCACTTTAAGACAACCCCCCCTCCTCCCTTTGCCCTTGCTGATTCATTGCTGCAGTTGAAGTGAGCTTGAACCCTGCTGAATATGCTTCTTGAGGGTTTCTATGGCATATCATGTTCACTTTTGGAGTGTTTTTGAAACATTAGTCCTCGGCTGCCCTGTTGGTGGACATCTTTCAGTTTGCCTGCAAAATACAATGGAAAATGTTTTTTATTTTTTGTTGTTCAGCCAAGATGTTCATCTGTTAATAGAATATTTTTGTTTCACATTGTTTGTGCACAGTAAAAAAAAAAAACGTTCTCAAACCTTTTTTTCCAAATGAAATCCAGGCTAGCTGAGCAACATCAAGGGGGACTTTTTAAAAGTCTAATTACAAACCGCAGCTTGCCATGGTTGCTCCTCGACTTCATTGAGAAGAACGGTCCACCACGTCCCTCAGTGGAGATGAGGGCATCTCCTCTCATGGCTGTGGATTTCCGAGGTTGTATCCCCAGTGACCAGGCTAGTGGTTTTCCCAAGGCTCTTCAAAAGAGGTGCCAATGGCCCACATGCAACCGCATGCAGATAAAGGGCAGCAGGGGCCGTTTCTTTCTTCTTTTGTGGACTTGAAACAACAGCTTTATTAAAACGATATACACGATTGCTGTGCACTGTGCAAAATAACGAAAAGATCCAGTCTGTAGCAGTCGCATAGTGCAAGTCAGGAAACCCTACGAGATCCATCAGACAAGCCCGGCAAAGCAAAAACAAAACTAAAGGACTCTGTCGAATAAAAATACTGCAGCAGTTTT
This sequence comes from Brachyhypopomus gauderio, assembly GCF_052324685.1. Taxonomy (NCBI): domain Eukaryota; kingdom Metazoa; phylum Chordata; class Actinopteri; order Gymnotiformes; family Hypopomidae; genus Brachyhypopomus; species Brachyhypopomus gauderio. The sequence goes on from NC_135217.1 coordinate 13,309,125, forward strand.
ACTGTTCCTAGGAAAAGATTTGTCATAGATGGAGAGCACCACCAGATACAACGGCCTCAAAACCACCAAACGGTTACTTTACCGTTGTAAAAAAATGCATTGTCTAAGTTTAGTGGGGCTGCACAAAAGGGCAGTTGTGCCTCCGTGCCCTTGTTCAAAGCTGTTCAAGACAGCCAGCATGGTCCCGAAATAATTCATCTGATTATCAAGCTCATGCATAAAATATGGCACTCATAAATACTAATGGCCCTGGTTGGAAATTGATGTTTGCACAACAGACCTATCATGTCTCATCTTTTAGTGTCACTCACCCTTAGCTGGCTAATTGTTTGTTTTGGTAACAGACGTTCCAGCTCCTTACGAGGGGAGTGTGGGCAGGGACGTTTCCCCCGACCCTTTTTACAAAAACGGCAAGAGAGCATAATAAACTGCACATAAGCGTTCAGTGTTGGTGTCCCCTCAACTCGATGCATACGCAAGTGTGTGTCTCGGTCTGAAGATGGTACATGGGTACATGAACTACCGCATACTGGACTGCCATGTCGACAGACACTGTGCCTAATGTCCCGCAGTTACCACTGTGAGCACAACTTTTTCCATTCTATGGCTAGGTAACAAGAAGCCTTCATTCTCTCAGTCGTTCTGTGAGCATTATAATGAGGTTGAAGTAGAGAGTTCTGATGGTGACTACGTCATGACTACAGGTTCTTGTTGGCGTTCTGCTGAGTTTCTCTCTGGTGTTGTTGGAGGTGAACTTTTCACTGGTGGCTTTTGTGTAGCCAGAGTGTTTGGGCACACTGCATTTATGTTTATACACCTTCCTCAAAGGAAGGATAGTGGCTCAAATGCCTTTGCAGATTGAAGAGCCCTGCCCCCTAATATGGAATGAGATTCCAGCAACTCCTCAACCCTCTGCAGAAGAGTAAGAGTGTGGCGCCACAGGCCGATCCAGAGACCGTCCTCCTGACACAATTTGCTAGTCAACCTCACTTTTGTGAACTAAATCCCAGAATATTTCAGCTCCTCCGAAAAGGCCAGGTTTTCTCCCCTCACCTGACGTGAGCAGTACCTACGTTCCTGGGAGGGTTCCAAACTTGGTGGTGCTCATTTTCATCTCGGTGGCTTCATGTTCTTCATTCAGAGTCCATGTCTGAGGTACCGCCCCAGCAGCTTCTGAGAAGATGCCATCTGCAGATAACAAAAATACCGCCTGCAGCCCTCCATACTAAACACCACTCCAGCCTCGGTTGTACGTGATATCCTGTCCATGAAAACCACAAATGGAAGCAGCGGCGAGACGCACCCTTGGAGAAGCCAGACGCCAACAGTTCACGACTCCAACTTTAACGCTACAGCGCACACACGGCTCTGATTACAATCACACAGGGACCGCCCCTAAACAGTGACCCATATACCCAGTCCTGCATCGCCTACCCAAACCTATGCTGTGGCACATGCCTTCTCTACACATGTACGCTGGGTCGGTACCATCCCACAGTTCCTTTGTGAAGGTGTGTAAGAGAAGTGCTGGCCCGCCGTCGTTACTCCTGTATCTCTGGTACTCTTGGATGGATTCTCCTCACCAGCACCACAGCACAGACTGTTCCATGGAGGCGGATGAGAAACAATATGATATTGTAGAAGCAATTGTAGTACTGATCTTGTTTTATCGTAGTAATAATAGTATAGTAATGGTATTCTCACATTACCTGCCTCATCACTTTTTGGATTTCATGTATGGAACATTGCCATTACATTGCAGTATAATACTTCAGCAGTTTATCAAATTGATATTACATCCATATTGTACAGTGCTTGTGTGTATCCACTGTAGTTTGTTTGACATAGATTTAAGTGTTCTACAGGAACTAATTCTGTTTCTCCTTGTGTGATTACAGATATCAAGTGATTTGCACGCCAACAGACATATTTATGGTTATGGAATATGTATCTGGGGGAGAGCTTTTTGACTATATCTGCAAAAATGGCAAGGTATGACTTCTGATAATTTCTGTAGTGCATTTAGTTTTTACACTTTTTTTTGAAAGACTCTTCAGTCAGTAGTATACATAAGCATATTTGAACTTAAATTTGCTGATATTGAAGTACTCTTGACACTTTTTTGTCTCAGTCTGTAGCAGTAGTAATAGTTCATCCCTTCAGTTGATGAGAATTTAGTTTCCTTAGAGGCAAGCATGGGACTGGCACAGTGGCCACCACCGCCGCTGCCCATTCTAGTGGTTTACGCAGGAGACATTTTGAGGAGATGCATGTCTGCGTGAACGTGCCCATTCTCCCACCAGCTGGACGAGAAGGAGAGCCGGCGTCTGTTCCAGCAGATCATCTCTGCTGTGGATTACTGCCACAGGCACATGGTGGTACACCGGGACCTCAAGCCTGAGAACGTCCTGCTGGACGCTCACATGAACGCCAAGATTGCCGACTTTGGTGAGAGGATGGGGAGGGGGAGACACACACTTGGAGAAGGTGTTAATGAATGACACTGGGCTGCTTCCGGATCCTGAGGAGTTTCTGTATGGTGACTGTTAAATGTGTTAAAAGTTGGTCGAGCTCGCCGCAAACCTGCCCCGTTTCTCCCGTGTAGGTTTGTCGAATATGATGTCAGACGGGGAGTTTTTACGGACGAGCTGTGGCTCCCCTAATTATGCTGCTCCTGAGGTCATCTCGGGCAGGTAGAGTGTTCGGCCCCGTACCAGCCCACGTCACCACTGTTCCTCTCCTGCACCTTGTGCTGCAGTTACCCTGGTTGTTCATGCTTCTCCTCCTTGTTCTCTTGCACCCTATGTCCTGTGGACCGACGGCGTCTGGGTTCTGGCCACGCAGGCTGTACGCAGGACCCGAAGTGGACATCTGGAGCAGCGGGGTGATCCTGTATGCGCTGCTGTGCGGGACGCTGCCCTTCGATGACGACCATGTGCCAACGCTCTTCAAGAAGATCTGTGATGGCATCTTCTTCACGCCACAATACCTGAACCCGGCTGTGATCAGTCTCCTCAAACATATGCTGCAGGTGGACCCCATGAAGAGAGCTACCATTAAAGAGATCCGGTGAACGAAACACACACACAGCGTTGCTCATATTTGAGCTGCTCCTCTCACTAATCCATATATTTAATGTGAATAACATTTTGAAATGTGCCTTTGTTTCCTTTCTCATTTCAGACAGGACGAGTGGTTTAAGCAGGACCTTCCTAAATATCTGTTCCCAGAGGACGCGTCTTACAGCACCAACATGATTGACGAAGAAGCACTGAAGGAGGTGTGTGAGAAGTTTGAATGCACTGAGGAGGAGGTGCTCAACTGCCTTTACAGGTATGTGTGTGTGTGTGTGTGTGTGTGTGTGTGTGTGTGTGTGTGTGTGTAGGGGGGGGTTTATATCGGAGATGCATAGATTTCAAAAACATGGCTACGAAGTGCTACTCTTCCTTTCCTCTTTCTTTGCTTCTTGCTGTCTGTGTGTCCATCTCTCCTCCTCTTTGCCTGTAGCCACAATCACCAGGACCCGCTAGCAGTGGCCTACCACCTGATCATAGACAACCGCCGTATCATGAGCGAGGCCCGGGACTTCTACCTGGCCACCAGCCCGCCCGACACCTTCCTGGACGACCTGCCGGCGCACCACGCCATACGGCCTCACCCGGAGCGCGTGCCCTTTATGGTGGCCGAGGCGCAGCCGCGACCCCGCCACACCCTGGACGAGCTCAACCCGCAGAAGTCCAAACACCTGGGCGTGCGCCGCGCCAAGTGGCACCTGGGCATCCGCAGCCAGAGCAGGCCCAACGACATCATGAGCGAGGTGTGTCGCGCCATGAAGCAGTTGGACTACGAGTGGAAGGTAAGAGCTCGTTTTATACGTTATTACCACAGCAATAATACAGTTGGATTGTGGGATTGTACAGTGTTTTGGAGCACAGGAGGGGATCTGATTCGGCATTAATGAATGGCTCACGGTTCTCTTCCATAAACATTAACAGCATCGTGTTCAGTAATTCGCTTGTAGGATGTTCGTCATCTTGCTCCAAGGGTTAATTTCCACCTAAACAACTTTTGGACTGTGGGTCCTAAGTTTCTGGCAAGCAGTATAACCGGGGACAGCAGAACACGCCACACTCCCACATGCATGGACGCACCTGGTCCGCAGGACTTTAGGAGAGCTCACTGGCTAAAGTATTTGTCAGATAGAGGGTGAATGCGTCAGCAAGATTTTAAAAAGGAAGTCGGTCTCGGATGTCTCTGGTCTTCCTCTGACGTTCTCTGCTTCTGTTATCAGCACGAGGCGGCACTCTTGACAGGGGTCACAGTGTTAACTGCTGTTTTTAAAAAGCTGTGCACACAATCCCGCCGGGGCAGCTGGGAGCCTTGATGAGTCTGAGCCCAAAAGAGAAAAAAAAATTTTGAAAAGAATTTTTTTTCCCTCAATGTGGAAAATGTGCTATAATAAGAATTCAGCAGAATCAGAACAGTTTCATTTGAATGAATGGCTGGCCACCAGAGGAACTTGAGTTGTCTGTGTTGCGGGTTGCCAGGTTGTGAACCCCTACTACTTACGAGTGCGGAGGAAGAACCCAGTGACTAGCATGCAGACCAAGATGAGTCTGCAGCTCTACCAGGTGGACAGCAGGACCTACCTCCTGGACTTTAGGAGCATAGACGGTAAGTCATCGAAATAATAGGATTGGGCTGTTGGCTCCCCACCGATATGTCCAACCAACATCTTGAATTCAGTCATGAATGTTGAATTAAAAAACATTCTGGGAACTGATTTCGGCTGGTAAATGATGTTCAGAATTGTAACCGACAGCACTAGTTTTTGTTAAACAGTACTTTACTTACCAGTATGATTCAGGAGTCATGATTTGGTATCGGGACGTCATTGTCAGGCAAAGTCTCTAAAAAACAAGTTTATTTCTTATTAGTGCCAGCCAGGTGGTCTGATTGTTCAGTTCCAGGACGTGTCCATATTTACATTCCTGCACGTGGTTTTTTTGTATTTCATTCAAACACATCATCAAAGCTTCTTCAGTGTGCTCTCTGCTGATGTTGCGTGGATGTTAATATTGGATGATTTTATCAAGCAGGCATCATTCTTGTTCCTCGTACTGTAGTTGAACACGTTTTCTTCTTGCCATGAGTGAACGAAGCACTCGTCTGTCATATCTCATTCTTCCACTCCTTCTCCCTAGACGACATAGTGGAGACAAAGTCCGGCACCGCCACGCCTCACCGGTCCGGCTCGGTGGGGAACTATCGGACCGCCCTAAAGAACGACAAGAGCGAGCGTCCCGAGGGCGAGGACGGGCTGAAGGGGAGCGGCTCTGCGCCCTCCACGCCCCCGGTGCCGGGGGGCAGGCATGGCGACAGCTCCCTGACATCTTCTCTCACCTCCTCCGTGGACTCTGTGGCGGGGGAACCGGGTCCGCCCCGGCCCGGCAGCCACACCATCGAGTTCTTCGAGATGTGTGCCAACCTCATCAAGCTGCTGGCGCGATAACTCCCAGCTCCTCTGGCACCCTGCCTCTCACTCTCCTCTCTGTCGTTTTTGCCCTCTCCCTCTCTTGCACTCTCTCTCCTCCTTTCTCCTTTTCTTACTCTCTCTATCCCCCCCCCCCCCCCATATCTTGAACCACTTACACAGCAAGTTTCCTCTGTTGTATTGTCTCACTCTCTTCTCTTTCTGTCACTCTTTCTCTCTCTCTCTCACTCTCTTTTTCCGAGTGTCTATAGAGCAATAAGTATGCCAACGCATGACTCGAGGCTCCATGCATCCCACGCACATGAGCAAGCTAACTGGTCTGTGGCACTGTGATGGTCAGTTTTCCTGCTCGTTTGATTGGTGGATTGGGAGGTTGAGACAAGGCGGAGATATGGCACGAGAGAGTGATTGGGGTTGTTTTTTTAAGCCACAGGCAAGAAGGGTGAATGATTGCAAAGCCACTTTATAGTAACATAGTCTTTTAGAGATGGTTTTACAGTTATTGATGGGTTTAATAGCCCGTGGTTTCCTAACAGAGAGTAAAGTGAGGTGATGTCTGTGCTTTTCAATGTTGGAGTTAAACACTGAGCTAGCTGTACTGTACACAATGGCACCACAAAGAGGGGGTGAATGAGGCAGAAAGCACATTTGCACAGGTATTTCTTCACGTTTCTGCTGGCCAACATTTGAATAAGCATGCAGTTTCAGACAGGCCATGCTAATGAACCGGCTAATGGGAGGGGCCAACTCGGTGAGCTGGAACCTCAACTACGGAATAGTGGGCCAATCTGAGGAAGTGCAGTGGCTGCCTCAGCCGTTTGATGAACTTTCATAGTGGGGTTTTTTTTTTTTTTTTTTTTTTTAATTAACATTCACTGATTTTAAAACTAGGTTATCATATTTTCCCCCGTGTAATAGGTTAGCATTTCTTTCCATTTCTCACAATTTTACATATATAAATATAAGTATATACAGAATAAAATGCATTTGAATATATTTATCAGTGCTTTAAATGCAATGGTAGTTTATATTGAAATAATGATTAATGGACTGAGAGTTTTTTTAAGTGGTGTTGATCATTTTGCTGTATGATGTTTTATTCCACACTGCTCTCTAGTTTTGTTTAGATTTTTTGGTAACTTTGCAGTTCTTTTACAAAAGCGTTACAAAACAATTCCACTTGAAAAATAATTACATGAAAGATTGACTGAATTTAGCTTGTATTCTGACAAAAAGCCCTGGAGACCAAAATATTGTCTTAAACAGGAAACTGATAGAATTCTGTTCTGTGATTGAATGGACGTTAATGTTTTTGTGATGTAACTGCTGTAAAGTGCTTTGTTTAAAGTATTAGCACTGAATTGAAATCCACACACCCATGAGCTATTTTAATCATTTCTGTAAATGAGATGTTTCCCCAGGAAGTGACAGTGAACAGGAGATGCCCTTAACAATAGATTTTTGTATATACGACCTTCAGGAGCAAGCACCAGAGCTTTGATTTTTTTTAAATGTAGTTTCTACCATGTTCTGCTTGTCAATTGGCTCAAATCCACAGTGTACTAAATTGGCAGATGAGTTGGGCCTGGTGGTGATATACTTTCAGAACAAACGCGAGACTTACTAATTCGTGACTGTGAATGCCTTTTTTCATTCACTTGCTATTTTCATTGAAATTGAGGAAAATACGTTCCATGCATATCTGAATTTGGTTCTTGTCATAATAAGCAAAAAGTGCCCTAATAAGAAGCACATTTGTATTTAAAACATTAAACTTGGACCTAGAGCTGGGCAGTACATCAACCAATCACGCACACACATGACTGTCATTCATACAGAATGGACTCGTATTTTGCTTTAGTTACTAAAGTGGTAGTCATTAAAGCAAAAAATAAAAATATGTGGAACTAAATATCTCCTGTTTAATACGTAATTAGATTTGTTTACTTGCCTTTAAGACGTAATTACTTTTAGTATGTGGTTCCCCCCTAAACTGTTTTATAGCCTATTCAGATGTTCCTAACCAATCTACAAACAATTCAGCACAGGACCAGTGTTATTGCCCACCTACCTGGAGGGTAATAATGCTACCTGGAGTTAGCACGAAACCATACCAACTTATGAAATGCAGTGCATAAGAAGCCCTGTATAAAATGATGCCATTAATTAAATGCATAAATGTATTTAGCAGGTCAGAGAAAAAACATTCGTGTCTCTTCTGTTAACATCTCACAAGGTTTATTTCAGTGTGTCTTAAATTCACTGTAGTCACTCAGATGTTGCATAAGCCTAAATGAAAGTTTAACTCAATAATGTCTTGTTTTATTTTACAAAGTGTTTCGATTATATTAACCATGGTAAGTCCTATGTTTAACTGGAAAATTAACATGGATTCGATTTGTCAGTGACCTGAAAGAGGGTATTTTGTCAACTCCAGCTGTTGGTTGATCCACAATGGTACTGTACTTTTGATGAGTGCATGAGTAACACCTAGAATATTACATGTTGACTGTTGCCATCGAACTAAATGACGAGTCATCGCTCACATTTTTTTGTCTTGTTGACGAATGAACACCAAATAATGAAATTTAAGTCGCAGAGGTGTGACCAATCATTAGATGTGATGACTTTTGATAGGTATTTCCCCTGTGCATTTATCATTTAATCTACATCAACAAAATCTCCCACCAATTGCTGTTTAATTTCAGCTTTTGCACTGAAAATCAGTGATGATAAACCCAAGGAGGCCTCTAACCAAAGACACAAGTAAGAGAATTATGACAAACACCATGATAATAAGGATTTGATTACTGTTAACATCAGTCATTAGGTCTTTGTTTTTGCAAAGGGAAAATAATTCCACTAGCAGGGTGTTTGTCTAAAGAAGCAACCAGCTTGGTGTTTGTCTGTATGGCCTGTGGTTCCTGATGTAGCACATTTCTAACACCTCTCAGGTGGAGAATGTTAAGTGTTTTTGTCTTAAAACTGGTTCAGCAAAACCTTGTTGAAAATATAAGTTTGTGAACGGGACCCAGTTTTCGAGGTTGGCTAATGTCAATTTCCTGATCATGTCTAAAGAATGTTTTACACACAAATGCCTAATAAACTGCTAAATGGCACTGATTGTCTTGTTTTTATAAAAGAAGATTGTACTGTAGTAAATACAATTATCCACTAAAAATACATTAATATGGTGACGATCATGAAGTTAAAAGGTCATGAGTATTTCTTATAAACCGTTTTTGATGTGTGACATGAAAACCCATTTCATATTCGCAGTGGTCAAATCAGTAAATTGAGCCACCTCGTGCTGTTTGTCTCACTGATTTTGAGTAATGGCAGATGAATAACCACTGTACTAGCCGTTTTGGATTTTAAACTAAATCTTTAGCCTAAGGAAAGCATGTCCTGAGAAGGTTGTCAAAGTATGATCACAAGATTGTACCCTCTTTCTATGTGTGTGTGTATACGTGTGTTTAACAAAGCAGATTATGATTAATTCTTGTTGTTTACCACTAAGATGAGCACCAAAAAAGAGAACTTTGTAGTGTAACTGTCGTTGTTTTAATTTCAGGAAAGTTATTTAAGTATAACCAACCATTTATCATGCTTATACAGATCATTTGGTAAGCATAACTGAGATCTGCGTACCTGTACGTAATTGCGTAAACACTAAGTTCGCTTCACGCACGCAACGTAGATAGTGCAACGCTCGCCAATTTAAGTTTCTTAAGGCGTCACTTATGACTAGACTGTCAGCCAGAATGTCTGTTCTACGGGATAAGTATTTCGAGTGCGACTGGGTGGAAAACGTACGAGGTATGTGGTCTTCATTCTGAATATCTGCGAGTTTTTTCCTATCCTCACCTTCACAAGATCAATTCACTTGGTTACGTAGTCACTGTGAATAGCCTGTATCGAGCTCACCTGCAGCGCTGCGTGTAAATGTCAGTTTTTAACTCGTATTTATCAGTTGCGATTTTATGTCTACATATCTACAGTAACTAGAACAACTAAAATGAAATTGCTACGAATATCATCAAAGACCGACATTATAAAATTACTAAAGTAATTGTTAAAACCTAAAGAAGAAACCTTAGAATACGAATGGGTTAGACGTTCCTATCTGGCGGACTCTTATTACACAGCCAAACTGCAAATTTAACAGTAGCCTATGCAGTAACCACGCAGTAAGATGCCGCATATGAAGAATCAAACCAAGTGTAAAGTGCTTTTAAAACTGTCAGTGGATTCTGCTTAATCCCAGTACCCTTAGATCACAGTTTTCGTAAAGAAATAGGAAATGTGCTGGTTCCTCCTGGTTTATGGTGACCCTCCAGGGAGTTCCAGGTATGCTCTGTAGCCCATTAAAACACAGGCATAATAGAAACCCACAGGATACGATATTTACGAGGACTTACGAGGACAATATTTACTGTTTCCGGAAGGTTGCATTCTCACCTGGGATTTACACTCTGGAACAGGCCAGAAGACAAAACAACTTTTTGTACTGGACATGATCGCATGGAAGGAATAACACGAGGATCTGCGAGCTGTGTGCAGCACTTTCACCCAAGAACTTGCATGATGGTGCTGTTATGTGAATAGACAAAACGCATAACAGCAAACCGCACTCGGTAACATCTTGATCAGATAGTCTTTCTTCTTCTTTTTTTTAATTGTTTTTTGATGTCAGTATCCTCAGGGTTATATATAAGTCACTTCAGATTAGTTCTGCCATATTGGTCCATTTATAGACTGAGAGAGAGAGAGAGAGAGAGAGAGAGAGAGAGAGAGAGTGTAGCTTTCCTGCTTTCCTGCCTAGCCTTTCAGCTGACACAATGCATTTCCTGAAGAGAGACTCCGGTTTCAGATCTTATTCTGCAGTGGCAGTGCGGAGTTCTCCCCATCACCAGGTCCTCTCTGTGTCATCCTTCAACACCATCATAGTGAGTTGCTGCTGTAATCTGAAAGAAACATTTACTGCCTGTACAAGTGTGGCACTGTAAATGAAGCAGCTGTAAAACATATCTCTGTGTGTCTGTCTGTGTGTCTTCAAAATACAGGTCGTTGTTGAGTCAGAAAATGAGGGTCAGGACCATCTAACAGGTTTATCATTTACATGATCTTGTACAAAACAAAATAAGCTGCCATATTGTTAAATGCTTGTAAATATCACTGAAGATGCACAGTAAAAAAGCTATAGTTACATCTATTTTATTATGCTAATTTTACACAAATGGCCCTAGCTGACTTTTAATTTGGACTAATGTACAAAAGTCCCAGTACCTTGTCAGTTTTCATTATCAGTGCTTTATGTAACCACTAGAAGGCAGCACTAGAGCAAGGATAATCAAACAGGTCAGACTCAGATGTGCACTGAACTCCAGGACCAGAGCATGGAAAATGCTTTATGATGAACATTATTTATGTGCATGATTTATTTTTGTGTTGTTTTCTATGTGTCCACTAAGCATCATAAATACGTGGTGTGGGTGCTTGGACTGGCGGCTTCACCATGGCCCAAGATGGCTACGTCTACATGAATCGAACAGGTTGGCAAATGGGTTTTCCATGTCTGTACCATTTGAATGAGGAGTAAACTGAATTAATAGAAAAGTGGTTATGCATCTTGGTCACATAAAGTATGTGTTTGCATATCTCTCTGGATTTCTTTGAGAGGAGACAGTCATGCTGTGTAGTCTGCAAGTTTCTGGACACGCCCTTTCAGGTGTAGTCTGTAAGTTTCTGGACACGCCCTTTCAGGTGTAGTCTGTAAGTTTCTGGACACGCCCTTTCAGGTGTAGTCTGTAAGTTTCTGGACACGCCCTTTCAGGTGTAGTCTGTTTCTGGACACGCCCTTTCAGGTGTAGTCTGTTTCTGGACACACCCTTTCAGGTGTAGTCTGTTTCTGGAAACAACCTTTTAGGTGATATAATCATGCCAAGATTGCCTATGGACTGAAGCAAATTGAATTTAATGAAACCTTGATTCTGGGACACCCCAAAAGTTTGTATATACATCTAAATGAGAACTATGGCAATTTTAATACACAGACCATTTATATATCATTCTTTAGTGGGACAAATTGGGGAAAATTAACGATGTAAAAAGTGTCATGTTTGTATAATTGGATGATCACTGATGCCTGGCTGAAGACGTTGCCAGATGAGGATGTTGATGACTACTTCCTTGGTTGTGCTCTCTTGGATGGTTTGATCAAGTGTTCCCTCCATGCTGTTCTTCTCCATCACTTCCTCTTTCCACTCTGGCACAGTTTAATCTGCTCATCTGTCCAGAAGATTATATAATTGTGTGTGTGTGTGTGTGTGTGTGTAATATATATATATATATATATATATATATATATATATATATATATAATTACACACACACACACACACCCATATATAATATATATTAGTTTTGGTCCCCCCCTGAGTCTTGGTTCCTTTCAAGGTTTCTTCCTCATGCTCATGCTCACCCTTTGCTTGCTCACTGGGGGCTTGGACTCTTGTAAAGCTGCTTTGTGACAATAGCTGTTGTTTACCTTGAATCTTCTTCAGACTTGTATATTAATTAAAATGGGAATGCTGTGTATACAAAAAAATTTAAAAAATCATTCCCTCACTGCTCACCAGATCTGCATGTACTTGCTCTCAAATTAAAACAGTCATCATGTACCTGAAATTCAGTGTCATGATTTCCTTTCAAATGCAGTGTGCTGAAGGATATAACCTTAACAACAAAAACTTGCCACTGTCCAGCCGTTAATGCACTAAAGTGTGTACACAGAAGATCTTGGTTTTGCCATGCCGATTCTGTCGGTTTTATTTTTAGGTCTCACTGTGTTGGATAGTTATGTACTTCAGATGAAGTTGTAGAGTTGTGGAGAGATGGGAAGAAGGAGTGAGAGTGTGTTAGAGGAGGAGAGTGGTACACTGAAAGTGCAGAGGGAGGAGAAGTTGGAGGAGAACACAGAATATAGGGAAACTGTTTCAGAGACCCAGAGATCAGCCACTGGACTTACTTGGTTATTGCCTAGGAAATGATTGTAACTGTGGGCTACACGATTTGACAGGTGAGCACATTTTTTAAATGTTCTCCATAAACTTATTTCTAGCTGAATTGGTCTACAAAGAAAAAACCAAACGCTTTACTGCTGAATGTACCTAAACAAAGTATTTCTGGTCTGACTGGTTGAATGACTTAAAGTACATTTTCAAACTGAGGTTAAATGCATAAAATATACTACAGTTCATAGGCAATAAAAACAGTGCATGTGTATCATTATGTATGTCAGTATTTTATGCAAAGTAGAATTTTCTTCCTGTCTACTTGCTCTGGTATTTATTTCATGCTTCATGCTTAGCTTGTTATCACCTTGATATTTCAGGAATTGAATTTATTTCCAATCTTAATGATCTCATCTCCTGTCTTCTTCCACTAGATCAAAAATTTTCACAGGTCAGTGTTATTCTTCTAAAACTTAAAAACAGCAGAGAACTTACTTAAATGGTCAAATAATGCTGTGGTTTGTAGGTGTACTGAATGTGATAAAGATTCTATGATGACTATAATACACTTTGGAGACATTGGTTCTTACAGGGGTTATGAAAGCTGTGAAATTCTATAAATTATCTGAACAGAACTACTCGGTAGGAAAAGTATTTATATACATGTTTACATATACTATGTTGCCAAAAGTTTCCACTCACCTTCATTGCCTCACATATGAGCTTAAGTGACATCCCATTGCTTATCCATAGGGTTCAATATGATGTTGGTCCACCGTTCAACTATTCTGGGAAGCCTGTCCACAAGGTTTAGGAGTGTGTTTATAGGGATTTTTGATCATTCTTCCAGAATTTGTGAGGTCACATACTGATGTTGGACAAGAATTCCTGGCTCTCTGAGTTCCTTTCACTGGAACTAAGGGGCCAAGCCCAGCTCCTTAAAAACAACCCCACACCGTAATTCCCCCTTCCACCAAACTTTACACTTGGCACAATGCAGGCAGACAAGACTTGCCGTTCTCCTGGCAAGCGCCAAACCCAGACTCATCAGATTGCCAGATGGAGAAGTGCAATTTGCCACTCTAGAGAACACTCCTCCAGTGCTCTAGAGTTCAGTGGCGGCGTGCTTTACACCACTGCATCCAACGCTTTGTATTGCACTTGGTGATGTATGGCTTGGATGCAGCTGCTTGAACATGGAAACCCATTCCATGAAGCTCTCTGTGAACTGTTCTTGAGCTAATCTGAAGGACACATGAAGTTTGGATGTCTTTAGTGACTGACTATGCAGATAGTTGTCGACCGCTGTGCACTATGAGCTCCAGCGTCCACTGACCCCGCTCTGCCTATTTACGTTGCCCACCACTTTGGCTGATTTGCTGACATTACCAAACACTTCCATTTTCTTTTAATACAGCTGACAGTTGACTGTGGAAAATTTAGGAGCGAGGAAATTGCACAGGTGACATCCTATCACAGCTGGAATTCGCTGAGCTCCTGAGAGCTACGCATTATTTCATAAATGTTTGTAAAAAGTATCTGCATGCCTAGGTGCTTAATTTTATATACCTCTGGCCATGGACGTGATTGGAACACCTTATTCTGATAATTTGGGTGAGCAAATACTGTTGGCAATATAGTGTATGTGTATGCATCTATTTTTTTCATTCATTTTTGATCTGATGATTGCATATTGCCTCTGGAACAGATACATGTGAGACCAGTGCTGAAACCTTCCAGAGTTCTCCTTTCTACCTCGCAACACCATACAACTATCAACTCGATCTAGACTTCCTTAAGTACGTGGAAGACATTGAAAAGGGCAACACCATTCGACGGCTGGGTTTTTCCAGGCGGCCCAGGGCCAATCCAGTCTCTGAAACACAGAGTGGGGTTGAATGCTCCCATGGGGTCTCTTCCAAATCACTGTCATCTGGGGGCAGCAAGGAAGCTCGGAACCCTGCTACCATCTCCTCCTCTGCCTGCTCTTCTATCAATCAAAGAAGACCCCCGCTTCCTCCCTCCTATTCCTCACCTAAATCTACCTCTGAAGCTCTTGAGCATTCTAAGGCCCGACCTACTTGTCAGAGACCCTCTGAGCGGAAGTCTCCTCAAGCCACAACTCAGTGCATTACCTCTAAACCAAACCCTCTAGTAGAGAGGACCTTGATGGAGACTCGTAGACGTTTGGAGCAAGAGAAGGTATCATCGCAAACAGTGCCTCCAGAGCAATACCCTCGCCGTAGACTAGCTAGTTTTGGTGGCCTGGGCTCAAGTGGTACATTTCCCCCACGTAACCAGATACAGACAGCTTCTAAAGTGACCAAGCTAACGGCTGTTGATCAGACCAGTCCGAGTGCTTCCCCACATGGGGGCTCTTATAGAATCAGCCCCGTGAGCTCTGGCTTGACTACTCCTGTGACTAGTATCAGCCCTTTGCACCTGCAGATGGTTAGGGACCAAATGGTTGTGGTTCTGGAAAGGCTGAGAGAGCTGGAGGAGCAGGTAAAGACCATCCCTGTGCTGCAAGTTAAGATCTCTGTCTTGCAAGAAGAAAAGCGACAACTAATTGGTTTGGTGAATGATCAAGGTGGTCAAATTTTAAGGTCTAACCTAGATCCAGATTTGCAGGGGCTTTTCAGGAAAAGAGCGCATAGCACAGGCAACACTTTGCAGTTTCAGGAGATTACAGCCAATCCAGAGAAGGATGAGGGTGGACAGAGGGAGTTCTCTGAGGAGCCAGAGGGCTGGGAGCATGGCTCTCTATCTGGTCTGAAGGAGTTCAGGCAGCTCAGTGCTGAAATGCAGCTTCTTGAGAAGAGGATCCAAGATGCTCGTCTTACAGCTCAAATTAATTCAAATTCGCATGCTAAATGTGGGAAGCCGGAGGTTGTAGCTGATGACAAGAATGTGTACAGGGATAGCAAGGACTCAGTAAGCTCCTGTATGGATGTTGGTGTAGAAACCAGACTCGATACACGGTCAGCAGCTGTAGGTGTTACCGAAGCTATGCTAGGTGTGGTGTCAGAAACTGAGTCAGAATTAGAGATGCAACAGCAAACTATCCAGGTTCTGATGGATAGGACGCAAACTTTAGAAGCAGAGCTTAAAGAGGCCTTGCTTAAAGCGGAAATGTGCAGACTGAAGAGTGAACTACGGGAAGCAGGAGCTCGTAACCGTACTGACAAGGGTTCGAGTGCACAGCCCAAGATGCAAAACGCGGCATCCCAGATGGAAGTGCAGACGCAGACTGTTGGAGTTGGAACCCATATCCAGCTCATACATGCTGCTGTTGGAGGAGGGTCACTGCGAGATTTTAATACTGTGGGGGTGATTTGCAGGCCAGACACCAGAGATGTAGCCTCTGGTCCAGATGTAGCAATGGAAATATGGGAGGTGCACAAAAGAGTGGAGAAAAGGGATCAGTGTGTAGGGAAAGGGTATGTGCCAATGGAGAAGATGGGGAAAACAAAAGTGTCTAGTCGAACTGTCGGCTGTGGTGACTGCACAGTAGATGTGAGTATCAGCATGGTGAAACCACTTGTTTCCCAGGGAACGGTCACCGATCCTCTTAGAGACAAAGACCTTGGTGTGGTTGTGACACGACAAACCAGGTCTCAACAAACCACCACTGCTGTTCATACTGTCTCTCGCTGGACCAGCACTGAGCAGCTCCTTTTATCTGAATCCAGCACCAACACGACAAACACGATTACTCATGAGAGACACACCAACACTGCACAAGTAATCACCCGAACACTCGCCATTGGTGATGGGAAGGTTAGTGACCGAGAGACCGCCGTCAAAGTACGCTCTGTTGGAGTTGGCACTGCTGTTCACACAATTGAAAGTGCGATTACCTCAAGGACCCTCAAGGTGACGACTCGTGACACTGGCACTGGATTGGCTAATGTTAATGAAAACTTTTTGGTTGGACTCCGGACACGGAACATCGCATGTGGTCCTTCCCGTTTACCAGATCCTACCACAACTCGAAGCGTAGCAGTTGAGGTGGGTGATGGGAGGATCCGGGCCGCAGACGGACAGGCACAGACACCTGTACAACAGCCACACTTATATACCCAGTCAGAGCTGGGACTTGATCATTATATTGATCGAATGCAGAGGCTGATAAAAGAACAGCAGAGTCTGCTAACTGACAGCCATTTTGACCAGAGAGAGGAAGTCACTCTTCAGTCCCAGGACAACCTATGCACACATCACAGAGGTAATGCTACATGTGTATGCATGTGTGTCAAACAATGAGTGCTTATGAGCTCTTTCTTAGAGAAAAATTATAGTTATTACTGACCCAGAGTTTTAGGGATTGGGCAAATTCATGCGGAGTGGATCACGGAGTCTGAAAAAAAATTTCAAAATGTGGCCATAAAGATCTGAGTTTAGAACAAATAATCAAATGGGACATTTTAATAGTAAACAGTATATTTATGCATCTACTTGATCATATACAGCTCTCTAGTATACTGTACCTTAGATGGATATGGAAGGAGAGGGGGACAGCACGATTTTCTCTGAGGTCCTACTTTGACTTCATTCTCTAAGCAGTGGAATGCAGACAGGAGGTGGAAATAGCTTTCTCTGGTTTGCCTTTTGGCTGGATGAGCCCTACACTTAGCATACTTTGGCTGGCGTTGGGGTTTGGAGCATTCTCATGTCCCATAGTCCTGTGGTCTGGTGCACACAGAAAATGTAAATACAGTCCTTCCTTAGTGTGGTTTCTGTGTGCATGGTGGAGGAATTCCACTGCTCCACTGCTCTTATGTGTAAAAGGCAGGTGTTTCTCCACTCATTATAATTTCTCCTTTGATTATAATTACAATTATCTTATGATGTTCAGATGAGTTTTGGACATATTATGAATTAATTATTCAGAATGAAACATTTCATATTTTCCCATGCAAACCAGAAAATATGTGTATAGATGTGTATATAAGGTATATGTAGAGATCTTATTAACATTAAAATGTGTAGTCTAAAAGTGTTGTCAGTAGTTGATCATTGTGGTCTGAGGAAGAGCATTATTTAAAAGTTTTCCTATATGAAAGCAATCTTGCCCATGTGAAATATTTCTCATGCATGTATTTCTTGGCTTTCATAGAAGAAGATAACAAGTGTGTTAGTAATGGAGTGGATATGACTGTTTTGGACTGTTATGGAAAATAAAGGTCCCAGCTTCCTGGCTTTTGTTTTTAATGTATTCAGGTTCACTGCGTGATGACGTGTCTCTCAGGTCCGACATACGGAGGAAGGACCTCAGACAGAGTTCTGCAGACAGCAGGAAGTCCCTCGCGTCTTTGTCACCTGGGTGAGTATGTGGCTCTGTATGGTCACTCATAAACTTTAGTTCTTCATGTCCAGTTCTTAATTCTTAATTTGATCTTTCTTGTGGTTGACGTTGCTTTCAAACTGTAGCTCATTAATGTTTTCATGCCTTGAATGTCACTCTGAGCCCCGTCTTTAGGCCGCCGTTTATTAGCTGACCTGTTTTTGAGGACTGTCCTGAAATAAGAGACCAGAGGACAGCTAGGTGTTCTAGTATGTCCCTAAAAGCCGCTTCTCTTTAGCCCTGTGTGTTGGTTGTAGGTTTGAGCACATGACCATTAGTGAAGACTCGTCTGATTTTGAGGAAGAGGAGGAGAGGAAGAGAAAGAGAGAGCCACAGCTTGAAGAGGGTCCCAAAACCAGCACAAAGCCTTCAAAGATGGAGAGAAGAGAGAGGTTGGCGCAAGAGGAGATGCGTTCCCGTGAATTTGTGTAACTGGCTGTAAACTATTTTAAGAACTGTCCAATCCCACCCTCTATTCTGTGCCACAGACATTTTCTTCTATTGTTTAGGTATGACATGAGTGAAAAGATGCTTTTTGCCTGTCGTGGTCTCAAAGCTCACCTAAGTGACAGCAGTTCTTTATCCAGCAGAGAGCTGGTGAGTTTTCCTCCAAGAAGGGGAAAAATGTTTATTAGACCGTGTTGTTTTTCCATAAAGGCATTTTAGTGTTGGTTTTATGCTGTTATTGGCTTGCCATTAGGGATAAAGGAAATGGTTCATTATATAATTTTAAGCTCGTTATTTGATACTTTTAATCACTGTCTTTGGAATGTGAACTCCAAGGGAGCCAGTGTCTCTCAGAAGGTGCTTTGATCTGAGGGTGCATAGCAACAATTAACCCAACTTGTAATTACTGTTTTCCCCAGTCCCACTTTTGCTGTGTGGTCTCTCATGTTATCGGCTTCGATGTTGTCTAGTAATTTCCTCCTCATTTCACATTTTGGTTATTCCTAAAATTCTGTGGCTTATAGTAAGTGTGTAGAAGCTACTTGCTGAGATGCTTTCACTGTGGGCCTACTCAAAATCTTCATACTTATTACCTTTATGCTGCCCACACAAGTGAAAGCAGAAGGTGCAGTGTTTTTTACTATGCTTATAGAACAGTTTCAATATCTGACCTTTGAGGATCATTTAATACAGTAAATCCTCATTAGCTTGTAGTGTCGCACATGTCCATGTGTATACATTCTCACACCAGAGCAACAAAAGTCTTTTTCATGGTTGGTATACGCAGGTGCAGGTGAAGGATCATTACCATTTGCCTGTTTGGGTCCTCATGCATTACGGATGAGAACAGCTGGAGCCTGTGGAGAGGGCCCAAAAATGCCCACTGAATGCCACCATTAAAACAGTTGGGGTTTCACCCCAAGAATACAAATGCATTTGTTGGGGAATGTGGGAGCAGGCAGGTAGAGGCTTCTATCAGCTGAAGGCCATGTGATGGCTATCAAAAAGGCCATTAAACAGCTGTGAGCCATTTACTAATAATAAAAAGGAAAAGGTGTTGATGAGGTGAGCTTAGTCAAGGTAACCGCGGTGATATGATCGTTCAGTGTTGGAAATGGACGGCTTTAACGTAAACATTTCGCCTCGTGTTAGATTTGAGCTGGTCGACTTGAGTATCCTTCATCAGGTCATTTTTAGGGTTTCAGAAAACATTTGTTTGGCAAGGGTAAGGAAACTGGCTTGCATTTGAGCATGTAAAAAAATGAAAGAAAAAGAGTAAGAATGATGGAAGGGTGTGTTTGTGGTTAATGACCCTGGACAGCTAAGAATGGAGAAACCAGGATCAGCCAACTGGCACATTGGCATCTATATTTACTTGCTGTCAGCTTTATCCTGCAATTACCAACTGGCCTGCGCAGTTCAAGTCCTGACTCCACAGTTTGGGGAATTTTGTGGAGCTGAAAATTGTAGTGCTTCTTTTGGCTAATTGGTCAGGAGTTCTTCCGGACAGAATATGGCAGCTAGATTTATCTTCATTCGTTTTATTTATTATAGTTAAAATATTAGGAAACCTGTGTGTGTGTGTGTGTGTGTGTGTGTAAATATTTTTGTATGTTCTCTTAACTCCACGTGTCTTTCCAAAAGCGTTCCTGCCTGAACACGGTCCAGCAGGAATGGTTCCGTGTGTCCAGTCAGAGGAGGGCGCGTCCAGACGTGGTCGAGGACTTCCTGCGCGCATGCCGGCGCATCTCACCTGCTGTGCTGAGTCACGTGACCAACATGGCCGATCGCAATGGCAACACGGCTCTCCACTACACCGTATCCCACTCCAACTTCAGGGTGGTCCAGGTCCTGCTGGACGCAGGTATGTCTGCCGCTTCTTTGCAAGTATCTGGAAAATTCTTCCCATGTGTTGAGAAGTTAACTAGCTGGTGTCACACCATTGTGAGTGGACTAATGAAGGTTTTCTCCTTGCAGATTGTAGATTGGTATAAATCTTGGTTAGAAGTTGATGCCTAAACTCTGGTTCAAACCTGAAAACATTATGATCCTGGCTGTTGCCCACTGAAACACAAGGAGAATATTTCAGCCGTGGTCAGTTAGCAGCGTGGCTGTGTGTGTGAACTGGATATGTGTGTGTGGCCGGATGTGCAGGGGTGTGTAACGTGAACCAACAGAATCAGGCGGGATACACTCCCATCATGTTGGCTGCTTTGGCTGCCGTAGAAACACAGGAGGACATGAGCGTGGTGGAGGAGCTCTTCAGGAAGGGAGATGTCAATGCCAAGGCCATCCAGGTGTGTGTGTGTGTGTGTGTGTGTGTGTGTGTGTGTGTGTGTGTGTGTGTTTCTCCATTCCCCTGTACAGTTATTTTACATATGACTATCATTTATTGCCTGTTGCTTAATGTACGGTAAACTGTATGTATGTGTGTGGACATGTGTATGAGCATGTATGCATGTGCATGTATTTGAACATTTGTGTGTGTGTGTGTGTGTGTGTGTGTGTGTTTGTATATTTGTGCATGTAGGCATTTGCATTTGTATGTTTGTGTGTATGTATTTGTGGGTGTGCGTGTGGACGTGTGCATGTGTGCACATCTGTGTATTTGTGCACGTGTGCATTTGTGTTTGTGTGTCTCCCATGTCTTGTGATGTAGGCTGGTCAAACCGCTCTCATGTTGGCGGTCAGTCATGGTCGTGTGGACATGGTTAAAGTTCTCTTGGCTTTGGGGTCAAAGGTCAACATCCAGGACGACGAGGGCTCTACTGCCCTCATGTGTGCCAGCGAGCACGGCCACGTCGACATTGTGAAGCTGCTGTTGGCTCAACCAGGCTGTGATGCCACGCTGACTGACAATGTGAGGAGACGATTACCACTCATGGCAACACCAGTACTTTAAGGACTTAGCTAACTCATTCTGATATGTGTATCACACTGATGGGGTGTGTGTGTGTGTGTGTGTGTGTGTGTGTGTGTGTGTGTGTGTGTGTGTGTGTGTGTGTGTGTGTGTGTGTGTGTGTGTGTGTGTGTGTGTGTGTGTGTGTGTGTGTGTGTGTGTGTGCGTGTGCAGGACAACAGCACAGCACTGTCAATTGCCCTGGAAGCAGGCCACAAAGACATTGCCATGCTATTGTATGCGCATGTGAACTACGCGAAGGGCCAGCCTGTGGTACGTCTTACCCAGAAACACGGAACTCTTCAGCAGTGTCCTGTGAAGTGTGAATACGCTGTTCTTTTCATCCCTCAGTTCTAAAGACTTTGTGGGTGCGTGCGTGCGTGTGTGTGTTTACAGGGAGCATCTCGAAGCAGGACCCTGCAAGCTCCACCTGAAAGAAGTTTTTGTGATTGATTACCTCCAGTCCCAACACCATGTAGCCAGTTTAGTTGCAGTATTGCAGTATGAAGCAGGCACCAGAAACTAAGGTTATGCATGCTTCCACCGTTTGGAGGAGCCAGCAACTGGAAACAAAACATGCAATACAAGAAAAACTTTTCTTTTATCTTTAAAAAAAAATTTTTTTTATTTTTATTTTTTACAGAGTTGCACTACATTTATTTTGCATCTAAGCCGTTCCAGTCTTTCCCAGTCACAGTCATCATCAATCAGCTGAGAGCTAAACTTTACAGCATGGTTTTGGAAACCTCCTGGATACTCTTCACCCGATAATCGCGCTGTTGTGCAATTAGCACTCGCGTGGTTTAACGACTTCTAAATGAATGAAGCAATGCTTTCATACAACGAATCTCTGTGTTTAATTACCAGATTTGTGGTATATGGTACCTCTGTTGTGAGAGTCTGTGAGACTGAAACTGAGTTCTTCACCCAGTAACAGCTGCTTCCCTCACAAGGGTTATTGTGTAACAAAATGCACTTTTTCTTTTTCAAGATTTTAATCAAACGATTTACGGTTCTCACAGTTATCACAGATGTGGATACATGAGCTGTGCTATATACGGCAAAAATTTAATATACATTTTGACTTTTTTGATGTAATATTTGACATTCTTGATGACATTTTGACATGATTATTGTCATATTGTTATTTGAGCAACTTGCATGTGACATTTATTTTACTGAAGATTACAATTTAAATTACTAAAGATTTCAAGATCCAGTAGACTAAACATTTTCTAGAATACCGATTGCACCTTTTACATCCTTAGGAATACAGCACCTTTATTTATTTTACTGCATGTTTCATGACATAAATGAATCTTAACTATGATTTTATGACACGTTATCAATAAAGATAATTAAGGTTTAAAGTGTCAGTCCTGAAATCAACGATGCCCAAGAAACACTGCTGCCACCTGGTTGCCAAAAATGTGAATCTCTTTAAATGCACCTTGGTGTAATAGAGAATATAGCGACATCTAGTGGTTGACAGATTAATTAAACACTCAGACCATTTGTGTTTCTAATGTATACAATTGAAATTCACCTTTCCCACTTTCCTCCAGTAACGCTCCATGCTCATACAGGCGTAAAAGGTCACACTGAAAGCGTTAGACGACCAAATGCAGTGTTCTTCAAAACATTAGCATGTTGTTCTTAATGTCCTTTTGCTTATTTGGCATTTATATAACTGACCAATAAGTGAAACCCTTTGATTCACTATAAATTCCTCAACACCCCAACCACCATATATATATATATATATATATATATATATATATATATATATATATATATATATATATATAATATTCCATACAGACACTATAAATGCTTATAAAACCTCTGAATTTAAGTATCCTATGACTCGTTTGTAGCCAAATTCCAGTTCATTTCCTGTTGGAAAATGTACCGATTATTACTTCATTCAGGATCAGTCCCATGTTCACTTCATATCGAGTAGAGGAGGCAGGAATATGGTTTGTCCTTTTTCATGTCCTTCACTTTGTTTATATCTGTGGGAGATTTGCCTTATCTCTGTAGTCTTTGGCTCATTCACAGGAAGTCTGAAATGGTACGGTGATGACGCATACTGTAAGAAACACCATATAAGTAAAGTGCAAGAAGAGAAAAACAGGGGATATTAATAGCCATAATCTCTAACCATACAGGCGTCTAGGGGGGTTCAGCTTGCCTATATAAGAAAAGAGAAATCTGTGTGTCCCCGTTCCTACTGCTGGTATGTGTCCTTGTATTTGCCTGGACCATGATTATTTATGTATGTGTGTATGCATGTATGCATGTCCTCATCTGCTGTTATCTGTGGAATTTTCTTTGTAAGTCAATGCATGTGTATATTTAGCTTATTGTTTGTGTATGCATTTCTGTGTGTGTGTGTGTGTGTGTGTGTGTGTGTCTGTATAGTGATGGAATGCTATAGCATTACAGCACTGTGCTCTCTGCAGCCAGTAAAACGTGGTGTTGCCATGGTAACTGACCGAGATGTTTTACAGAAATGCCCTAGTCAATCAGACTGGAAAGTATGAATATGAATTATATCATTATGACAGCATGTCTCCATATCACAGGACACACTTCTGTGTTTTTCATGGTCAATATGGGCTGCTAAGCGGGGCTTTAAAAATTATGCAGTTTCTTGGAATATAGCTACATTAATATTTGATCATTGAAACAATGTTCTGTCCTTGGTGCTACAACTGTTGCCATGGCAAATCTGCAATAAAAATGTTCTCTCTGCAAAAAACCACCTCACTCTTTTTTGTAAGTGATGGTGCTGCTGATGAAGACGAGCAGGAAGAGGAAGAGGATAAATATAATACTGCAGATGCGAAAGGCAGAGATCTCAGCGCAAAACCTGAAATTCTCGAAGCAATGAGGAAGATGATGATGATGATTTCACGTGCTTCTTAATCGGCTTACAACACGGCACAGCGTGTTTAAAGCTCAGATTAGTGGTATGACATCATCATCATAAGGAGTTGGATGCCAAGTTCACATTCCAGAGTGAAATGATGCAGAACGTTCCAGACGGAGATTCCGTTCCTAGCACCTCTGAACTCTCACACAATTCTATTCTACATAAGCAAGTTCAGTCTATAAAGTTTTACTGATTTTTTTTTTGGCTGCATATCTTTCCCGAATGTGCAGTGTTTACAAACAAACTCAAAAGCTTCCAGAGCTCCTGATTGGCTTGCCCCAACTGGCAACGCCCATGTCGACAGACACGAACAAATGGTTCATCTGTGAATGGTTCTGGTGTTCTGGTGATCTCTTCTACCGTGATGGATTGTCAGACAGATGATGAACAAAATGCATGTGATTCCATCCAATGTGGGTCAATGAAGCTGCGTTTTCTGTAAGATTATACATGCTGCTTTTAATGGAGGAGCTCATGTTGTAACATTAACTTAAGAGCCGTTGTCATGTGTTGATGGCAATGACCTTGGGAAAGCAACTCATAACAAACCATGGAACACGGATCATCCAAATCCCACTTGAGGTTCTCTGGGTGACACTCACATACGGCACGAGTGACGTTCCACAACTGATAAAGTGTCCCAAGAATGGTAATCTTATTGAGGGAAACATTTTTGAGAGAGACGGATCAACAAATATTGACATTGTTTTAACTGGAGGAGTGGGGGGAGGTGGGGTGGGGTGGAGTGAGATGGAGGCACAGTCACCAAATATGTTGAGGTTGTTCGATTTCAAGGATTTTACAAGGAATTATTCTATGACATAAGTGCCCAGAGACACAGAGCATGCAAATACAGCCATGTGGCCATGCGAAAGGCAGAACGAATCCCCGTAAAGTTCTTCGGATCCCTCTCAATACCAGCGCACGTTGCGGTAAACCATCTGCAACTGCACACACACACACACACACACACACACACACATGCACATACACACATAAAAACGAGCCTGCTACTTTAACAGCGCAACGTTTAAAAAGAAAGAGGGAGTGAGAATAAGAGAGGGAGAGGGGGAGGATGAAAAAAAGAGAAAGAAATCAGATTGCGACAGTCGATATTAAAACATGCAGCGAGAGAGAGAGAGAGGGAGAAACAGAGAGAACTCAGCTCTGGGCCTTTCCACAGGGACAGACAGCACTTCACTGGCAATTCCACTCTCTTTTTCTCTCCCCTTCTCTCTCTATCTCCGTCTCCCTCTCTCTCCTCCCGCTCCCTCTCTCCTGCTCTCCCTCTATTTCTCCCCCCTTTCTCTCTCTCCCTCACTCTCTCTCTCTTTCACTCTCTCTCTCTCTCTCTCTCTCTCTCTCTCTCTCTCTCTCTTTCTCATCATCCCAACGCCAATTGATTTGTGTATGAAAAGCCGGGCGCTTTCTCGCCCCCTCTCCGGCTGTGCGTTTTGAAGGATCAGCTGATGAAGAGACTGACTGCGCGCTGCAATGCTGGCTTGCTAATTCTCTCGCCTCCAGACAAGCGGCAGACTGGAGTCCACGGTCAGGTAAAAAAAAAAGGAAAAAAAATTCCTCCTTCCCTTTCTCTCCTTCTCACCCTCGTGCCGGCATCCTCCCTCTCTCGCCATCCCGTGAACGGAGCATGCGATCATGCCAGGCTTCGACACACGGTCACACAAATGGAGAGAGAGAAAGAGAGAGAGAGAGAGGGAGAAGGAGAGAGAGGGAGAGAGAGAGGGAGAGAGAGAGAGGGAGTGAGTGTGAGAGCGCGTGTGAGTGTGTAGGTGTGAGCTGTGTCTGATGAGTAGGGAATGTTGCCCAGACGAATCGGTTGTTGTGCGGATCCTGGCACCTTTTTTTTTTCTCCTAGAGGTTACAAGGACAGGACGGCGCACACACGCGGGCAGACAGAAGCATGCAGACACACACAAGCGTGCATGCACACACCGTGCACACATGCACACCTACTTGTGATTGTCAGGCTGCTTTTCTTGTATGTCACAATAACAGTATGTTGGACTTTTTTGCTGGGGACGAAGTGCTGCATATTTGACATGTATGCAGGGTTTTTTTTAGAACAGGCACCCTAAATACGGTCTCTTTTGGCATGGTTTTGTTCGACCGCTGTTCTGATGCAAGTATGTTCACTGTGTATTTATATGAGCGGCTATGTGTGGCTGTGTGAGTGTGTGTGTGTGTGTCGTTGTGCGGGCGTACATATGCATGCCTGCATTCCATTAAAATGCTTCTGATTATTAGAGCTCTTCTGACATGGTCCCCTGGGGAGAACGAATGAATGTATTCCATGTGTGTCCTTGTGTCTTTGTGTATCCTTTCATATTTTTATTGTTATTTCTCTGTGTGTGTACATGTGTGTATGCAATCCAGACATCAATAGCTGGCACTCCCCACATAGCAGCTTACTCAGGATCCATATTTTCTTCTCCCTCATGCTTCTCACCGCCTGAAAAAGAGGGGCTGCTGCATGCATATCACTGCACTTTAATTGCCTTTGTGTAAAACATGGTCTCGGCAGAGAATGCTCACACACACACACACACACACACACGTGCACACATGCACACACGGGGGAGAAAGAATGCTTCCCTCCTTCTCCTGTAGACACAGGAGCCAAAATGGGGAGAGAAAAAAATAAAACCCAAAGGAAAAAGACGGCGGCTCGAGGAAGATCTGAGCAGAGTAGCCGAGGGAGAGAGTCGGGTTCTTTCATGCTTACCTGAAGCCCAGCTAGTAAGATGACTAGAGAGTGATGGCGACGTCTGACTAAACATCACAGCTCCATTGTTTTAAGTGTTTTAGGAAAGCGAGCCGATACACGTCGAAGCGTTACTCTGAATGTCTAGCTTATTCCTCTGCTGTGTGAAACACAGCAGTTTCATGGTTTCATCCCTCAGTGGATGGTTGTTTAAAGTCTGTGGGACATCAGAAAGAGCTGCTTTATCAAATATTAACTCAAAGTGAAATTAGTCACTTTTACTTCAGGGATTTGGGGGCTTTTGATGCCTATCCTTGATGGCAAATATGTAATAGATGCTGCATTAAAACAAAACAACATCAGTAAGTGAATAATTAAATTAAATGGGGATAGCAATATTTATATATATATTAAATTAAAATATTAAATGCAAATATTTACAAAAGGTGATTTTAATTTCAACCTTCAATAATCAGAAAACGTAGTTAAGCAGAAGCATTTGGTATCTGGTATCACTGTTAATTCTCTGCCTCTGTAATGATTACACCATATCCATTATACCTATCCATTATCCATTATGTAGATTATTTGCTAATCTTAAAATGTTATGCATATAATTAAGAATTATTCACAGCTTTTAAAGTTTGTCACAAACTTATTCACAATTATGTTCCGATCCCCTTTAATCCCAATTACTCCCAAATCTCATATCATTATTAATTATTCCCTTTGAATTCTTTCTTTGTAGTCTCAGGCTGTCCAAAAGGGAGTGGCTGAGGATATGGAGGAAGAAAGCAGTTTGAAGAAGCGTAAAAGCGATCATCAGGGCAACCAGGCCCCTGAAGCTGGACAGGAGACAGTCGAGAAGGTGAAAAGGCGACGAGGTCGCCCTCCTGCGGAAAAATTACCACCGAACCCGCCGAAACTTACCAAGCAAATGAACACTCTTGTGGACATGGTCATCAACTACAAAGACACGTATGTCTTCTAAAATGAGATACCACCCATTTTCTGTAACCACTTCCCAATGTGTCCAGACTCTCATTCCACGCCCTTGTAACTACACATGTTCCCTATTAGCTCCAATGTAATCAACAAATAATTCACAACAGTTACCAAATTATATGCCGCAAATTGATGAATTCTTTAAGAAGAATAATGAGCATTTTAAGGAGTTTAGACTTGACCTTAAGGGCTTACTGAGACATTAAATAGTGCACAGGCAGTGCGAATTCTCAGTGGCTGTAGGATTATTCTGAGATATTAAAAGACAAACACTGCTGTCTTTGTCTGTTTGTTCTGTTCTTTTCTTCATTACTGTCTAGCAGATTGGGCAGGCAGATCAGTAAAGGTTTTGTGCAGCTGCCCTCCAGGAAAGAAGTACCAGAGTACTATGAGCTTATTCGCAAGCCAGTGGACTTTCGGAGGATCAGGGTAACCTAAAGCCTTATAACAATGTCTTCCTTCATTCCTTAGATTTGTCAAAGTGATTGCATTATCACATTATTTTGTCACCTTATTCACTAAGTTTTAGACACTAGACACTTACCTGCAATTGATATTAGTGATTTTATTTGCACTAATATCTGTAGTTTCATTTCCCAACTCAATCATCTCAGGCACATTAGTTACTGGAAAGTTATTGGAGACTATAACTAGTCTTTTGTTTGTGCAGGAGCGTGTGCGCAATCACAAATACAGGTGTATTGCAGACTTGGAGAAAGACATAATACAGATGTGCCACAATGCTCAGACATACAACCTGGAGGGATCTCAGGTGTGCCTCAAGTACCTCTGCTCGGACCATTCAGAGTTGCCATGCTTGCTGCAAAGCAATCGTTTTGTTGTTTTTTTTTTGAGTGAATAAATGCAGTGGTGATGTTCATTATGTACACTGGGCCAATGCTATGAGGACTTCTGAATAAAATGATCTGGACAACACATGGGTCCACATGTCAAGAACATGTGCCAGAAATGTGACATAGTCAAACATAGTAGATGCTATTAGGCTACTACAAAAGCATTAATATTTATGTCAGCAAATGTTTGTGCATTTGTGCATTTAACCCACAAATCATTTTGAATTATTATCCATACTTTAAAAATCTTGGTAGTTAACATTGGCCAAAGCAATGTTAAAATGCATGACTCACAATAAAAAAAACTACAATAAAATTACAATTACAAAATTACAATAACACTCACAGTGACTGCTAAAAGTCCTAATATTGTTGTGGATAATTGTTATGCAGAAATGTATCTTGACCAGTAAGTGTACTATTTCACCACTGTCTCAGATCTTTGAGGATTCGATCGTGCTGAAGTCAGTCTTTGAGAGCGCCAGACAACGGATAGTAGAAATCAACCAGGACGACAACGAAGCAGTCGGAGGCAGTGAGGCAGTTTGTGCTGACCATTTAAATCTACAATGTAAGAAAAAACACACTGAAATTGCTCACTATATGTATCTTATACTTTCCCTTCAGAATTTCACATTTTGTAGACACAATTGAAACACATTTGGTAAATGTTTTAGGTCACAGTACTGTGCATGAACAAATCCTTTCAGGTTTGCTATTTTGCATATGGTTTTCAGCATGTCGGGCATGTTCTAATGAAATACTATAGCTACAGCCTTTGGTTAGGCCCTCTCATGTAAAATAATGAGGAGACGTAGAATGAATGTGACTCCATAACAGGAACTAAAATGTATCGAGTTCTGAGCTGCTTCGTCTGTATCAGATAGGACTGCCTTCAAGGGCCAGTTCTTTTCAGACTACAAATGCAGCAAGACTTTCTAGTAAATTAAGCTCAGGCTGTGGCAGTATTTCTTAAGAGATGTTCCTGCGCCTGACTGCACGACTATTAATGATGGTATGGAAATGCTATTGCAATAGTCAGTTTTCGCAAGCCATGCAATCTGTTAATTTATTGACTAGCATTTTTACTGACTTGAAATTTGTTTGACTGCCATACCAGCCAAAATGTTTCCCAGATTTAAAGCTGATATAATATAAATGTAGTTACTGCACCAGCCATTTAAATTCCTCACTGTCTACTATGTAGTGTATGCCCTGCTTTGGCATAAACACAAGCTGCTTTGGGCTATACAAAGAACTTTTTGAATCTTAATATGTGGTAAGTGCTTCATTTCAGTTTTATATTTGTGGTTCTCAATTTTCATAGTTCAATTCACTTTTGTTTAATATTGAAGTAGTGTAACAGAGGCAGACGAACCTTTTTAAAACCTCTGCTAAACACAAAGGTCATTTTATGGCCACTGAGGGTGTGAGTGCCCTCTAGTGTTGAAGTTGTGCACATGCACAGCCAGATTCAGGCATTCTGATGTCATAATGAACTGTGTGACTGCTTCAGTTTATCTGGAAACAGCTGTGGGACTAACCCACATAGTCAACCAGTGAATTCAGAGACATTTGGTTGAACAACACAGCCTGACCTACCTTCCTTCCTTCCTAATGAGATTTTGAGACATGCACATTTTGTCAAGGGACAGAATCAGTTTGCAATAACACTGTGTTTGTTTACTTTCTCCTGGAATGTTTGATTGAAACAAAGTCAAACAAACATGTGAGTCTCAAACAAACATGTGATTCCAGATTTTTCTTGGTTTTTTTTTTGTACTGCACAAAAGCCTTTGTTATAGGTTGGTATGAGCTTGCCTCAATCAAATCATTATAGGATGAAAAAAATGAACGAGGGGTTATCACAAACTCTGATACTATCACTAGACAGGGATTCTATCCCAAAACATGCATGTCTCAAAGTCTCATTTAAAATTGCATAGTTACGTCCAAATTCTTACTTGCATCAATCACTTTTCTAGATTCAGACCAGAGTGTGGGTGTTGCCTCAGCTAGCATCTCTCACACTGTTGGTTCTCTCCAACTATATCACAGGCTCCACAGCTACTACATAAATGCCTGCTGAAAAAGCATTCATGTCTCTGGACCATTCCTATTAACGAAATGTGTTTAAACGTATATCTTTGTTGAAGACCATTGAAGCCAATGATTTTTATGACATTCTCTTGCAGTAAAATCGGAGGCCACAAATGCCAAATTTGACAAGAGCAGGGAGAGATGTAGAAGCACTGCGGCTAACTCCGGCACCAAGGTGAGGGCTGTTTACAGTGACGAGGATAGCACGGAAGACCAGAGAGACAACACGGGCCTGGAGGATGGCTGAATCACATCTACCTGCATACAAACCTCACCCCCTCAAACATGTTGCTAGCATTTGGAAGTCAATAAGCCCATCCATCACTTATGTTTGTGTAAACTGGTCCAGTGCTCCTAAAAGCTCCCAAAGTTGTTTCAGATTTGTCCACAGTTTCTAGTGGATATATATACACATATATACAGGTTACAACATAATAAACCAACATTAAGAATTAATACAGTAATTAATTAATTGAGTAAGATAATTCAACATAACAATGCAAAAAAAAAAAAAAAAAACAAAAAACAAAAAAAAACATTTCGTTTCATTTTGCAGATTCAGAATCATGGTGGACCTGTTGAATTAGAGAAAGGTTGAAATGACTTAAATTATAGGGCAAATATACATCTGAGAGTATTCCAAATGTGATATCCAGGATATCAGTTCAAGTCAAAAAGAAAAATGAAAAATCTGAATCAAAGCAGCTTGCTTTTCCAGAATGCACTCCAACAATTTATAGGAAATTACCATAGTGGGCTTGTTTGAGTAACTGTACTGATAAATGCCATGGAAACAGTCAAGTGAGGATGGGCCAACCCCAATGAGACAAAACAATGACCTTCCAATACATATTTGAGTAAACTGTCTTACTGAGTTACACAGTGTGACCATTTGAATTGAAACAGTCCACTCCCATAACGGTGCAGTCACTGTTCCTCAGCTGTTATCTCTTTATTTCAGATATAATGTTTCTATTAGTGTGACTGTAAGAACATGGGTACCTCCCCCACCCTCCCCCCTTTGTGCATTTTTAATCACAGACTGCAAACATTTTTTGAGAACTGTGTTGAAAACTGAATCAAATAGCACCTCATATTTAATCAATCAGTGTCTTGACTATACGAGTATCAAGCTCGGTCTTGTCTTGGAGCATGATGTACATTGCTGTATGGACACTGCCCTCAGAGAGAGGCGCCAAATGTTACCGTTGTCTTGCGTGTTGAGTTTTAAGGGGTTGGGAGAGATGATGGCTTTATAGATAGATTTTGAAATAATGTTTTTAAGGTTTATATGACATGAAAGTGCAAAGAGGTTTGATTCAAATCATCTTACTTGATAATAAAATTTTTTATAAATACTCTTGACTCTGTGCATCAGAACAACTCATTTGCTGTTTTACTCTGGGCTTGTTTTTGTTTTTTAAAACACAGATATCAGACTATTATCGGACTATTATCAGACTTTAGCCTCTGTGGCAAAACCAATTACCTCTCAGAAACATGTACTTGATCATTATGTTATAAAATCATCCAGTTATCACTTCATTTTTCATTTAGGTCATTTAAAAATGAGCATCTACCAATCTATGACTCTGCCAGTCTATGACCCTGCCACTGCATAGCTGCACACCAGTGTAGACAAGTGTGCATAACCTCACTTGCTACTTTAGTCATTTTGGCCAGTTTTAATGTCCTCTGTGTATCTATCATGGAAACAGATAAACCAATGCTTGAATTCGGCCCCCAGCCGTCTTTTCAGTGAGGATCAGTATTGCCATGCATGTGCACAGCTGTTTTGTACCCAGCATGCAATGCACCAAGTCACTTTGCCTGAATGTCAGGAAAGGAGTGGGAAGACTAGACCGCCCATACACAGGCTTTATATCCACATCAGTCTTACATTTACAAATGGAAGGTATGAATAGGTCATAGTCTTTTTGTACAACTCCATTTTTGTGAAATCCAGTGAAATATCCCCAGAATTATGTAAGTCACACAGATTGCTTGTGAGTTTGGTTTTGTTGTATCTTCACATGACTGACAGCTATGTCAATGAGACAGCTGAGGTCTTTTTCATGTTTTTTCCCCATAAACAGTATTGTTACCCAAACTGAAGCCTTGCTTGTTGATTTATTTTGTTTGGCTCTTCATTTTCTTCTCATTGTGGGCTCTTCTTCAATTACATTTAAGGTCACTTTGAAGAGAACTAGACACCAACGAATCACAGTCCATTCATGAACGCCATGGCCACCGCGCACCAGTCTGCCAGCAATGACTCCCAAACTTCCAAACTTTCCAGCAAGATCCGTATGAGCTCTCTGGCTCACTGCTGGTCCCTATTTAAGGAGCAGCTGTCTCAGAGCCTTCCTGTCAGCCTCCAGACAGAACCAATAAACCTGTGTAAACAGAGACAGAATGACCCAGATTTAACCAACATTTCTTTGTAGATTTTTACTTTTGTTCTTAAAGCAAGAGAAGCAGGAACAGGATCTCATCACTGAAAAGTGGATCAGCAAATCGGAAAGAAATCTTTATATTATTTATTATTATTATTAGTAGTATTAGTAGTAGCGGCAGTAGCATTAAATCCACATTTATGTACATGAACCTTCCTGTTTTCCTCCTGGTTTTGATTCAGATGCTGAGATGTTGTAACCCCAGTAACCCCCAGAATCTTCTGTCTAATTGTATTATGTATGCACAGTTTCTACTCCAGTTTTGCTCACCGTTTGCTAGTCACTTACACAAACAACACTAATACTAAACATCTGTCTCACCGTGCATGTATTTTAACATGTACTTCCAGTAGAGGGAGCAGGTAAGCTTATTTTCAGAGTTGGAGAACAGGTGTAGCAATCTACATGCTCATGTGCAAACATTAGTCACAGATATAGTAACCAACGCTGGTTACCTTCCACAATGCATTGGGTCATGTGCTATGGTTATGGGCAGCAGTGCAAATACAAACTTTCATCTTGGACTGCTGTATATATATAGGCTAGGATATACCACACCAGGTAGGACCCTCAGATGCAGGCTGAAATCATTCAGCACATCACGACGAGATGCAAGATGTTAACAAGCTGCGAATACATGGAACACCATAACCAAGTGGCCAACATTGTATACAGAAACATGGTATACAGAAACATCTGTGCCAAGTACAGACTGGATGCTCCAAAGTCAAAGTCGGCTACACCCTTGAAGGTGGTGGAGAATGACCGAGCTAAGATCCTGTGGTACGTCCAGATACAGACTGTCAAAATGCTAATGGATAACCAGCCAGATGTGCACCAACAGCAGAAGATGGCCATAGTGATGGACATAGAAATACCAAAGGCTGAGAGATGAGGTAGTATAAAAGCACACTAGAGGCTGTTAACACAGGGAGAACGGCTCCAGAAAGTCCTATAGGAACAACATCCAAGTTCTCTGTATAAAAGAGTGAAGTCCTGGGAACAGTTAAGATATTATGTAGGACCCTCAAGCCCCCAGGTTGAGGGACAAAGAAACTGCCCAGGTCAGGATGTGGGACAAGAGATGGGGCAGGGCATGAGACAGAGCATAGGGCAGGACATGGGGCAGGATACAGGGCAGGACACAGGGCAGGATGCAAGACAGCCTGTCCTATGGGCAGGCACTATAATTTCTCACATTAAAATCTACTACATAACCAAAACATGTCAATGTCATTGTAATCACGGAGGTAATTCATAATACAAATAGTTATGAATTTGTACTGATCATAGTGGTCAGCATATAAGGACTATGCTGATGTTAGCTTGCCTTGATCTTTAAACATATTACTGTAATAATGTCACATTTTGTAGGTTGTGGGCAGGTCTTGTAGCACTGAGCCAATGAAGCTCTGTTGTATCAGATCACCCAGGACAACGTGAGCTGAGCCATTTTACTTAATAAAGTCTTCAGGTTAGCAATGGAGGTTAGCAGACTGTCCAAATTGACCTTGCATGAAATATTTCTGATGATTGCCTTCCTCTTTCTATGCATTTCTTCACTGAGCAAAGTATAGCTCTACTGCATACTAAGCATGCCTTATTTAATAGTTACATAATTCAGTAGGTGTCTGTTCTCTGTTACATCATATGCATCTAGAAAATTACCTGTATTGAAGTACAATAAACTGACAACTGAGAATATCTGCATATTTTAGTCTAAAACACACATGAACAATTTTTTTTCAAAATTTTAAAATGAGGCTAAAACTCAAGTAGGTTGAATTAAAAAAGGTAATTAAACAAGGTATCTGTTCATAAATGGGACACGGCCTGCAATGAGGTTTTAGATGTTAGATGCTTAGATGTTAGCAGGGGCCAGTAGAAACTAGATGTATTTTCCTCCAAGCAATTGTGAACCTGCCTTCTCCTTTCTCACCCCAGTTCTATTGGTGCCGCATGTCCAAGGTCAGCATCTGTGGCAACCTGGGCTCACAAGCCTTTCTGCTCCCAGTGGCCTCTCAGGCAGACCACCTGTCATTGGAGTCAAGCCTGCCTTTGTACTGGGCCATACAGAAGAGCAGGTCATACAGACTGTATGAAAAGTGCCACTCGAATTGATGAGAGGTCTTGTACTGTTTACCCTCAAGCAGCTTAGTGTCATAATTTTGCTAAGCATCATTCATCCAGTGTTGTCTTGCAAGTGTCGACTGTAAAGACCTGTTGTAAAGACCTGACCTGTTGAATTTGACACTTTAAAATCCAGCTAGATAACAGAAGAGATTCAAGGAAGACTCCAGCATCGCTATAAGGCTTTTCACCACCAACACATCCCACGGCACAGTATGATGGGTCTACCAGCAGTCATGGTTACCTGATTACCTGACTTATTGAGTGGTCCAATCAATGCACTTTAAGTACAAGACACTTAAAACCCAATCAGAACCTTTCTAATTAAAAAGTCAGTCAACTCTGTAGCACACCATGTGGCGGTTCGAGACTCGGACAAAGACAGGAGGAATATTTAAAGAGTTCTCGGTAGTGAATGACTATTTGATTAGATGAGCTTCCATAAATAATAGGCTTATTTGATGATAGAGTGAAAGATTTTGTCACCAACAGTTTGAGATGAAAAGCTACATCTATAGAGATAAAGCCAGGGTAAGGTAATGTCATACACTCCGTGCTACCGTACACTGTCACGATACAGCCCCAGACCCCTCCCTTCAGGCCTGCGTTAACGTAGTCCATGTCTTTATATGTACTTCTGTGGGTGTGGTTGTTTGTGTGTGTGTTCACTCGTCTCTTTAGTCTAATGTGCTGCGTGTGGTGATTGTTACGTTGTGTACATATTGTGTGTTCGTCTCGTCCTGTGCTCGTTTATGTCTCATCCGTGTTTCATATTCATATGTGTTCACGCATATTCGTCTCTGCATCCTGCCTTCCTCGCACCGTGACATACAAATATTAATTTAAACGGCTTGAACTAAAACATTATGAGCCAAATATGACCTGATATAAACAGTATTTTTTTCACCACAGGTCTTTATTCTTTTTCATTCACCAGTCTCTTGTTGCCAAGAGCGTTAACCTGAATTTGTGCCATCGGATAATTTCATCATCTCTAACAGCCGTCATTTTATCATCAGTGTCATTCATCCAAATCAACCAGGGCCAGGCTCATGCTGACAACCGATGTGTATGGAGTGCACGGTGATGCATAACTGCAACGGCACCGATACGCCACACTACAGTTCTGCTCCAGCTCTCATTTTCAGCACACACGTCTTCTGATACCCCAGTTCCCATCAGCGTCTCTATGTAGCTCTAAGTAGTCTCCATGAATGCCGTCTGATATGCAAAATATGTTCTTTTAACTTACACCTTTCATTTAATTTAGCTTTTATTACACATTCTTTCTGTAAAGCACTGTGAATTTTTTATTCTTATTATGACCGGAAGAATGTGAGAATCCCTTGTATATGGTGTTCTGTGTAAGCCCTTGCCAACCCTTGACACACGTCAACATGCTGCTTTCTGCATTTTCAAGTCTTATGCTAGGGTAGAATAGAATCAACCTTGTATGTCAGATGGTAAAGCACAGAGTGAAGTGAGGCAGGGAACAGGAGCTTAAGTGTGTGGGGGAGCTGTATCGGGAGATGGATACCGGCCCATTTAAGGACACGCTTGCATTCTCGATTTGGCTGAAAGCACTTTGCCTAACTGCAACAGCGTAATTGACCAAAACAGACCATGGTAACTCATCTAAAGCAAACCACAGCACATAAGAAGTGACAAGGGGCATTGAAGAAAAACCATGTCTTGAACAAGGGTTCTAGATTTTAGGAACGCTAAAAAAAAGAGCTCAGTGACCCAGCTAACTATTATGGCACATGTTATTTTACAGCTTTACGCAAACACACACACTCACACACACACACACACACACACACACACACACACACACACACACACACACACACACACACACACACACACACACACACACACACACTGTTGTTCACTATGCACTTCTGATTAGGGCCCTAATTCTGCTGGACAAGTGTATATCACTGCTCCTCTCAGTCACCACTGACACCCACTCTACTGCAAGTGCCCCTGGAGGAGATACTCACTGAGTAGATACCCCTGGAGGAGAGACCCCTGGAGGAGAGACCCCTGGAAGACAGACCCCTGGAGGAGAGACCCCTGGAAGACAGACCCCTGGAGGAGAGAACCCTGGAAGACAGACCCCTAGAGGAGAGACCCCTGGAGGAGAGACCCATTTTTGTGGATGGGCAGAAGGGGGAAGGTAGGACAAGACCACACGTTTCATGACCGTTAAACCTGCAGTGTTACTTTCACCCTTTGCTCAGTTTCAATGTTAGAAGGGACACACACACACACACACACACAAGCACACACACTTTCTTGATTTGCTATCTTGCACCTTCCTTTTCCAACGCATGGTGTCAGCTCAGTGTGATGCAACCATACTCAACTCGATCTTGGTACATGGTGCTTCACTGATCACTGAAGTTGACCTTGGGATGAGAGAGGAAGAGACACATGGAACAAAAACAGGGGCTGACACAGTGACAGGCACAGTCAGGGGGAGGGGCACAGACAGAAAGGGCAACGCTGGGATTCAAACAGGGACAGACACAGGCTCAGACACAGACACAGGAGGTTCCCCGCTGCCATGGCAGAAACCTGATGGGGACTGGACTCTAGCGTGTCATACAGAGTTTGGTGCACATCTTGGACTTAAGGAGCCATGCACCTTCAGGACCACCTTGAGTCACTGGAGGGTTCCTCAACATCCATCTCCAACTCAGAGAAGCTAGAGGGGACCTCGGTGAAGCCCCCTAGCCTGGAGTCCCAGATCCTCCACGTCCTCAGAGTAGCACTTACTGCCCAAGTGGTGTGACTCAGTATCTGAGTCCGGACCTCAGCTTATGCTCCCAGTAGATGTAGGCCAACACAACACAGGGCTGAGTTCTTCTGGGGGAGTTGTCTCTGATGGCTCGGTCTCCGGTTTCTACCCACTTTTCTCCTCGTCCTGTGAAACGGGGAAACCTCATTTCTAGTTGACCTCTTCTCGGACAAGCAGGTCATAAAGGTCCCGGCTGCGATAAGTCAACCGGTCATCTACCTCACTTCTGGGGTCCTTCCCCAATTGTATCGACGTGCAAGTGACAAAAGCACCTTTTCTGGGCTCTTGTCTGCGCAGAATGTCTGGGACATCCCTAATTAGGGACGTAGACATAGTGTCAATCCACTGAGTAATTCTAATAGAAAGATTAGAGGTTGTGTTAATGTTAGATTGTTACCCAGCAGAGAGAAATCTCTCCCTTTTCATCTTCCTGTGTAGTTTATCTCTACAGATATGTGTTTGCCTCTGTTAGTTGCTCTAATGAGTGATTTTAGTAGTAAAGTGAAAGAACAGAACCCTATTTAAACTTTCAACACGTCCACACTCCCATAGTCTACAGCGATCTAATTAAAATGATTAAAATGTAATTTCAATGCCACATGAAATCTTAGAAACAAAGAGAAAGGAGTCCGTCAAACACCCCCC
The DNA here is from genome assembly GCF_052324685.1 of Brachyhypopomus gauderio. Taxonomy (NCBI): domain Eukaryota; kingdom Metazoa; phylum Chordata; class Actinopteri; order Gymnotiformes; family Hypopomidae; genus Brachyhypopomus; species Brachyhypopomus gauderio. The sequence continues at coordinate 13,347,984 of NC_135217.1, forward strand.
CCCCCCCATCATGGCTTTACAGCACTTGCTGCACGCACCTAAAAACGTCACCACGTCACAAGAGCGAGAGGCTGGACCTGTTCCAATGGAGAGAATCGGCTTTAAACGACAGGCAGAAAGGCATCGCATGTTGATGAGGGCGTACTCTCTGTCGAGGGGCTCTTTACAACAACGGCGTATGAAGCAGGTTTCAGATGGCTGCCTGCGATAATTATGCCATTTATTTGAAAAGCTTGATGGCTTCGTGCTCTGCCTTGTTTACGACGCGTCACGGCTCTCCGGCCTCCGAGAGCAGCGTGCAGCCGCTCTTGTGTTTCATTCTCCAGTTTAAAAGCAGCAACAGCAGCAACAACAACAACAACAACAAAACGTTTCCTTTTGTGTAAAGGAGAACACGTTACGTAAACTCAAAAAACAACGCTTGGATTACAAAATGACTGTTATGTGACCTCACTTGTTTCTTTATTTATTTGAATATTTGTTATTGAGCCGTGGTGTATCCTATAAAGTAGAAATACAGGAATGATTAAACAGCACAGCCAATAGCCATCTGCCGTACAGACAGAACTGCCACACGTAAACCGATCCAGCTGTAATCACTTAGTGCATGGCTGCAAAAAGCAACCTATTGCATATGTGTTTCCATGTGTAGCTATGCACTGCCTGTTTTGGCTTATGGCAGTTTAAAAATTTCCCTATAAATATGACGGAATTGACCAGCAAACAAAATAAACATGATATAATTGTGCATGTTTGCTATAATATAATGAGTTTATTATTACATAAACATATACATGCATTTTAGATTTTAGAGACGCTTAATCTAAAAATCATTTCAGATTTTATAGAAGATTGAAAGACTTTAATATGGACGTTTAGACATACAGGTGAACTTGACAATCCCGGTGCCCTCCTTGACTAGTAATGTATTTGTGGGGGGAGAGAGAGAGAGAGAAGAGAGAGAGAGAGAGAGAGAGAGAGAGAGAGAGAGAGAGAGAGAGAGAGAGAGAGAGAGAGAGAGAGAGAGAGAGAGAGAGAGAGAGAGAGAGAGAGAGAGAGAGAGAGAGACCAAAACCTCACCCCAACCTCCACGATCAAATGAAATAGATCTCACTGAAGTCCTGTATTAGAATGCCTTTTAATTTTTTACAGGACCACTGGCCAATGTGATGAAATGCTTGTGTCATATCTTGAAATTTGAGACACGTCTCTGCAGGTCCTGCTTTTGAAAGCAGTTGTAAGAAGCAGGTATTCTAATTTAAGCAGTTCCATTTCCCAACCACACTGGAAATGGAAACCAAACATATATTCACAATGCTGCCTCCTTTAAGTCTAAAGTTACACAATTTATATTCTCTTCTGAATAAATGGTACTAGACATCTGCTTCCTCCAACTGCAACTGAGACACACATATAAAGGAACTGACAAGATGACTAAAACATTATCCTGGCAGATTACTTTGGTTGGCATAGAATAGGTAGTGAAATGTCCAACTTTGTTGCAAATTTTAAATATCTCATGCTACTTGGAGGTAGCATGTCCAACAATAATGTCCTCGTTCAGTTCTCCAATTCTCAGTCAATATGCGGCTGTTTTTGATATAGAAACTGTTCCAAGTGAAACCATGGAGGAGGTTGAATTCTGACAATATGTGAGTGTGTGAAGTGCAATTTCTTCCTGAACATGTGCTGCCTTCCTTTGATACAAGTGTTCTTTCAAAAGATTTATGCAAAAACCATGAGTTAGGATAATGGGTTTATGCATATTATTCATTTATATATAATCTATTATTATTTACAATCTTATGGGCCCTTTCATATACAGAAACATTTTCAAATACACCCTTTCATGATCATGCTACTTTATTGCATATGTGGCTTTTACAGAACTTTTGCAAAAAGAAAGGGATAATTATTGGGATAATTCATTAGCAAACATTTACCAGTAATGTCACAATTAGTTGGACCTGCCGGTTCATCCCAGTGTAAATCTTCTTGGGACACCTGATGATAACTGTCCTATTCTACAATGGGACATCTGAAGATTGCTGTCCTTTTCTACAGAGGGACATCTGCAGTCCTGTTCTATGGTAGGTATTCTATGATATCCAAATTGTAAACTGTTTAATGAAGGAAACAGCCTGTTTAGGAAAATGATATATTTCTATGTTACAAGTTTCTTTCAACACCAGCTAGCCCTCCAACAGACACCCACAACTTCACATCTTTAACTTATGTGTTAATAGAAAAAAACCTGGAAGGATTTATCAACTCCTGCTGTAATTAAACTAAACCAGAGAGACTCCAACCCCCAGAATCCTTCACTCCGGCACCACCATTCCTCATCCCCTGATTACTAGTAACACATAAAATTTGTACATCCCTAAGACACCCAGGTTAGACACACGCACCCTACAACTACTAGCTGAAAGATTATGGTGGGAGACTGTTGGTGGTTGTACACAGGTATGTGGCATCATGTTTCATATGTAAGACTCCAAAAACTCTCCTGGCAGGAAAACTCCCTTCACTCCTAGTACCCAAACGTCCTTGGATACATACATCTAGCCCTATATTTTGTTTCGGACCTACCTGAATCCATTGGAAATTCCACTATTCTCACTAACGGATCACTTTTCTAGAGATCTCAGATGCATCCCATTTACCAGTCTCCCCACAGCTTTTCACACTGTGGCGGCGTTTCTTCATATGTTTTACAATTTTGGAATTGCAGAGGAGGTTCTATCAATTCACCTCCCAAGATTGGTCAGCCTTCTTTGAACATTGTTGGAGTGTCTGTAAGTTTAATGTTGGGTTATCATCCACAAATGGTAAACCAAGAACTGGGTACATTTGTTTTAACAACCCTCATGATTGGGCATGGCACCACCCCTGGGCAGAGAAGGCACAAAATGCACTTACAAGCTCTATCACCGGTCTTAACCTAGAAAAAACATTCAAACATTCAATACCTTTGCATTGTGCTGACACTTTTCTGTCTGACTACGGGTGGTAATAAAACTCCCATTTTAACATCTGTGTCATGATTAGCCCCTCCCCCAGCTCTCATTCATGTATGTTTTGTTTATTTTGGCAATGTTTCATGTTCAGATTCCCTTAATGATTTGACCACTGCTTGCTTTTATGACCCTGAGTGCAGAATGCCTTTTATTAAATCTTGCTCTTCTCTGTATTTGCGTCTGTCTGTTCACTCCTAGATGCCTGTGGTGTTGTGCAAGTATCTGTAGCTAGATTCAGTATCCTAGTATCCTGAAGGTGAAAATGCAACCTCTATTGCTTGTAGCTCAAGTGGGAAAATATGCTACATTGCTTCTGGATTCAAACCAACCAATAATAAACAGCAACACAATATGATTTGCTTTAAATAAAATCAAGGTTTCATTATCTATTGCCATTCTTTACCTAAACTGAGAACATGAACAAAAAAGTCACTAAACCCACAGAGATTATTTTTATTGAATATCATGATCTCTGTGGTACCAGGAGCGTGTGTACATTAGGGGCTGGAGGGGCCTGGCCCCACCAGGTGTCACTGTGGATGCCCCAACAGCATCACTGACCAATACATTCCAAACATCTTCTATACAAGCCAGTACGTCTCCTTGCAGTCTTCTTTGGGTGAGTATGGGGCCGGCCCGTCAACGTTTGGCTAACCAAATAAGCAGTTGAAAATGCTGTGCACATGTTCAACACACTTCCAATAACGAGCTGTGGGACATGATTGTGTCAACCCCATGCTTAAAACATCCAATAAAAAATTATAGATTTACAAATGTCTACATCAACATGTTTGTTTAGATAACATTGTTTATGGTACTACTACTACTTGTAAGGATTCCCAGGTATTGCCAAGAAAATATTATCAATCAAGTCGACAATTTAAAAAATGCTCAATTTAGTACCTAGCTGTTAGGACAAAAAAATTGAGATTAAACATCACCAGCCAAAGGATTTTTTCATCTTTCAGTCTAATGATTGGATGAAGAGGGAAACATGGCTAAGTGCGAGTGTAGCTAAAAAGTCACTCTTCTGTTTTCCTTGCCTGCTCTTCGGTGGGAACAATACGTGGACTACAAAAAGGTTTCAAGGATTTGAAATGTCTTTCGGGACAAATAACCAAAGTAACGGTTCACATGTAGAAAATGCTGTTAAGACTAGGCTTTCTCAGAAGGGCTAATATTGCAGCTTAAATTGATGCCACTCACAGATGTGCTATTGAGCTCCACAATCAGCAAACAGTAGATAACAGGTATGTTCTTGGTAGAATAATGTGCATTCTTATTAGGATTTATTGAGCAAGCAGTTTTGTGTGTAGTTCCAGCAACAAGTTGGATATGGCCTAGAGTTTATTGTACCCCACGAGGCTTTCTGTGCCTAAGACGCCTCTGTGTGATACTAACAATTCAACTCTGATCTGGGGTGTTAGAACAAGCAGTAAACAAATTGCTTGATACTTTAAATAGACCTATGGTGAAAATGATTGAAACTGCTAGGTTGCTGTCACGGCTAGCCCCGCCCCCAACTGTCAAGTGTACCATTTGTTTTTCTAGGAATGTGTCTATGTTTTGGTTTCCCATGTGTTTCTCTTGCCCCGCCCATGCCCACCTGTTTCTAGTTGTTTCTCTTGTTAGTGCAGTGTATTTAAACCCTGTTCTTTGTCTTGTTCTGGGCTGGTTTTTCAGTGTGTGAATGTTGTTCCTAGTGTATCTTGAGTTACTATGATGTATTAATTTGTCTATATCTGGCTGTTAGTAAGTGGAACTCTTTCTTGTTGTTCTTTGTCTGTTTAACCTGTTAGTTATTTCCACTTTATTTTATTGTCAATTGTGTTTTTCACCCCAATCAAAATGTGTCCTCCACATTTACCCATCTGTGCAGAACACACACACTAGTGATTACTAGGGGGCTGTGGTGTACTCATGCCCAGAGCGGTGGGCAGCCCTAGCCCGGCGCCTGGGAAGCAGTTGGGATTAGGTGACTTGCTCAGGGGCACCTCGGTCATGGCCTCAGGCCTGGGAATTGAACCCACAACCTTCCGGTCACAAGACCAGTACCCTACCACAAGACCATGACTGCCCCAACTTGTACTCTGAGTATACTACATCTTTGTCTGTACTTTTTTTTTTTACTTTTCCTCATCAAGCATAGGTGTCTACATGAGAACTTGTACTATATGTTTTTAGCTCTGGTTACCCTGGTCGCCCTCTAAGTACTTGCCACTTGTGTGAATGAGGTAGGTTCCCTGGTGAGCTGTCCATGGCGTGCGCACTAATCGCTTCACTCATCCAGCTCTCAGACTGTTGAATCTGACCCATGTGAAAAGCAAGTCAGACGCCTAAACATAAATACTGCCTAGCAACAATTGTGCCATAGCACACAATTGAGAACCGCAAAGAAGGGATGGTGGACACTGAACAAATGCACTCGGTCCTTAGTTCCCTATGTCTGTGGTATCCACTGTTCTCTGTCTGAACAGGCTGAATGGAGCTAGACCTCAGGTGGTGAGATAGGGATGCGCCACCTCTGCATTATCCTTTTATTCAGTTGTACTGGGTCTTTGTCCTCAGCTTTCATTTAGACATTTCATGCTGAAGACCCTCTGTAAGAGGGGTCTCAGTGCACTTCATTCAAAGCTTGGAAATTTTTTTCAAAGATTTTTATGCCTGATGTAGACCTTAAAAAGCCATAATAATCTCATACAACACATTTGTCAATGGCAGTTGCCTGATTAAATCTTTATAACACACAACATAAAAAACTATACAAATGGATATATTTTAAACCCACCTGAAAACCAAACATGTTTGCCATAAAGCATCTATTTCTTATTTGATCTGCATCGAGTTCACCATCCTCACTTATTGCACTGACTTTGTGATACACAGAGCAATAGCATTTTACACGCTAGACTACATTTTTGCCAGTTGCAGCATATCTAGGTATTGGCAATACACTGCAACTCTAATGCATTGCAGGTTTTATTGTGAAGACACATTAAAAATGGCTAGTACACTGTGATGGTATACAGTAGAAGTACCTTATTTCAGAGCTTAGGTATCAACCCCCTGTATGACATGAACAATATGTGCTAGTCATGCTCTCAGGGTGATATTACTTGTATAAAAAGGTCAGAGTCTAAGCACATCAAACTAATAACCTGCAGAAAAAAATGCTCCCAAAGTTCAGTTGCAAGATTGTATTGGTCAAATTCCTGAATGCAAGATTATTGATCATCGTTACTGATCAAGACAGACAAAATCTTGGCTCCAGGACTGTGAGATGAAATGCGTACTGGCTGTATTTATTTTAGATACATTTAATACTTCAAATATTGAATTAATTGAATTATATTACACAGGATTATTGTATGACTATTTGCAACAACAATGACAACACAGTCTGGCTAGGACAGAAATAGAGAGAGTGTCATCAGAATTCTGTGTGTGAGTTGGGAGTGGAATTAAGATGATTAGGTAGTAGTACATCATTTTCTCTTTATCACATCAACAGCTCAGATCATCTTCTATGTTCAGACAAATCAAGGATTCAATAAACCTGGCTTCGTGTTTTTGTGACTGTGGTGCTGATGTCCCTGTTCTAAGCACCAGCACCCATCTGGACCAAATTAAGCCAAGTTCTGCCCAAAGCATCTGCCAGGCTGTTATGGAGCACAGAACAGTAGTGTGTTTCTTTCCTGAGTTACGTCATTAAGTAAAACACACTGGCTTTGGCATGCTTGCTACCCAATGAGTTCTTATAATATAATTTTATGCAAAATCCACTTAAAACAAAAACGATGTAACAAAAGTTTATGAAATTACCAAGAATGATGAGGTTGCCATTGATGTAATTTAATGATGAGATTGGTGTTCCGAGAAAAACAATTTGAAACACTTCTCAGTTAAACGTAATTGTGTAGCTGTAGGGCTCTTTTTTAATATATGTGATACTTGTAAAAGGTTAAGTGCACGAGAGGGAGACATAATAGACAGGGACTGTAAATAGAATATAAATTGTATTTAGGAAATGTTGCTAATACTTTAAAGAAGAATCTAGGACTTTTGTATTCAAGGATAAATGCTTGCCCTCACAATTTAGGTATCATTTCTGATCCGCAATAAAGATTTTCGAAGCATATAAAAAGATTGCTCAATCAAACAAATGCTTTCATATAAGAACAGAGAGGATTATTCATGTTTTATATCATCATAGTTGGACTATTGTAATGCCTTATTTATGTGCCTCAGTCAATGTGTCATGATACAGCTTCAGTTGATTCAAAATGCAGAAGCACAAGTACTTGTGTGAACGAAAAGGCTACACATTACTCCTGTTCTGACTTCCCTTCCTTGGTTTTGAGTCTATTGCATCGTGATACTCCCGAGTATATTTTTGATGTTGGAGCATTGTTCAAATGCAAAAGTCCTCTGGCCAAAGGATGTTGGTAGTTCCAGGGACTAAGCAAAAGCAAAAGGGGGATTGTGCTTTCACAGTTTGCTCTCCCACACTGTGTAACCGTTTGCCTGTGGACATTAGACTTGCTGCATCAAAGACCTTGTTGTAAAATACACTAAAAACTGATCTGCATGCCCTGGCTCTTGAGACTTGAGGTTTGTAGATAATTGTTGTTTTATGTCACTTGTGTGTTTTATGTTCTATTTTACTTGTATGTTTTATTTATTACTTTTTGTGAAGCACCTAGCCTTGCTTAAAAAGCTGCTATATAAATAAAACATAAAAAAAAATTACTTACTATCAGATAGAGTGCATGTATAAAACATTCTATTGGTTTATTTGTTGAGTCTTGTCACGTTAGCCACTATTGTATTTATCAGCATGTGTAAATGAAACCAAAACTAAAACAGCTAATAAAGAAGTTCATTAGGACTACAGAAGCTACAAATAACTGTAGAAGCTCCAGCATTCAGGTTTCAGTCTCCGGCAGCGCGTACCGTTGTATGTCTTATATGTGTTGTTCTCCTCCTCCATGGACCCAGAAAGGGAGTGGGCCAGAATAATTCACTTTCCTATTAGTCATTCACCTTTTGATCAAGCATCCTCTGTATGCTGTATATAATAATGTCCTCTCACTGTGGCCTTAGGTTGGATCACGTTGCCAGAAGAATCCCCCTGCGTGTTTGTAAATCAAACTAATTGCCTCAAAATCACCTCACCTGAAGTGTCTTTTTCTTCACCATACTGAAAGGATGAAAAATAACAATGATTCAGATGGTAGAGATACAGCCTCAAACTGGGATAGACGTTCACAGCTTTGTGTCTCTTGTTAAAGAAACACGGTGTTCGCCTCAAACGAAGTGCTTCAGAAAGTCACTTTGATCAGGAGCCATATATCGGCGTCTAGTTCTACTCTAGCATTAGATCCCACAGCAGTTTGAGGCCAGGCTTCCATTAAAAACAGGACTGCCTGTTTGGTCAGCCAGTGGAGATGTCCAAAAATGTTTATCTTCTAACGTGGTGGACACATAGGAAATACAACAGTAAGCCACAGGTGAATTTATTCACAAGTTTGACCTAAGATTGCCTCATTGACCCCAAATAGTGCAACTGCTCCAATTACTCAGAAAAAAGTGCTACTCTTCTGTAGCGACAGGCAGTGCTTAAACAGTCTAAATTGCGTGTCGTTTTTCAACAGGTATACATATTTCTTCCAAATACGGACAGATGATCCAGGGAATTCAAACATGGGGCCAGAAAAGTGATAATGATGTAATTTTGTTGTGGATTTATTGTGCTTTATGGCTTAGATATGATTCATTATTTTGGGGGATAAAATGTCCCATCACTGTCATCACTGACTGAACAGCACAAGAGGAAATCGATTTCTATCTGTAGTTGCCACAGACAACCTATATCTGCTCAGTTAGGAGTAATGCTGGTTCGTTTCTCATCCCATCTCCACTGATTCCTGTTCCTGTCTACAGCTCTTTCATCACACCCTGAACGGGACCAAAAAAAAGTTACTTTAATGTAATTCATTTATGTGTGTGTACAGAGTCGAATGCTGCCCAATGAACAGTGGTGTGACTTCTATTCACTACGACTTACAAATATGCTCCTCTGATGCCATTCTAATATACAAGGCTTTATATGACAAAATAATACAGAAAAATAGATAAGTGAAAGGCACCATGACTGCACAGAACTAATGGGGCTGACATGATGCTGCATATTCAACTCTCTTGTGTCCTATTCCTCTGCTCTCCTGGTTTTGTTTTTGACTTCTCTCGACAAGTCTACATATTAGTGTCTGCATGTCTCATGCTCCTCATGTGTCTGCATGTATCATGCTCCTCAAGCTGTCTTGTGTTCCTCCGTCTTCCCTGGAACAGGTCATTCTTCTCATTGCTTTCACTCTTTTGCTCACACGTTTTGTCTTTGTTCTCTGTGTCACCATAGCAGTGGAGGAAATGGGCACCATCCTCACTCCCGCAACTGACCTGCCAGCATCTGATAGTGGCAACAAACACAAATTACGACCGCAGCCCATCATATCTCTGCACAGAGTGGTAAAGCACAGAGGTATTCCTCAAACTGCAAGGATTTGATCTAGTTCATACTAAAATTTTCATACAGATTGAACAGAAAGGGATGGAACAGAAAATCCCTTAAACTACGTTTCCTGTTTTTATAACTTAATACAATACATCAAATCAAATTTTATTTATATAGCGCTTTTTAAATAATGCGGATGAAACCTTGAGAGGAACCAAGACCCTTGCTGCTAGCTTTAATTTTGTGGAACGTACACCTTGTCTACAGCTTCTGGAGATTCTGATTACTTTTAAATATTCTGAAGGGGTCGACTAAGCCCCCAAACCTTGATCAATTCCATTTCAGTAATCGTAAACAGTATAGTCACACATGTGAATACCAGTAATATCTGTGTTACAGTGGTGATGAGGGAGCAAGAGGCAAAGAGTGTGTTCAGTCTTTAATCATCATAAGACCTCAAACAATTAAGTCAAAAGCTGACTGTGAAGCAAATGAACACTAAATAGTTACTGGTGTAGATAATGCAGCAGAAATCTAGGCAGACCACAGTTCAGGGACTAGTGTCGTCACTATTAGACATGTAACACTCAACAAAGATGGCAGGACCTGTGGGTCCTTAATAGTGAAAGGTGAGAGTGAACATGAGCAACAGGTGAAGGGAATTAACTAATAATGAGGAGCAAGTGAGTGGGTGGAGTGGGTGTGTGAGTGTGTGTGAGTGGGTGGAGTGGGTGTGTGAGTATGTGAGAGTGGGTGTGTGAGTGGACATGTGAGTGAGTGTATGAGTGGGTCTGTGAGTGGGCGTGTGAGTGGGTGTATGAGTGGGTCTCTGAGTGGGTGTGAGAGTGAGTGAGTGGGTGTGTCCCTCACAGGCTGGGGGCGGCGCTCCCCGACAACAAGAACTTTATACTTCCAGCCCTGATGTAACTGAGAATGGATTTGGTGAAAAGCAGCATCTGTACTGAAAGGATTTACTCCTTATGGGTTTCTATTGGGTGTTCAGCTTGTTTGTCTCACAGGCAGCTTTACTACTTTTGAAATTATTTAGCAATATTCCACTTTCACAGTAGGTGAAAACACAGAAACTATTCATTGTGCACATTTTATGTGACTCAGAAGTACCTAGCACAGTGAGAGGGAATTGCTTGTGATAGCTGACATCATCAAGCTAAAAAGAACCAGACCAAATCATTTGAGTATTGAGTGCATCAGTGGTCTTTGGTCCCCAAAGCCATTTCAGGTTTTATTTTGTTCCAGCTTCAACCACAGCTAGAGTTCCTGAAGGACTGGTGAGTTTACCTCGGCTCCAGCAGTGACATCCCTCTAGCTGTGCTTTGAAAATTGTTGAAAACTGCATCGTGTTCTGCGTACAACCAATACCAAAACATAACCCCTTAGCTGTGTCTATCTGTTATTTGCAACTGCATATACCTGGGCATCATCTTAATGAGATCAAGCAATGTCTGGTAGCTTACTGCCCATAATCACATCTTATGTAAATAGTTGCACAGCTATACACTGCAAGCATGAGAAATGTCTTTTGTCTGCTCTAAGTGGAAGCTTTTGTTTCTGAAGTCTCTCTGGATAGCTTAGGAGATGAATCTGAGCATATAGCCTTCAAGCAGATAGCATAGCTTATCTGTGAAAGTGCCATTAAGGTCTAAAAAACACGACTGACGTGATACGTTTTTAGAAGACGCGAGGTCTTCACAAGAATTATTAGAGGACCAACGTATGCGAGATGAGGCTTTGAAAAGAACCCTTGAGATATTTAAGGACAGTATGTAATTGCTCGTCAAATTTAACTACAGACCATGTAATTTCTTAATCCCCCACTGTCTCAGATCTTCAACTGAACATCTTATCTGTAATTACTCAGACTCCAAATTGTCTCGCAGGAAAAAGTGGGTCTCTCGCATTTTTTACACCTGCAACACAAACGTTTTTTTTGAAGAATTCTGATTAAAACCTAATTTGATTCAATATCAGGAGCTCAGACAGTTTTACACTAAATGTGTCGCTGGACAAGAAGAACATCAGTGACTGGGATTATGAATGGTACTCAGATTATTTAGTCCTTAACTTTTTACACTCATTATTCCTCCATAACAATTTAGGGGTTTAATGTAAATGAGGAAGCCAGATGTTATTTTATTCTTGGTCCTCATATCTTTCTTATATAGTTAGATTTTCTCAAAGAAACTGCGGAACCGTCTAGACTCTTCGGCCTCTGACTCCATGACGGAGTAGCTGACAGCTGTCTCACAGTAGTCTCCCTCTGACTCCATGACGGAGTAGCTGACTGCTGTCTCACAGTAGTCTCCCTCTGACTCCATGACGGAGTAGCTGACTGCTGTCTCACAGTAGTCTCCTTAAGCAGCATGTTCTCCATCTTTTCTGGTGTATTTAGCCCAGTAACATCGTAGCGTGTTCTAAGAACACCTAATTAAATGGGCCAGAATCATCACACAGCATTGAGGTTTCCCCAACTTTCACACACACACCATTTCTGGAACATAAAAAGGCCACATTCCAGTTGTAGAACTTAACAATTTCGATAATGATATTCAACAGAAATACATACATCCTGGCTAACATCTTCAGCTTTAGTTCTGGTTTTTGGGTGAACTAGTTGCATGGACCGAGTCCTGGGACAGGCCAAGTGCTGGGACAGGCAGAGTCCAAGTGTAGATTTATTACAGCATTACAAAAATATTCTATGCAATCCAAAGTGTGACTCCAAATAGCACTCCAAATAGAGAACAAAAGTCATAAACCAGTCACAGCCTGAAAAACACAAACTGCTAGAATTACCAAAGGCTTAATAATGCAGGCAAATCAAATCCTTGCTCTGAGATGTTGGTGTGAGATCCTTAGATAACACAGAAAATGGGCATAAACAAGGCTCAGGTGTAACAAGACTGATCAGAACTGTGGACAGTGCAACCCCAGGCATGGAGGAGGATCACCGGTACCATCTGTGACGCTGGAGTTAATATGCCCAAAATAAAATAACGTGTACACAAAGCATGTTGGATAAAGCTTCCTGAACACATATCAAAGTTGAACTGGGAGAATTCAGAGCGCATATTAAAGAAACCAAGCAGCATGTGTCGAACTCCCTCTCTAGTATCTGTCCTCTCTTACGGCCCTGTGTATTTATTCCCCTGCTCCGCCCATACACCCGTTTCCCATAACGACGCACATCTGGCTCTCGTTCTTGCCCCATCAGCCCCCGTGTATACGTAATGGGCTTTTCGTGCTGTGTCCTTGCAGTCTTGTTGCTCATGGCTGCAGTTGTAAGCCTTTCCCCGTGGTTTCTTCTGTCTGCACTGCTTCCTTGATTTTTTTTGTTCTTCCTCTCAGCTTGTTTCTCTCTCTGGTTTCGATCCCTTTTGCCTCAGGCACCAGTTGAAAAGCACAGCACAAAACACCTGGGCCAGAAAACTAATGCAGCCTTCACCTTAGTCACCTGAGGTCAAATATCCCATAATCCCAACTGTTAACCAGGTCAGTGAAACTCACGCATTCAGGGTTTCAGGGGCGAGCACCTCATCCGTGTGCCTGTGATTATCAGCCCAGCTCATGTGATCATCCGGATAAGCTGCAGCAAAGCCCTCTCCGCCCTAAAGGCTCTTAGATCAAAAAAATTAGAGCCTGTGTTTAGTTTGAAAGTTCCAGATATAGGCTATAGGCTTGGCCTATACGCTCCTGAGATGACAAACATAATGGGAATGGAGAACATTCTTGTAACCGGACTTGAGAAGACTGGCTACAAGAAAACTTTGGGCTATTTGTTAGCTGTTTTCTTTTGCGAGTGGAATACTGAACAGGCTAAATGTATAAAACTAATGCATTTTGAACGCTGGAAGCTAATTATCATGACATTGATGCAAAGCTAATTGTCAAATGTGTTTTTTTTTCTTTTGTGTCTGTGATATATAGAGAAGGCAAACATACATTTCCGCTATACGGACAATGAAGTGTATAAACAAACAATCAATATTTATAATTAGCATTGCATATAACAATGCTTCTTAAGAGGATATCCTAGTCTATATTTCATACAGAATATGACTAGACATCACAATTGCTAATTCGTGGATAATTGGCAAAGATTTTGTTGAAAATGGGATTTAGCTGCTGTCTCAACAGTTCCACTTCCCTCTTTGGCCCATTTTTCATCATTAGAGACGGCAGTCTAGAGATGCAGTAGCTCCTACACACCCAGTGAGAGAGGGAGCAGCAGGCGTGCTTCACCTTACGCAGTACCAAATACTAGTGGGGTACTCGAGGGCTTCTGGTTTTTTAACTGAATTTTCAACAGCTTATCTGGTTGACAGGAGAAGAGAAATGAAATAGGTGACTGATCTCCTTGAAACTGATTACAGCTGAAATTATTCAATAAGCATTACAAAATGAGCTAATTGCTGTTAAAATCAACTAAGCATTTTGAGAACAGCTTTTGCCTATGCCTCCTGAAAATGGGTTTAAAATTAAAGCTAATTGCTTGCCCTCCTATACAGTATAAGGGATACAGAGAGTTGAAGATCATAGCTGTTTGTGTAAACAGAATGACAGTCACCTGAAACAAACTTAATTTTCTTATATACATAAAGTGTATTGTAAAATGACAAATTGAACTTAGGCTAACTAATCCAGTTTACTGGGAAAAAATTGCCTTTGGTCATTGTACATTTTTAAGTGTATAGTGATTAGTGAAGGGTGGAAAAAAACACCCTTGAAAGTGGAAACGTGCAGGAGAATCTTATTTGTCTCAGGAGTTGTACAGTATGAGCATTTCATCAATCTTGGACACACACAGCTCTTTATTTCATAAACTATAACAAATGTTTTCACTGAATGGAGGAATGTCACATTTTTGCAGATGTGTTGATAGATTGTGACGTGTTTTGTTATAAAAATGTGAAAAATTAAAGGCATAGTTAATGAAGTAAACAAAAATATTAGAGCTTTTATGAAATATCCTACAAATGTCCTCCAAAGACCAGGCATAACATTAACTAAATATTAAAAATAGTGAAACAGAAACAGGACTGCACTAACTGCACTGAGTATGGCTGCTAAAATGAGTAAGCCATTTCTCCATCCTGATCTTATAAATCTGCAGCCCTATAGAACTACAAGTACCATACTTGGATTGTCACAAACGAAGTTGAAGTCACCCAAACATTCAAATAAGTCAAATGAGTCAAAGGCGAGCGTTTGAGGTGAATTATTGATAATGCATTGGTTGGAGGCTTCATGAGATACACCCAGTAAACAAAAGCACAGATCTTAGAAGTAGTACTGCATAGTGTGAGTCTCAACACTAGTTCACTTACTATAACCGGGGAATAAATTCATATGCTTTATATCACATGCTTTTGTTTATTTATGATGACTTATTTATCTAATTCTCTACCTTTGTGTTGAGTTGACTAATGTATGATGTTTTCTCCGGGGTTTTGTTGTTTATCCTGTGTTTCATGCCATGGTACACAGCGTCTCTGAACATGACAGCATCAGAGGATGACACTCCCTGACATGTTCAGGATGGCCCTCTAATGCCTTGTTCATCCACTCCATTATCCCATGACCTTCTGTTCCTATATTTCTTACTTCTAAGACAAGAAAATGTAAATAAAAAAAGGCTGAAGATGCTCCAAGCATGCAAAAACTTTTTATGCTCCATAGTGGAACACCAACAGAAAACTGTGCTGAATAAATAGCAAGAAACAAACCCCCCAGTCCACACAGACAAGAGGAAGCATAACTACATATAACACATTTTATCCAACATTAATTCCTATACATTACAGAATAAGACCATAGCCATTACATCCAAGGGTCTGGCTCCTCCCCTGGGATGATCCTATACCAGTAACAGCCAGATGGTGCCCAGTAAGTACTACAATTAAATATATTGTACTGTTACTAACCAAATCTTCCAATTCCACTGCAATCTCACAAGTGACACGTACCACATTTCACACAAAAAAGTAGAGCAAAATCAGTCCTCAGGATGCTCGACTTTCAGAGACACGGAATCGTTCCCTGCCTAACCATATGACTCCACTGCCCATCCCTGTAACCAGATTAACCAGGTTAATCTAAAATGAATGAAAATAAGAGATATTAACAACAAATCAATAATGGTCTATTCTCTCCTGACCAGTAATTTAACAGCCATCACTGTACATGATTAGTCCTGAAGGTTGCTATAAATGCTGCAAACCGCAATACACAACGTCAAAAACGTCAAGAATCTGAAGATCATTACAGTGTTCTGCCTCACATTTGCCACATTTGTAACTGTACTTTCTACACCTTGTGATCCTTTAAGGAAACCCCGTAAAAACAGTGTATTTCTGTATGGGGCACAAAGATAATGAAGATTTGCCTGCTGGTGTAATGGAAACGTGATAGTGATGAGAGATGAGTGTAGTGATGAGAGAGGTCATTTATGCATGTGATTATGTGCATGGTCCCTGTTACATCTGCAGAATATAGTAACTTAGTAAAAAAATATCTAATGTACAAAACCACAGCCTGTAGCTGGTCACTATGATCCATCTGACACCAGGCAAAATTTTAATAGCACACACCACCGAGGTGGTTGTTTACCTACAGAACACATCCTATTACCATTATTTACCACCTCTCTGTGTCTTTAGGACAGAATCTGTGGATGACAGCAGGATCCAAACAGCAAACGTGAAACCTACTGGGACTGATGCCTCACCTTCTCAGTCTCAGTGGACTCCACGAGAAGGTCTGTCTTCTTGGTCTGGAGTAATAATGGACCTCTCTTTCTCTGTGTTACAAAATCAGCGACTTCTGATTTAAGAAACGCTGCTTCTTAAAAGATGTGGCATGATTCAGAGTGGCTAGTCACTGTTTGCTGAGGGCAGGAGGTGTGGTTGGCATTACATTACGAGGGTGAGATGGAAAATGCACCCTGTGGCTAATTTTCCATTTGGTTGTTTTCTATAAGCTAGAAGTGTTCCTTTTATCTTTTTTAAATTATTTTTTTTAACGCTTGTCTCGTAATAATAATAGGTTGTGAAGAAGGGCCAGTCCATGCTAGTCAAAATGTTATGGTAGGGAAAATGTATAGGATCTGTGATGTTTTTATGCAAATAGCTTTTACATTTGAAAGCAATGTGGGCAAATTCTGGTGTCATATTATGAGATACATCAGGTTGATGAAGTTATGATCTTTAAACCAAACTTCCTCGACTCAGTTTCCTCAAGACACAAACCTGCCAGTTTTAGTCCTGCTAAATCAGGTGCAAGTTATGCAAGTGTTTTGCATACAATTAGCAACATACATTTTTTTGTTTTTTGGAGAACTAAACTAAACTGTTTATTTGTTGGTTTGTGAATAAATGCTCCCCTACTCACTGAAAAGAAAAACATTTCCAAGAGTCAGCAAAATGCATTTAGATGTGTGTGAGGAGTATTATTGAATCTATAGGCTACACTTAATGAACACTTACTTAATGAATCTATTAATTATTGAGACTAATTTAAGAGGCTTAGGTTCCATACATGGATTTTCTAGGAGTAGTTTTGATGGTGAAAGTCAAAATAGCAAGTGCAGAATCTTGTTTTTTTTGTAAGCTTGAGCATTTTAGACTAAGCATGTTTAAAATGCACAGCATCACAATAAATTGTGCTTTGTTACTTTTTGCCTTGTGTTTTGTATTTTGTGGCAAAGACAGCATCATGCTGTGATGAATTTTTTATAAAATGCATGCAGTGGCATTCTAATGCAGAGACGTTTGAACAGGCTGCTTCACAAGGACATGTACCCGAAACGCTTGATGTCCTACTATGTGGGGTTGCTGAATCTCTCAACTCATCTTGTAAATGATCCTTTGCTTGCTCCATGGATGTTTTGCATGTTTGCTACTATCTGCTTATCTGATAGCATTCCCCCGAGCTTCATTTGGTTGGCCTGCAGGAGAAGAATGAAGCAACAGAGATGACATACAAAAACACTGCAAGACTTGTAATTCATTTCACATCTATTCGCGTAGCGCTTTTTAGAACACATGTTGACATGCTTAACGGAAATAATATACACCGAGAATCTGAGTCCAGGCCCCTACTGAGCAAGCCAGGGCACCAGTGGCAAATAAATGTTCCTCAGAGCCTGAGGAGAAACCAAGGAGCCAAGGCATAGAAAACAAGTCCTCCTCCGACTGACACCGCATGGCGAACTAATAACACAGAATGAATAAAGTTGCTTTCGCTTTTAATTTGAACTTGCTATAAACTTATGAGCAGCTTGTAAGGCTTAAGAAATTACTTTAAAAATATGTATTTTGCCAGACACAGGCTTTCATCTCATCGGCAGAGCTGGTCAGGTAAAGCTGGAGGTTCCGTGCTAGTCTGAATGCTGGGGCAAAATCTACTTCAGGGTTGAGGTTGCATTGGCACCAGAATTGATAAGAGGGGCAGCAGAAGTAGGCAGTCATGGCCTGGTGGTTAGGGAACTGGTCTTGTGACCGGAGGGTCATGGGTTTGATTCCCAGACCTGAGGTCATGACTGAGGTGCCCCTGAGCAAGGCCCTTAACCCTCAATTGCTCACTTGTATAAAAATGAGATAAAAATGTAAGTCGCTCTGGATAAGGGAGTCTGCCAAATGCCATAAATGTAGATTTAAGTACTTTGCTTTGAGTGAAGAAATATGGAGACAATTAGCTCTGTTTGGATTAGGGATGTCCCGATCCAGCTTTTTGAACTTCCGATCCGATACCGATATTTATTTGCACTTCCGATCCGATACCGATATCGGCCGATACCGATACCGGCCTATCCGAGCATGTATTAAAGTTTAAAGTTATTTAGCCAACTTACTTTGTTGTCAAACTCATGTTGAAAAGCGTTTTATTCTTGATAACAAGTAGCCAGCTGAATTAGGTGTGTTTGAATAATACACACTGGTTGGTAAGGAGAAACTAACCTGTTTATTTAGCAATTAATAAACTCAAAATAGACAAAACATTAAATAACAAACAGAAATAGCATCAGTAAACCAAGGATTAAAAAGCCACAAGTGCAAATAATATTGTAAATTATATTAAAAAAGCAAAACACACAACCTGAGTGGAAAATAGTCTATTAACAAATAGTCTATTAACATTAACATCCATCAGTGCTCTTGAACAAGTGTAAACGCTCTTCCCCCTGCTAGAACTTTCAGAATTGAGTGGGATTGTCTTTCAGAATTGAGTGAGTCTGGATTGTTCTTTTAACTTTTCTTTAAGCACTGTTCCAGTGTACTTTCCTTATGCAATGTCATTTGTAAATGAAAAGACCATTATCTAAGGTACCTAAATAAAAAAATTATATTTAAATAATCCTCACATCTTTACCTTGTTTCCTTATAATAAAAACATAATAATTTGTCTCATAGCCTCCCATCGCTACATGTATTCACCAGTTCTTCATTATTCCCCATGTTTAAATTCCTGAACTGTACACTTCCTCTTTGTGAGGAGTTGCCAATTATGTGTAGAGTGTTTCCTCCTGTTCTGATTGGTCTCTGGTTTTGACCTTGACTGTTCTGGATTTCAATTGTTTGGATTTGCGCCTTGGTTTTGATTGCTGTGTGCTCATTCCCAAACCCTGTCTGCTGTGTCCTGCTTATTCCCGTACCCTGCCTGCAGTATCCTGCTCATTCCTGAACCCTGCCTGCTCTATCCTGCTTGTTCCCGCACCCTGCCTGCTGTGTCCTGCTCATTCCCGCACCCTGCCTGCTCTGGTTTATTCTTAGGAAACTCCCTGTTTAATTTGTTTGCTCTACTCTAGAATTGACCTTGGCATGTTTAACATTTACAACTCTGTACTATTCTCTAGTAAAGGTATTCTTATCAACTTTATCCACGAGTGATTGGACATCTCTCTGGTATATAGTAATAAGCCTGTTTCAAGGACACCAAGGAAAATACAAGATAAAATTATTAGAATATAATAAGAAGTAAAACACAGATAAAACCAGACAGGTAATAATTATGCAGTTGCAAAATATACTTACAGAGTACAACATTAGGAGGGGAAAAATGCAGTAGCGAACCGTGACCATTATACCTGGGCCCGCATACCCCCCCCCCCCCCCTCCCGAAAAAAATTTGTATCCTCTCCTAATTAACTGCAAAAAAATAAAAATTTATTGAGACAACAGTACAGCTTTAAAAACACAATAAACAATAATATATGTACTAGATAACTTCTTAAGCAAAATAAGGTTCCAACAAAATAAGGTTCACAGCTCCGTGTTCCTCGGAAGCGGAATATGTAAACTATGTAAATTATATTATATATATTTATGTTTTAAGAATATTTTAGGCCCTCTGAGAGGGCGTAGCGGGCCCTGACGGTTCCCCACTGGAAAAATGTAAGCTAGGAAAGACATGTTTTGAACTATCAAAGTATTTTTAATGAGAGGGAGATTGCAGAGTTTTCCAGGGTTTTGGGTTTGCTCCACTAGAAGCTCCAACAGTCAGAGGAGTGGAAGGAGCAGGAAGCAGTATATAAATGAACAGAACAGGAGGAAGGTGACACACCAGGAATGGACTCAAAGACCAAAAGAGGAATTTTATGAACAGGAAGCTAGATGTTTCAGTGAACTCTTCAGTGTAGAAATTACACATTCCATTAAATAAACTATATTATATACATTATATCAACTATATCAATCGATATTTAAGCACCACACACATAAAGTATGGACTTGATAGACACCCCATTCTAATAACATGGACATCAAAATGGAGTCTCCATTCTTCTTTTGCTTGTGGAAATGTGCCAGTTCAGTCAAAAGAACATATGTTCTTTTCTTCACATTGATTTTGTGTGAGAAGGCTTACAATTTCTCTCAAAGGTATTAATCTGGGTTGAGGTCAAGCCTATTAAATTTCTTCAAACACAAAACTCATCAAGTTCTTACGTCTTTATGAACCTCACATTGTGTAGTCACAGTCCTGTTGGAACTAGAAAACCTCTTCTCCAGACTGTTGGCACAAAGTTGGAAGCGTATGTCTTTCAAATATCTCTGTGTGCTCTAGCATTAACATTACTCCTCAATGGAACTAAGGGGCCTATAGCTCAAACCCTGAAAAACAGCTCTAGGTAATGATCATCAAACTTTATCACCTGCCTTCTGCATGCTGGTAGGTACAGTAGCATTCTCTTGACATCTGCCAATCCTGGCTGGTGAAGCAGGAACACCGTTCCACGGCTACAGTGTCCAGCGGCAGCGTTCTTCCCACCACTCCTGCGCTTGTCACTGTACATAGCGATCTTAGGACTGTGTGCGGCTGTTCAGCAATGGAAACCTGCTCCAGGAAGCAGATGATGAGCAGTTCCTGTGCTGGTGATGTTTCCAGAGGTTGTTTGGAACCTGTAGTGAGCTATGCAACAGAGGACAGGCGAGCAGACGTGGGCAGCCCTGAGCAGCCCCGCGAGTGAGTTTGCGCAGTCTACAACATCATGACAGGGCTGTTTTCACTCCTAGACACTTCCATTTTGCAATATTAGTACTTACAGTTGACCGAGGCAACTCTATGTTTGTTTCTTGAAATTTCATGTCTGTGTACTCATTTTGTGTGTGGCTGAAAATACCTGAACTCAGTAATTATGAGGGACATCCACATGCACATAGAGTGTGTGTGAGAGATCTCTGGCAGTTGTATTCTGAACGCGCTTGTGATGAAGAAACAATTACAGATGGAGTAGGGTTAATGTCCTCTTCAACACAGATGCACGTACACAGTCCAAAGAAAAGAACGCGGCAGGCGTGCGCCTCTCGAATTTTTTGAGTTGCACGCTACGGTCACTCGCGAAAGTATCCTTAACGGCCTTAACGGCTCAAAACGCAGAGCGCTAAACAGTCACAAAACTGGCCACGTGAAAAAAACACATTCAGCGTGCAATACGAGCTGACATGCTCAGGACTGGCTCAAGTAATATACAGCACTGAATGTCAGTAGGCCTACTTGTAGGCATTTATAGGGCAAGTTAAATGAGAAAGAGATGAACAACAAATGAGTTGTTGTGTCCGTAGGTGGGTAACTGAGAGCTGGGGGTGAATGGGGGAGTGTCGCTGTGGAGGTGTGTCTGGAGGTGGGCGTATCCCCTGAGCTCTGGGACCGGCCTACCGTGACAAAAAAAATTTAAGTTTAAACTTTTGATCCTCATGTATACAGTATATCCAGCAGATCACGTTCTGCCATTGTAGGGATCTTAGCAGTCATTAAAATAGAGTGATTTTATGTATTAAAAAGTAGTCAAAATAAAAATAAATGTCAAAATGTTCTTATATATAATAATTACATATAATTCTATATTTAAAATGTATTAATTAAAGCCAAAAATTATGTAAAGGCTGAGAATTTGTTTTCAGGAGAGCAGGATGTTATTGATATTTTGAGCATGAGTTTCTTCAAGCTTGTCCCCAAAGACAGGTGATTAAAACTCATGAATTCCATCTGATAAGATTATTGAAATCAACACAGATGTTCAGTCTGCACCCCTGAGATGGAAGGCAGATCATGACACATTTAAAGCTAGGTTAGATCATTTAGGTTTGCTAAAGAGGAACCCCCGTGAGTTTGTCAAACTGAGAGTGTATAACTACGGAAGACGTGACCCTCCCTTTCTTGTAACAAATCTTGTATGTAATTTGTTAGACAGTAATGCGTTACTGTATTGTGTGAGTTACGCGGGAGCGAGTGGAAGGCTCCCTTTGTGTAGTTCCTGTAATGAACTTTGCCAAAGTTGACCAAAGAAAACAAGCGTGGCTAATTTTGTTCCTTGAACTGCAGAAATAAACCCTGCCCCCTTCTGCACACATGGAGGCTTCTGTCTTTTCACGCGTGCAACAAGATGGCATAAGACGTCTAAATGTGGGAAAAATTATGGGGGAAAAAATTGCACAGTCATGTGTACACTGTATTTACTGACGCATGCTGGCTGTCCTATAACCATGAGATGATTTGACGTATTATGTATGCATGTATGTATAAAATACATATAGCTTACATACATATAAATACATAAAATATATACACGTATGAGAATGAAAGGGCACAATTTCACAAGAGCATCATAATGAACATTTCTGAAATATATACACAAGTTATTTCTTAACTGAAAACTGCAGTTAATTCTGTGAATTTAACATTTTTGCATGTGTGAGACAACCTCAAATAACCCTTGTTGTAGCCACAGTAATTCACACTTTGTATTCATGAATACGAAGAGGTTCACAGGCAGTTACCACAAGTTTTGGATCAGTGCACAATTCACATGTCTATCTCACACTGCAGTTACTGGAGTAAATTGCACTTTTAGGCGGTTCGACTTGGGTCCTCCTAGAAAGACAATTGCTCAAACTATGCAGAAATATCTTTTTATAAATTTCTAAGTGGTCTCTTAACTGCTCGAATAAATTTAATGGCTAAAGGATTGGTTGTCTTGTGCTCTAAGTCCCCTTATTTTTCCACCATATATACTGATTTATGTATGTGTTATATACATACATATATATATACAATGTCCTAACACCTGATGAAAGAAACATTATGCTTTCACATGAGGGGAGCATTAATGTATTAAACATCTGAAATAATGACCTTGCAGTTCCTGCGTGATCGCACTGAACATACCCAGCAGTGACTGATGAGGCTCACGTCAGCATGAACTCACTGGCCCTCTACCCAAACTTCACTCTTCACTGTTCTGTCATGCTGCAGCTTGCTTGCTGTTTTAGATGCCCGGAGTCACCTCTCGGTCACAAACGCGCCCTGATTGAGATTTTGGTGGCTCTCTGGTATTAACTGAGCGGTGTTCTCAGCGTGCGGTGCACGGATCTCTCCTCTGCCTCTCCCATCTCTGCCACTTAAGCGTCTGCTATGGGAGCTCTCAGACCAGTCGTGTGGCAGTGGATCCAAATTCAGCTCTGTAATCGATTCCAAGGTAAGGAGTGAGGACTGGGTGAGGATTGGAGAATTAAGGATGTGGTCCCTGTGATGGACAGCAGGCTGTTTTTCCTCTGTGTCATTCTGATGTCAGTTAAGTGCTGTCCATCAAGATAGGTTCACTCATGCGGACTGTGATTAGCTTCATTTGAGTATCACTTAAGGTGGTGTGTGGGTAATAAAGACACTCCTAAGTAATAACTCTAATTCTCATCCTGCCATGTGATGGGCATTTAAACAGCCTCAGTTATTCAACATCAACAGTGTCGAATGAAGTCAGAATATTAAAGACTCCAGTTCTTCCCCCCTGGCCAGTTAAAGCGTTAAGTTTATATATTACATTTGTTCAGAAAGAAATTTAGACTTGATAAATTATTCCTACTTTTGTGAGTCCTTTATTCACTAATTGATTTGGAAATAATACAGCAGATTAAAATATTAGAAGTCTGATTTGTATTATTTTTATCTGCTCTATTATTTCCAAATCAGTGGCAGCCAGTCCCTAGTGCTCTAAGTTCTGTTCACTTTTGCTAGTGTAAACAATATAAGTTTTTTATACTCCTTGTTCTGGCTCTGTACAGCATGCTACATTTGACATAAAACAGCAATTGAGTTCAAATGAGGGTTGTCAGCTTAAATACAAGGAATTGGAGATGGACCTAGCCAGTATCGCATTTATGGAAACAGGAACATGTGGAGAAAACAAGAACTTGCTCATGATTCAACACATAGTGTTTCACCTGTGAAAGGCAGCGTGGGGGTGTATGTTACTGGCACCAGAACTGGCCTGCGCCTCACTGAGTAAGTCATCTGCGGAAAGGAAGCCCAGAGCCAGTTGGATGCTTTGCTGACCAAGGAGATGTCATCAGATGCAACGTTGCAACCAAGTTATGTTATTGTATACATTATGTAATGGGTTTTGTTGTGCAATGTTGTGATTTAGGTGGTTCTTTGAGATCCATATGGTTCACGTATTATATAGATATAAATACTGTACAATCAAATTCTGCACTTTCCCCTCCCATTCCCTTCCTCCTACAGTACAAAAGCAACCAAAACAAAAAAATTTCTGGTGTCCCAAAAAACAACCTTGGCTCAACCTTTTGCACTGTGTTGTTTCAGTCAATAACACAGCACATTCTGTGGCCTCATCAGGGAATGCTGCCTGCATCCCACAACCTGACAGCTGCCTTTTGAACCCAACCAAAGTTATACATAAAAGCAACAGCTCATTTTTAATTTTTTATGAGTTCCTGCTCATGAGGTCAATACAAACAGACAAGTCATTTCCTCTCTTCGAATGCTTTATTGTTGTAAATCACTTGTCTTGTGATACATTCAGATAAAAATGGAATGTTAGCTGTTCTACAGCCCTTGACATTTACGTCACTGAAAGACAGAGTGGTGCTTCCTCAGTACTAAAGTCAAATGACACAATGCAGTCCAGCCACGCCTCTGGCCAGTACCTGGGTGTGACTGAGTGCTGACTCAGTGTGAGAACAGCGGATGACACAGTATCTGCTAAAGGTCAGGCACAGGCACTCTCATTTCCATGCGAGACAATGCGCTGGCATCAGGAAACCTGTCCGCCATGTGCAAAGATTCAGTTTGGGAAAGAGAATGCCCTTTTCATGCCCTCAGCGAGAAGTTTCTGGAAAGTTGCACTGACTTTTTGTTTTGTGGGTTCTGGTGGGTTTCACATTTGTCGATGCGCAAAGTGCTGTGTGATTGACAGTTCTTAATAAGCACCTCCCCTTCACTGCTGACAGAGTGAACAGTGGTGTGCATAGACTGTCCCACATTCAGGAAGTGCTGACCCCTGAATCTGCATGAGGCGTTCCTCAGCATTGAAAGCACGTCTTTAGAATCAAATGCCTGTTGTTAAAGTGAAAGATTAAGGAAAGTCTAGATTTGCATTTTGTTGTAAGCTTTAAAATGACAGCTCAGGATGTGCAAGCCCAAACCACATGTGTTGCCCAGAACAGAACTTCTACAGTTCTTGGTAAAACAGTCTTCTCTGGTCATAGTTGTGATGGACAAGGTGGACGGGTGCATGTGAATATGCAACATTAAGGAACTTTTCTAAAGTTAGAACACAAGGCATTCAGAAGTATATGCTATAGACTCTATGAAAAAACTACTGCTATAGTGATAATGTAACCCCACCCTTTGTGCCTGTCACCGTAAGACAGTGTTGAGCATCAAATAAGAACCAAGGGTTGGCTTCGCTTGTAGGTTCAATGAAGAGACTGCCGTGAGTTACCAGTCTAATTATTGAACTAGGCAGTGAGCCATCAAATATAGAGTCCAGATGTGCTGAGGAATTAATTTATGGTAAACAGAATAATAAAGGAGGGTGCTAATGTCACGATTAGCCCCTCCCCCAGCTCTCATTCATGTATGTTTTGTTTATTTAGCCATGTGGTTCTGTCTTTCATAGTCCAGCCTCATGTTTTGTAACCCAGCCCCCCTCATCATTGGTTTCATGTGTAGCTTGTTTAGTGTTTCCAAATATACCCTTTATTTGCGTGTTGCTGATTATTGTTACCTCCTACAGCCCCATTTGCTATCGTGTCTGATATTATATTCTGTCCATTGTTATGGTTTTGTTCTTTGTGTTTCATTATGTCTTTACATGTTAGTTATGTTAATTTTCAGACTCCATTTTGGATTTGGCCAATGCCTGCCTTTATGACCCAGATTATACCCTTTATTAAGTCTCGCTCCTCTCTGCATTTGTATTTGTGTTTTCCTCTTCACTCCCTTACGCCTAGAGCGTTATAGCTAACATATATTCCTACCTAGATTTATCAGTGGATTGTGTATTCCTGTCCTAGTTCTTGAGTTTTAAGGATAGGGACGTGAATATACACAGAAATATTGTATATAATATGTACATAGATTGTATGTACGTATACCTAATTTAGCAAAAGGAAGGCAAACTCGGACTCATGGAAGAAATGACTAACAAAGATCGCAATATAAGATGTCTAGGAGAGTTATGCTGGATTATTATGCAATCATATACCCGAGTGTGCTCTTGTATGCGTGTGTCTGTGTGACGTGCATGTGAGTGTGTATATACACACATGATTGTGTGTCTGACAGAATGCAATTTACAGATACCGAGGTGCTGGCACCAACGCGGGTGGTATAACGCCAGACCAATAATATAAGAGATATTGTCTTTGGCGAGTTGAAAGAATGTGTAATTGGCCTGCTATCATTACATGCAATCTGCTTGCGTTTCACTAAATTATTCACCACTGTTTACACTCTTAATTCCAAGAGCGCTCAGACCAGAGTGAGGCCTGCCAGTGGGCACATGCGTCTCTTGCCAGCATCCACTTGCTCCACCTGCTCCACCTGCTCCAGCAAGTGAATGCAGATATATTAGCGGATGTTTTTTTATATCTGAATGTATGAATCAGGAGTGCTTGTCTGCTCCAACATAAGCGTGTCCCCATCCAAAATGACAACAGCTCACACTTCTTGGCAGTCAGTTTCACTCCATGTTGCTGATAACGTTGAAGCACTTTCCTCACATCATTCAGGTGGTTTTCAAAGGTGCGACTGTGACACAAGTTGTCATCTAAGTAGGGCTCACATACCTCATCTCGAAGGCCAACCAGGCATTCCTCCATGCTGCGTTGGAATTCAGACGGGGCTGACGACAAGCCAAATGGAATTCTTACCCACTCGTAGAGTCCCCAGTGTGTTATAAAGGCGGTGAGGGGCCTGCTACTCTCCTCCATGAAGCCCTGGTGATAGGCCTTGCCTTGGTCCAACAATGAGAACCAGGAACTACCATGCAAGCTGTCCAGCATGTCTTGGATGCGCGGAATGGGATGGCGATCAGGCAGCGACTTTTGGTTGAGCTCCCTATAATCGCAGCACAGACGGAGAGTCCCATCTTTCTTCCGCACACAGACAATAGGTGACGAGTAGTGTGATCGTGATTTCTGAATCCAGCCCCTGTTCAGTAGGTCCTCTAAGTACTGCTTGACGTCTCTGTGTAGGGGTTTAGGGACAGACACATAAGTACGCCGTACTGGTGTTTGGTCAGTGAGTCTGATTTTGAGTTGCAGAGAAGGGATGCAACCCACATCATCTTCATCTTTCGCGAAGGCTTGACACTCTTCCCTCAACATCTGTTTCACCTTGTGCCGCTGAACGAAGGGGAGGTGAGTGAGATCAATTGGTGGATCATACCTGTCTCTGTCATCCAGCTCCATTTTAGCAGGCTGGAGTTCCTCACTGCTGACTTTTGGGGGCGCCACAGGAGAGGCTGGGGAGACCACAACTGGCTTGGCTTCTGCAGGATAAACAGCTTTGACGAACTGGACTTGCCCCAGTACTGAGCGTGGGCTCAGGGCGATGTCATGGCATGTTTTATTGGCGATAGGCAGGGCTAGGCGGGAGTATGTCCCTTTACTAAGTGATATCACATTCTCGGCCATACTGAGACCATCTGGCCAGGGGGCATGTTCGTAAGGCATGAAAATCGCTTCCTTACTGGCTATCAGGGGCCCTGTCCTCACAGAGCACCTCACCCTTTTCACTTGGCCAGCCGGTATCACCTCCCTCTGCCTTCCCATTCTCACCACACCATCGCTGCACTCAGGGTCACTGGCTTTTATTATTTTTACAAACATTTCAGTCTTTTTGCAGTCAAAAGAGAAAGCTGTGCTTACCGCCTGTGTTATTACCTCCTGTGGGTGGCCCACCCCACTCTTCAACAGCTGTTCGATGACGTTGTAGCCAAGGATTGGCTCCTCAGCTGCACCCTTCTCACTGGTCACCAGCATAGGCACTTGAAGCATGAACTGCGGGGCTTGCGCTGGCTCAAGTTGGAACTCCACTTCCACCCAGCCCCGAAACGGGATGTCTGTCTAGTTGACGGCTTTTCCTACTAAAGTGCCAGGGCCAAGTAGCTCTTCAGTGTCGCGAACTCTAACCTTTGGGATGTACTTCTTCCTCCAGGCTTCATTGATGAGGCACACTTGCGACCCCGTGTCCCATAATGCTTGAGTCCTGACGCCATTGAAGTAGCAGTTCACCATGCACTTCTTCCCAATGAGACGTAGCAGCTGAGATTGATATTGTGGAGAGATATGGCTGACGTACACTGATCCCGCAAAACGCTCACCTGGTCAGTCTGTTGCTTGCAGTCTCTCTTCTAACTGTTGAATGCTGTCCCTCAGGGTCACCTGCGTGTCACGTGACTCATTGAGCGGTTCCTGAATGGCAGGGGCTACGTTTCCTATGCTTTGGCCAGAAATGTTCACAGTGTCACCGTTACCTCTATAACTCCGCTGACCCCTACAGCCTCGAGAGAGGTGTCCAGCTAGGCCACATTTGAAACAGTGGTCACATTGTTCCTCACTGCAACATCCTCTGCATGCCCGTCTGGTTCTGGGTTGGAGCTGGTTCGGTGGCCGTGGTGACTGGTGAACATTCTTCCTCAGCTCCGCTACTTCCTCCCTCAGTTGCTTAACAGCCTCCATCAGTTCCATTTCCATTTTACTTTTTGCAGCAGTGACCTTTTGACTTTTGACAATGCCCCTGGCTGAGGCGTTCTGTCCGAATAACTCAACGGTGTCTGCTTGTGACTGATCCAGGGCTGTCTCTGCCAATAACTCGTTTACTCTGGCGGGTTTGACTGGGAGACTCCTTTTCATTTTCTGTTCTCTTTCCAAATCAACAGCGGCCGCATCATTCATTTTTTCTATCAGAGTCTCATCAGTCACGCTCTGGTCATCCATGTAACATTTTAGTTGTAGCTTGATATTGTTACTTAATAGCCCGGTGCTAAGTGACCTGAGAAATTTCTTCTGGATTAGGTCGGGGCTGTACTGTACATCAGCACTAGAATCAGAAGCAGCTACCATCAATCTTTCTTTGAGTTCAATTGCATGAAATAGAAAGTTCTGAGGTGATTCTTTTGTATCTTGAGTGATATTCACAAGTCTGTGAAACATATCTGTCGTGCTATTTTCTTTGAAGTGAGCTTTCAGAATGATCTTTAAATGTGCCAGTGTCAAATGACTCTTGCTTTCCAGCATATCTCTTAAACCCAGTCCTGGGGAAGCAGCTTTCACTACCGCTTCCACAATTTCTGCATCACTGTGGCCTTTACGTTTTCCCGTATCAATTTGATGCATGAGACTGGTGTATGATAGCTTATCCTTCTGTCCCAGCTCACCTATTTGGCCGCTAATTCTGAATTCACGTCTGATGACCACTTCGGGAGCTCGGGGAGGGGGAGATTGAGGGTCAGTGGGCGAGCTAGTTGGCTTACTTATTTCCTCTCTTAGCTGATTCAATTCTTCCCCGATCATTTTTGTTGACTCTTGGAAGCGTATCTGTATTTCGGCATACCGTTTCTGTAACTCCTGTAGCTCACGCACGCTGGCGCCTTTTTCCCCATCCCCTTCCGGTCCACTCTGCCTCAACATTTTAGCGGTATTTATCAATTCTCCGATAAATCGTTCTGCCGCATTTTCATCTTCATTTTCAATTGCTTTCTCCACCGTTTCATTTATTGTACGGATCAACGCATGCCTCTTTGTTGTGTCTGACGAAACTTTAGCTTGGCTACCCACCTGCTTTAACTGCTCCAATGTCAGCGGGCACAGTAGCTCCGTTAGCTGATCTTGCAGCTGCTCCAGCTCCATCTCGTGTGTTCAAACTTTGTTCTAGGGGTGGGCGGATCAATATTTATATCGATAGTATCGATACAAAGGTGAGGATCGGTATCGGATCGATACCACGGCAAAAATATCTATTCTTTTGCTGCAGTTTAGAGGTCTGCGCGGGACTGCTTTTTTAATCCCGCTCCCACCCGCTCCCGCTTGTTTTAATCCCGCTCCCGCCAAAAAATCTCGTTTTAATCCCGCTCCCACCTGCACCTGCTTGTTTTAGTCCCGCTCCCGCCCGCACCGGCCAAAAAATCGCTTGTTTTAATCCCGCATCCGCCCGCCACATACACATTTCTGTCGCCCCCGGCCGCAATCTTAATATGAATTGAATTAATTAGATTTATTACTTGAAATTTTCTTATGTATTTATTAAAACAGCAATATAGCGATGGATCGCGCTGTCCCATTTCTTACCACAGTCCAAACACATGCCGTCAGGTGACGTACACCAACACTTTCTGATATCAATCACAACAAGCCGATTTCCCTCTCCATTAATTACAATGGAATATGACTTCCATACATCAGACTTTCCTGTAGTTGGCTTAATTGTGGTGTATTCGCCTGTTTTAATTGAATTTTCCACAGCTGAAACTGGTTGACCGTCTACAGCAGGGGTCGGCAACCTATGGCACGCGTGCCACCATTGGCACGAGGCATAATCACTGGCACGCGACACGCTGGACCAGCATCAGCAAAAATATATAAATTATTATATTAATGGATTATAATTTAAAGTAAAAAGTATCGCCCCCCCCAACGGTTTGGAAGTATCGGTATCGATATCGGCGATACTGACCAGTATCGTATCGGTATCGTATCGATACCAAAATTCAGAGTATCGCCCACCCCTACTTTGTTCCCTCAGACGGCTTTCGTCACGTTGATCCGCCCCACGTTGGGCGCCAAATTTTGTTGCACACTTAAATGAAAAAGGTCCTCAAGTGTGTTTAATTTCAAAGGGTTCGTCGTTTTATTTTCATTTCTCACTCAGCAAAATCCAGCTACATCGTTACCACCGCTACCTCTCCCTCGTCACGTCTCTCTTCGTTCGTTCGTTCTTCTTTTTTACTGGTAACCCGCTACTAGCTACTCGGATCTTAATCTGGTCTTTTACTGCCATCTTCTGGCGATAAAGTGCAACAGCACGATTAAGCTAGATACACATTAACTCATGACATAACGACCGTCAAAACAAAGAACAAGAATGAGGGGATAACAAAAAGACCACCGTGGGGGGGGGGGGGGGGTCCACTACACAAACATGGAATATGTCCAGATGATATGATCTCCAAGAAGCACAGGAAGCCTTATAAATTGCACACAAGGCTCGGCAAGGGATCGCCATGCTTCCGCTACTCACAAAACAAGCAGGAAGATTCAGCAACACCTGTGATCATTAGCTAATAAAGAAGCAAATAAAGAGCAAAAGCTTAAAAACTCACTACTGCTCCATTGTACAATCCGCATGGTTCAGATAAGGTTACTTACCCTATGCACAACCAAACAAGCTTGAGGCCTTATCTGGATGGAAGGAAGGTCTTTTTAAATGGGAAGTCTATATTTTCCTTCCAAAAAATAATACAAGTGTAAATGGCCATTTATAAGTGAAATATGACAAATGGATGACAAAGTAGTTCTGCAAACATCAACCCATTTTCCCTTGAAGGCAAAGAGGCACATGGAATGTTGGAGGGCTTTCAACAAAGATTCTTTCATAAAGTGCTGTTATGTAATGTTCGTCCACAGAAGAACACTTGGAGACTGAAAGCAAACAAGAGATTTATCGGTCTGTATTTTTTCTCTCTCTCTATAAAATCTATGCCTCACATTTGGGGAAGCTGGCTCCAGTCTAACCCAGCTAATGGCCAGTTGCTATCAGTGTCTGCATATTCAGCTCAGCCCATGCTTGGCTGTATCTCTGAGGGTGTCACTGACTGTGCTGACCTTTTCAAACCATCTACTTCATTCCCAGAGAATCCTGGAAATTTTATGTTTACTGTTTCTGCATTTGATAACATTGCTTTTGACAGTTAATTGGCTTCACTTTGTTCTCCGGCTGGACATCCTTCATCTTAGCACCATGTGCAAAATGAATGGGTCTCACCGCCTCCGTCAGAGTGACGTCAGCTTTTCTAGTGGGAAGATGTTTGAATAAGAACCTGCCATTTGGCTAAATGAATTAAGATACCACGCAGGGAGTGGTGCAAATCCCCACTTGTTTCTTGACTGGCTAAATTAGATACTATTAGTCATGCTTCCATATGATCCTATTTTAGATCTTTAATTTGTAGCCATAGCTAATGATATGTCTTTAGTGAGTGTTGCAGCAGCTCTAATAAGCATTATCCCCAAAGCAGCAGTTGTCCAATCACTACACTTACATGATTCGTGTGTGTACGTGTGTGTGTGTTAGCCTGTGTCTACATCCAGCTGTTCTGTCTCTGCTGGCAGACACCAGAACCTATTCTAAGCCCCTTAAGGGACTGTTGTCAATGCATTTATTGTTTCCAGGGTCGACTCACCCCATGTTGTCCCAAAACCTCCTAACAGTTCAGTCAAACAATGTCTTTCTCAAGTTGGAGAATTTTTTTTTTTTTCTAACATGGGATTTTTTGTGTACAGATAAAAAATTGAACTAAAATGGCATATATTAATGTGTTTAGACAAATGTTCACTGAATTCAAAAGATTGTTTTTTGAAACGACGCTAGATAAGGGGACCCAGACAGAACTTTAGCTGAGACCTTCATCTGACATTGCCTTGCATGCTCCATCAAAACAAAAGTACAAATTGATTATGCTTTTGAAAGTTCAGTACTGTATTTCATTTAGGATTTATTTTAATGGTCCAGCTTATTAAAGCATCCAGTGGTCTAGCAAGAGTGTCATTTAGAATGCCAAGACACTTATAAAAACTCAAGAACGCCTACAAACACTTAAAAAAAAATGTATGTTTTCTGGCTGCAAATTGAGTGCCTGGCATTCACGCTTTCTGGAAGAAGTTCTTTAACTGCTAGTCAGACTAAAATTGCAGACTAAAATTTTCCTAGAGCTGCCTTTTTCTGACTATTTCTTCATGTTCAGTCAGACCTTTCAGTGCTAAAACGTTTTTTTTTAACAAAAAATGCTTGACAAGAAGTTTCTAAAGAAAATGGTCAAAATGCACTTTGAACTCTA
Source organism: Brachyhypopomus gauderio (assembly GCF_052324685.1). Taxonomy (NCBI): domain Eukaryota; kingdom Metazoa; phylum Chordata; class Actinopteri; order Gymnotiformes; family Hypopomidae; genus Brachyhypopomus; species Brachyhypopomus gauderio. The sequence goes on from NC_135217.1 coordinate 13,381,390, forward strand.
CACTCTCATCAATGTCTGGTACAATAATTTACCTTATAATTGCATGTACTCTAAATGTCCTGATTTTAGAAGCTTTCAGTGCTAGTTTTTATATACATTCTACATTCCTTTTGCTTATATCTGGTTTGTAAGGCATCTTAGTACACATATGTAAATCACGTTGAGCTGGATGTTCTAGGTGTTATTTCAATGAAATGGTCGCTCCGTAACCTCGGTGTAACATGGTGACACAGGAGTAAGCCACAAATGATATATAACAAAAATGGCATTAACAAAGAATGTAATGAAACAAGAGGAGCAAACGGAGGCAAAATGCAAAACAGAAGAATGACAAAATAATCCTCGAGCCCTTCAGGCTGATTGTAGTAAGCCCAGGTTGAAAAGCTGGAGGTTCCTGTAAGCTTAAATTCAAGAGTATAACAATGTGCAGGTATACGTGATGGTCATTATGTCGGTGATTGGGAATGTGGAAGTGATTGATAGATGGACTGGTGATGGACAGGTTGGAGGTTTCTGATTGGCTGGGTGATGGGGATTGGCTATATGTGTGTGTTTGGCTGTGTGTGTGTCCGCACGTTTGGCTGGGTGTGAGCCTGAGCGTGACACTCAGTTTGCACTTTTCACTATGAGACTCAGCATCTCCAAATTGCAAAATCACAAATGAGAAAATGACAAAGGTCTTTGTCAGCTTGTGTCCTGAGTCTGCTTTTGTGGTGTGACATGGGCACCTGTCCATCTTACTAAACACCACAGTAACCGGGTAAACCTGATATTCACTATAGCTTGACTCTCTACCAAAATATAATGCAAACATTTCGGATTTGTAATGTATACCACTTCCCTTCATGCACCTTTATGTCTTGGGCCTTGGTCTGTATGTGAGATGAATAGTGGTGGGGTTTTTCTGTACATATAGCAAAAGTCTCTTTTCAAACTGACTGAATGACTGACTGAATGGAAATGCTGCAGTGCTACAGAGGCCCAGTTGCAGAAGATGTAAGCCGTCCCTGTTCTGACCTTCCCCTCAATTTTCTGTCCTCCTACATGAAAAGCAGGTGCTTATTTTCTATAGCAAGACAGTCAAATCATAGTGAATGACATATGGGTGGAAAGCTAAATAAGACAATCTGCGGTTTCACCAAACTATTCACAGTTTTGCAATTATACGTCATGAGGAAATTTCAGTGCTCTGCTCTCAATGGCAATGAACATATTGCACTAATGGGAGCAACTTAAACTTTAACATGAAAATCTAGTTTTGCTATTTGCCAAGTGTGATGTTAAGTTCATCAATGTATTGTTTTAACTATCCAGCTAGTCCTTATGCAAGGAAATCTGATGAAAGTGCTTTCCCAAAGTACTACACATTATACATCAGGTCTGCGCACATGATCAAAAATCAGGGTGTGACAATTGTGTGTTTGACATCATGACATCGGCTGATGTCATCATACATCATGATCACATTAGGGCAGATTCCTTTATTCATATGAAAACACATATAAATAATGAAGCAGGACCAAAATAAATGACCTCTAGGTTGCTGTAGTGAAGAGGAAATATCAGGGTTCACGTGTTCCTTTGAGAACTGTTCATTTAAGTCTACAATTTTAATATTCAGGTGAAGTTCAATCTGTCTCGCCCTCAGTAAATCATTTAAAATCATCTTAAAAATCAGAACAGACAGAATATGTCATAGAGGAACAGGCACATAACTGGAACTAAACCTGATCGTATTTGAGGTCTTTATCTTTCGTCTCTTCTCATCTTGCTTTACCTCTCTTCTTTTTGCTCTTGCGTTCTAGCTCTTTATTCTTTTCAATCACACAGCACAGCCTTTTTCTCCTCAGTTCTTCTTTTTACATTTTCACGTGCTCTGTCCCCTCCCTCTCTTCACGTCGCCTCACTGTCCGTCACGTGTCTTTCCCGTGCTCCTCTCAAAATGACGTCTGCCTGCGGCTCACTCACCTGTAACTACCCTCATGTTTGCAAACTAAATACAAGTACACTTAAGGTCAGACGTGTGATCTGTCCCATGCAAGAAGGAAAAAGAGAGACAGTGTTTTATACAGCAGACTGTGAATTCTGTGAAAACAGCTTTAATGTGATTAATTATCTATATATTTTGCCTAATAAATTTATACTTAAAGTTCAAGCATCCTAAATAAAAGATATCAAACAAGCCTGAATTAAAGAATGTGTGACGGGCAGGGGTGAGCAACTAAAAGGAAGCGATCACGCCAAGTCTCAGGGAAAAAGGATGGTTTAATAGAAAGTGTGCAAACCAAAAACCCGTGCAATATCTCCAAATTAAGGATATAATGACCAGCGGTCAACTGGTACAAAGACAAGACATATATAGGCAAACAAACGACCCTCAGGTGAGACGGATCACGGGCTCCGCCCACCTGAGGGACGCACATGACGTCACCAAACAACAACAACAACAGCCGCTGTGGACGGAGGCGACCGGTAGGGGGCCGCCTCACCGTGACAGAATGGTGTTTTTAGAGCATTCAATTCTTGATATGTCTTTTTAAAACATATTCTTGCTGCATAAATATGTGGAAAAATTGCCCTAATTGTACCCAGTATGTAAAAAAAACCTCAATTGAAGTTTAATTGTTTGAGATATTTCTTCTTTCTTGACCGAATAGAGTCAAAATCAAACATGAAGCAACAAAGTTTCCAAAGAAGAACAGCTACAGTTTATGTTAGTGATCCAGTTTGAGTTAATGAATTGAGTTAGTGAATTGTGAAATTAGTCACTTACAGCTTTGTAAAATGTAAGTGTTTACTGCAATTTGCCCTGTATAGGGGTTCTATAGTATACTATACTATACTATAGGGGTTACTTTACACTACTTTGCTTTTATTCATGTTTTATTTATATTACTTGGTAACTGCTAATTACAGAACTCCCATAAAAAGTGTATACTAGCCATTTGCAGAAACTCAAGATGTAGCTGTACTAACAAATGTATAAATCTTACTTGTCTATAAAGGCAATCCAGACTAACATAGCAAAATAGATCCCTGCCAAACATGTACAATTTTTTAGAGATAAATAAAGTTTTTATGTGCAAGTGTGTGCAGCATTTTCAACAGAGCATTTTTACAACAGAGTAAAATACTTTTTTGTGCTTGAACATTTGTAGCCCTATAGCTCTTTCACCAATGCAGATAATAAGATATCTGTACTGCATGGTTATTTGAAGCTTCAACACCTCTACAAAAGCTGTAATTAAGACTGTGTGTGCCAATAACAGCCCTTGATATGTGGATGATGCACACCCGGTTAATTATGGCTTGTGTATAGGTGTTGAAATTTGTGCTCTTCTGGATTGAGATGTCGTTCCTGGGATCTTTTGATGCCCCGCCTCCAGCTCAGGGGTCACAGCCTCTAATCACGTGAAGATATACTTCAGTTCGTGGTATTTCGTCAGCTTCTAATATTCCTTCATGTGGATGTTTAGTTTACTTGGAATTGCCATATCTACCGCCACTGCTGTTTCTGCGTCTTTTCTACAGGTGTTGTGTTTTTACACAAAGGTGTCCGCTGCCCTAAAACTTTTTAATTATTCTCTATATCCAGCTCTCTAAAATCTCCAGTTTGGCCTTCTCCATAGCAACAGGACTTAACATTACTCTGTTAAGCATCAAAACTATTCAAAACATGTATATTTTGCTATGCATCATGTAAGAATAGTCATGTATAAGATAAAAGATGTCACAAAAATTTATAGCACTCTGTGACATGTATAATAGCTTTACCTACTACAGTGAAAAAAGTGCAAAATTAATCTGATGAATTACTATGCCTTCAAGTTAAATCAAGTTAATGCACAGTTGCTAACAGTAAACGTTCGCATTTTACTCCTACAAGCTTTGACACAGTTGATTTTGACTTACTGTACCTTCTAACAAAACCAGACCTTGCAGGTTAATTCCCTGACTAATATTATCTTTTAATAGAAAAGAAAATTCCTCCAAATCTCCTTCTGAGAATTTCCTAAGATAATCTACTAATGTGGGATTGTACTTTTAAGATCTTCTCCAGGGAAAACACGCTTCAGCTGGCACTTTTCTGAGTGCTAAATGGTTGTTTACCACTCTAGAGTGTCATGATGCAATGTCGAGGGAGAAACTAAGACGCCATTTTCTGCAGTTTTATAATGTCAACACAACCACACCCTCCACATCACCCTCAAACAAACAGTGTCTAAGGACACAGACATTCTTATCTGTGGTCCGATAATAGACACTGCCTGTCTGATATCACAGTATGTTTGCCCACACCGAAACAAATTGTATTATTGATTTGTCAGATCAACATATTATTGTATAATAGTTATTGTATTCAGAATATTATTCTGAATTATTATTATTCTTCAGAATACATCACTCATTGAGAAACGACTTCTTCAAAAGAGAAACTTTTACTTCAGAACATCCCTTTAAATTATTTAATTTAAGAAAATATTTGTTTTCACAAATTGTTAATTTGTTTGTTAAGTTGTTCTGTTGCAAGGAAGGTCCTCAGCTGCCTTTCTCTCAAGTACGTCCGAATGAAAGGTCAGAGGTCAGACTCAGACAGGTAATTTCAGAGGCTGACATAGGTACACCTAATTGAAAGCATCCTGTGTCTGACTAACCTCTCATGCTTTCATTTTATTACATTTTCCTGCACCCCACACTCTCTTGCAAGGCAAGACAGCTAACGAGACAGTGCTTGTTAACTGACGCTTGGCAGCTGTTGTATTGCCTGTGTAAAATACACTTTCATCCAAGAGCCTCTGCTTGTCCAATAGAAAGTAAACCCACACAGGAATCAATAGCCTTTCAACACCTCTGCGCAGCTGGGTCTGAGGATGCTATGGGACTTATGAGTGAGTTTATAGCCAACTGAAAACAATGTGAGAACATTTGGAGTCTTTCCAAGTTTGTAGTAAATAATTATTTATTGACTTTTTTTCCTCACTTTGTTCAGACCACTTTGCCTAAAAGTCACGTTAATTTTTTTTTTAAACTAATCCCAGACCATTTTGCATATGACCTTGCTACTGTCATGTGACCAGGCTCCAGGAACTCCACTTCCCAAAATTCCCAGCACCATTTGCATTGTTCTGTCTCTCCAAATTACTAGATCTTTACCTGTTCCCCAATACCATGTATTATAAAGCCAAACCACAAATTCAGTGTCATTATGAAGTATTGCTGACTACTCTTTTAAGAAGCATACAGAGTGTTCATGTCTGCCTTGTCTGCATGGTTCTTTCTGGTTTGGCCTGGTTCTGACTGCTTGCCGATATTGGACTGATTTTGACTACGGGATTGGATTGTGTTTTGGACCTTTGCTGCCACACTGGTTTTGACCACTGGACTATGCTTTATCTAATAAAACACTCTTTATAGGTCTGCAAGTGTCTGTTTTCCAGTGTTACAGCTACAATCCCCCTCTATTTAGATTTCAGTTCATATGCATTTGCACATAGTTTGTGCTGAAGGTCACAAACGCTTGAGAGCTGTTGCTCAAGTATCATGCATTTATGTCACGTAAGGCTACGCCCCCCTCTCCTCCCTGTCACTCTAACAGTGGCTGTTTGTTTTCTGTACCGTATGCTTTCAAGAAGCCTGCGTGACTGATATCTGTCTCTTATTTGACCACTTCTTCAGAATGACATTTTAGCTCTTGCTATATAAACCATGAGCTTTATTAAAACTACATAAATTTCCCTCTTAGTGCAACTTGTGCTGCTTCTGGGGCATTGATCATCTCCATCAAAGATGGCCGTTCATCTTTAAAACATTAAATACAATCATTTGGCAGGGATGTATTCAATCACCATCAGTGTGCAGGATTCTTTTTACATGTGACGTTAAAGGTGAAAGAAAGGGAGGCATGATCAGAGATAAGAACTGGATGAACTACAGACAGTGATGTGTCCAATGTGAGTGAATCACTTGTCAAGGAGCAGTGTGACTGCCAGAATGATGAATAGATGATATACTCACACATACAGTGAGATTCATACGCTCCCCACTATCACCAAGGCCAAGATCCATTCTGCTCTGTTTAATGGCTTCTGTGGCATGACCATTCCTTATTTGTGATGACGTATTAGACCTGTCTAATGTTGAGTTGATGGCTGTATTGAAATAACCTCTAACAATATAGAGTGATTGTGTAATTTGGAATAATTGTCTCCCCTCAGCAAATTCATATTTTGGCCTTTAGAAAAGTATCCAAGAGGTGGTGTCCACTGTAGAGCAAATGAACAGACAAATAAACATGAAAACAATATGAAAATAAGAAACAGAACAATACCAAACAAATACCAAAACAAATAACAAATACCAAACAAATAAGGATGACAGTTAAGATGACCAAAATAGTTTCTCCCAATATTTAACATGAAGTAGTGAGGGTGTGAGGGTTTGAGGATGTGAGGGTGTGAGAGTTTGAGGGTTTGTGAATGTGAGGGTGTGAGAATGTGAGGGTGTGTGGATGTGAGGATGTGAGGGTGTGAGAATGTGTGGGTGTGAGAATGTGAGGGTGTGAGGATGTGCCATTAGCACATTCACATTAGATCAGACACAATTTCAATCAGATTCTGGGTAGCCGATAATGCTTTCAAATAATAATGACATTTATTTAGAATTGACATAGATGCAATACAATATGACAGTCACTCAAGTGAGGTTTGAATCCAACATAAATTATACATTTTTACTCATTTGCTTGAATTTTTCAGTTACAAGTAGCAATAACTCTTTTGCAGTCAGATACAATGTGTTTGGATAATAACTGTTTTACAAGACTTTCACAATGGTCTGGGTATCAGATTACTATGTAACAGTAAGAAATGTGATAAAGCTAAAGTGAACTATACATTTGGGACCAAAAATATCTTTAATATGCTCTGTGCTACCTAGACAAACGTCACCATCATTGTCACTGTTTTTGAAGACCATCGGTTTTTGCACATAAAATCCCTACTGTTAATGGAGACTATATCTCTATTAGTTTAATCCCTCAAGTAGAAAATTATTGTCAGAGTGAAGCAGTCAACCTGGGAATAAATTATAGACTCATTCCAGGTATTGAAACAGCCTTAAGTGAGCAATCTTAGAGGAACACTGTTTAATATGTTACACAAGATATTTAAATTATGACACCATGCAGCCCATTTAGTTTTACAGTGTACATCAATTACATACTGACAGACAGCATTACAATGAACTCATGTATAATAATCCACCATTATGATGTAATGATACACCATAATATTTGTACGCTCCATTACCACAGCATCACTGACAACAACTATAAACAGAAAGATTTCCACAGAATGGCCACACAAATGTAATGTTTGTGTAGTGGCTTGTGAGAAATGCCAGTATCTGCTGGCATAGTTACATTCATTCACTGTACACGTCCACCATGACAGTCAATAATTTCATTGGACATATACTGTAATACTTACTCCTATATACCAAGGGTTAAAGGTCTTTATGAATAGTGCCTGTACTGATTGAAAAAAACATTCTGAACCAAACTTTCAAGATAATTCTGTGGAGAAAAGATACTTGGAAGGTATTAATAAGAGTGCTTGACTCATAGTTGATTCATTGGAAGAGTGGTCCTGTTAGATTTTCAAAGCCTCCTTATGTTGTGTTTAAGGTGACCCTGAGGAGCTGTAGTTTGACCAGCATGACTACCTACATCTTGGGCTAAGTCTGCCTTAAACAAGAAGAAGAAGAGGAAGAAGATGAAGAACTGGTCTCACAGAAGCAACCATGCTGCATTTGGAAAACAGAAATCACTCAAGCACAAGCTGAGTGTAGTAGCCCTTTTTCTCCCTATAGAAACTCACATGAGAATATGAGTGAACTGCCACACTCGTTCACAATAAAGTGTCATAAAAAGGATACAGGATTCCATCAGTACACCATGCATAAGCTTGGATTGAGAACAGAGAGAGAATAAGAGGGTGAGAGGAACAGAAGTTGAAAGAGAGAGATGAAGAGGGGGGAAGAGAAGCCTGGTGTGTGTGCGCATGTGCGTGAAAGTGCGTTTTGTGTGTCTGCATAGATTGGTAAAAGCAGTGGCGTACTTAACAATTTGGGGGCTCAAGGCAAATTTAGCTAGGGGGCCCATCAACATTAATATGCGAGGAATAAATTAGATACTCAGGGGGCCCCTACAGTGGGCTGCAGTGGGAGGGGCCCAAGGCAGTTGCCTAGCCACGCCTCTATGCAAAGACCGCCTCTGGGTAAAAGGGATTGTTTCTCTCTGCCTGTGTAATGGTTTGCAGTAAGCCAGAGCAATGAGAACTTTCAGACAGCCATGCTAATGTCTGTGCTGTGAGAAATCTGTGTCTGTTTACAACGGAAAGACAAATGATGTGACCTCCCATGTCAAAGATTGCAGTGCAGACAACTTTATATCGCTGTAGTCTTGCAGTCACAACACAGCAACATACCAATGATTACCAGGCCATGTTACTCAGTGGGAAAGGTGTGTTGAACATCTATATCTATGTAACCATGTCCCACGTATCTACTACACACACAGTAACAGCAAACATGTAGCTTTTGGAAACCTCATGATCTAGAGGGCTTTCTCTGTTTCTCTGAGTCTTAACGTAAATCAGCAGTCAGGGAACAACATTTACTGATCAACCATTGATTAATAATGCCATTATGGCATACATACGTATAAATATACTATTCTGAGATCAGCTTCACAGTCCTTTGCTTGCAACTTAAGCAATACTGATTTCAAATGTTTAGGTGTTCAGTACATATGGTTTCTTAAGTCATGTGATGTTAACAAAATAACACCAATGTTAACAAGGCAGTTTGAGCTGTATGACCTTATTCTTTCTGTAGCATAAACTTAATACCCTGCTTTCATTTTCACAGCCAATCGGTCATCAAGTTCATACCTGCTTTTCCCCAATCCCAGAAGATGTCACCTGTATATTATGAGCAAGAGATGTTAAGCAAAATGTCAGACTCAACATCAGACAGTTTTGCATGCAGCTTTGAAGCATCTGATATTGAGACTTTGACACTGAACGAGGAACAGCAGCAAAGCAGGTACAACGATATCAGATAACATCAGACTAGCAATGCATTTCTTTACATATTTGTTTTACCAGCACATGCTCACACATGGCATTTTAGCAGCAAAAGTCAGCAGACTGTGTAAACAAAGAGAAAGGGGGAGAGAAAGAGAGAGAGCACAAATGTTTGCCATCCATAGCCATCAGGAGCAATGGTCAATGACCGTTGTGACAGTTGCCGTTTTCTCCATGGATGCTGTTTGTGGCAGGTAATGTTTCCTCTTCTAGAAAATACCACAATTTCATATATGAGTGAAGTCTACAGTATAATCTACAGTATAATCTGTAACACTCCACTAAGAAACATCTGAAAACAAAGTTGCATTCATTTTACTAGCAGTAAAAATATCTTCATAAGAGTATGGCATTCCAGTCCACCTCCACTCCCCAAATTAGTTGCCGCAGGCTGTGGGAGATGCAATCTGGCAATTCATGAACTTGTCCATGTACGAGTAGAGCTCTTATCAGAGGCAGAATCTCCCCAAAGACGAGGGAATAAAGCTCCCCATTCAGTGCCTTTTTGTCTTCCTCTGCGGAGTCTTCCTCGGGGGTTTGATGAGTGTGAGTTTGATGAGTGTGGCAATCCCCACCATTCTCTCCCACCAGGGACTTCCATTTCATATTGTGGCATGAAAAGAAAAGAGATTCCAGTCCTGAAGTTCATAACATGGTTTAATGCAATTAATTGCGGCACCGATCCTGTTTCCTTCAATCACAGATGATTTGAAGAGGAAAAAGAAAGATGTTTAATTATCACAAAGTGAGTCTGTTGGCATCTTGACTGCTGTACATGACCTGCAAGCAATGCAGAAAGATTAACAAATGACATCCTAGCACACATGAACATTTAATTGATGCAAACACCAAATTGGTGCTCCTTGTAACCTACAGATCGAAAGCCTTAATAAAGATCATGACAAAATCATGTCCAAAACAAACTGTTAGATTTCTTTCTCCTATGCCCAAGCTAATTTCAATGTCATCCATCTGCAGTCATTTCCCCACAGAAAAGGGCTGACATTTATGTCTTTATGTATATCTCCAGGCCTGTATGTCAGCACGTGACAGTTTGTTGTCACAGCACAGACCTCACACACCAGCATGGTAATTTCCTAGTCATTATAATTTATGTACATATTTATCTTCTGGTTATGTGTACAACCAGAAGTCTGCACTGTCTGAATTGCAAACCTTTTAGTGTAAAGCACGTGTATAGTTTGTCTAAATGAAAATGTAATTAAACTCCCAGCAAACACTTTTATGATCAGAGCACCCAAAACATGGCAACTAAATATGCATGTGGCTAATTATGGGTGATTATTAGTAATCTGTGGCATGCAAGCACTTGCTGTTGCCTGTATAATTCTTCTAATTCAACTACTTGGCGAAGATCAATGTTCAGTGAGCTTCAGCGTTATACAACACTCTCAAATCACATTGCTCTTTACAGGATCAGGATCTTGCAGCAAGAACATTAACATTCTTAATAAGGCCTATGACTATATGATAAACTACAGCAGATGCTTCCTACATTCCATCCCACCTATCTGAGTTGGTATTGAGTCTATTTCTTGATTTGTAAGTTGTTGGCTGCTCGAGTCAGCCAAGAGTTGGAGAGGGCTGAAGCGGAACGGCATTTAGCACACACAGCCTCCTACACACCTTTTGTGGATCCGCCAAGATTACGTGCTTCTCTTTCTGGATCTCCTTCTGCGAAGAGTGGCAGCCTTTCCCTTCGTCCACCCCTCCGAACCCCTGGCCCGGTCCTGGCCCGGCACTCCGGGCCTTGGCTCCACCCTCCCCCTCTTCACCCAGGTGCACGTTGGCGGGCATGACGGCATTGCCCTGCACCCGGTGCGAGTAGGTCTTCCTCCGTCCCCGCTGGGCTGCGCAGAGCTGCAGCTTGAAGGCGGCCTGGAAGCCTCGGCGGAAGTTCTCGTTGAAGAAGCCGTAGATGATGGGGTTGACGCTGCTGTTGCAGAAGGCCAGCCAGTGGGCCAGCGGGTAGACATATATGTTGATGACCCGGTGCTGCCTCTCGTTCAGACTGGCGTAGTCACTCAGCATCATTAGCGTCCACAGGGGCAGCCAGGAGAGGATGAAGAGCAGTGCCACCACTAGAAGCATCTTCACCGCGTGCTTCTTCTTCCGCGACACCGTCTGCCGGCCCTCGCAGCCGCCCACTTTGCCCGGTCCGGGTCCAGAGGTGGAGCCATGGGCGGAGTCGGACCCGACCCGGGCCGCAGAAGAGGGAACGGGAGACTTGAAGAGCGCAAGCCCGATGCGGGCGTACATGATGACAATGAGGGTCAGAGGGGCCAGGTAGATGTTGGCGAAGAGGACGGTGGTGTAGATCTTTCGCATACCTGGGCTGGGCCAGTTCTCACGGCACCAGAAGAACGGTCGTGTAGCGTTACCGTCGCCTAGAAGGATGGAGACGCGGTTCTCCTTGGTGACTTGGAGCATGACGGCCGACGGGAACATGATGGAGATGGCCAGCACCCAGATGACAACGATGATGAGCGTGGAAGTAGAGACGGTGAGCTTTTGTTTGAAGGGGTAGACAATGCAACGGAACCTTGCAGAAGGATGGAGAGAAAAGCATAGGGGCAGACAGGCCAGGGCAGACGGGACGGGGCAGACAGGACGGGGCAGACGGGACGGGGCAGACAGGACGGGGCAGACGGGACGGGGCAGACAGGACAGGGCAGACAGGAAGGGACAGACAGGACAGGACAGACAGGACAGGGCAGACAGGACGGGGCAGACGGGACAGGGCAGACGGGACGGGGCAGACAGGCCAGGGCAGACGGGACGGGGCAGACGGGACGGGGCAGACAGGAAGGGACAGACAGGACAGGGCAGACAGAACAGGGCAGACAGGACGGGGCAGACAGGACAGGGCAGACGGGACGGGGCAGACGGGACGGGCCAGACGAGACGGGGCAGACAGGAAGGGACAGACAGGACAGGGCAGACAGGACGGGGCAGACAGGACGGGGCAGACGGGACGGGGCAGACGGGACGGGGCAGACGGGACGGGGCAGACAGGCCAGGGCAGACGGGACGGGGCAGACGGGACGGGGCAGACAGGACGGGGCAGACAGGAAGGGACAGACAGGACGGGGCAGACAGGATGGGGCAGACAGGCCAGGGCAGACGGGACGGGGCAGACAGGACAGGGCAGACAGGACGGGGCAGACAGGAAGGGACAGACAGGACAGGGCAGACAGGAAGGGGCAGACGGGACGGGGCAGACAGGACGGGGCAGACAGGAAGGGACAGACAGGACAGGGCAGACGTGACGGGGCAGACAGGACGGGGCAGACAGGAAGGGACAGACAGGACAGGGCAGACAGGACAGGGCAGATAGGAAGGGACAGACAGGAAGGAGCAGATAGGAGACATTTAAGGAGACAAGAGATGTAATAAAAGAAAGAAAAATGCAGCATTACAAGCAATTTTAGTTATCTACATGAAGTTTAAAAGTTATCTTACAGCCAGAGTTGAATTTAAGAAAAGCTATTAGATGTTCTTCATGCTTTCTTGTGTGCGGTGTGCACATGCAAACACACCCCTACCTGTCGACAGCAATTGCTACCAGAGTGAAGACTGAAGCAGACACTGATATTCCCTGTACCATCCCACTCAACTTGCACACCAAACTCCCAAATGGCCAACCTGTCAGAGCAGAGGGAGAATGAGTCTACCATCCTGATGATGGAAATCCTGCAGTCATTTATCAGTCTATTCATCGAAATGGGACTCAGTGTGCTACTTTGCACTGCGTAACATCATAAAGTCTGTTCACTGATGCAGGTAATTTAAAGCACTTTGGAGCTGACACACACACACACACACACACACACACACACACACACACACACACACACACACACACACACACACAGAGAAACAGGTGGATGAGAGAAAAGTATTAGAAAAACAGAGGCTGTAAAGAATGGGCTGTCCTCCTGTCACCCGGCGGTACAAGGCGCACAGCCAGCTCTCACCATGACACTCAGCAGATTCACTTCTGGAGATGTTTTTGTGCTTTTGCTCCTTTATCCTCAACGCTTTGGGATCAGAGGTGTGCAGAGTTGCTTTTTGCAATGAGCAAATATACAGACAAACAGTCTGGGCAGTCATGGCCTGGTGGTTAGGGACCTGGTCTTGTGACCGGAGGGTCGTGGCCCTTAACCCTCAATTGCTCACTTGTATAAAAAAAAAAGGGATAAAAATGTAAGTCGCTCTGGATAAGGGCGTCTGCCAAATGCCGTAAATGTAAACAAACAAAAACAAAAGTATGTCCACGCAATAGCACTGGTTGGGCTTCCTCTATAGTGTGGCACGTGAACTCTGCTGTGATTGGTCATGACTCTCCCTTTGGAGGGGTCTTATTTTGTCTTAAAGCAGAAGGAGAGGCTCCCCACATCCTTTATTTTCCCTTCAGGTAGACGCTGTTGATTAAAAAAATCAATAAATCAATCTGTTTTGCTCCTGCCCAGATACAGACAGCTCCTTCTCTCACGCGCACACCTGTCTTGTTTCTGTCTGCGTGTGTTTGGTTTTCATTATCTTGTGTTGCTCCTTGTTTAGGTGAGCATGTGTATCCAACACTGTATCTCTCTGTGCCTTTGCAACACTGTGGAAGGTTGCTTGGTGACTCGGGGGTCAGACTTTTTTTAAAACACCCATGGGAACTGTCGCCGTATTTATTTACATTCTGAGGCACAGTGTGAGTGCCTCAGTGTCGGCATGAAGGATGCCGTAATCTGCTGAGAGGCCAGTCCAAGACACGGAGGAGAGAGAGAAAAGATGGAAAGTGGTAGAACAAATAGAGGATAGAGGGAAAGAGGAGAGAGACAAGAGTTTTGCTCTGAACATTGAATTATAGGTTATGGATTCTCATTTATCATATCAAACAGCACACACATACAAAATGACTATGTAAACTGCCTATTCTATTGTGTTGTTCATCTCATAGTTTTATTTAAAGAATAACAAAAGAAAGGAGAACCACAGGAAGGGAAAATTAAAAGGAGCTTTATTGCATGACATGGTGAATAAAAGCAACATTGAAAGAGAGAAAGAGAGAGAGAGAGAGAGAGAGATCAACAAGGCAGTTAGACATGCGTATTAATAGTGTAACTGATATTGACACCTTTGCTACACTAAACGTTATGTTGGCGAGAATCCTCTCCACTTTTAGATGCATGAAAATATATTTGCAATCTAGTGGTCCTGTAGCTATTTCAATGGATCCGCTGGAGAACTGGAGAATGACTCCAGCTCTGCTGTCTAAATCCTCATTCGTTAGATGAATGCTAACTCGTGCATCACTGTCAATGTGGTAAAAATAAAACAAATGCAATCGACAGAACTAGAAAACTCGGGGCCGCTGAGAATCTATAAGAGAACCTTCACTCACTGGGCACCTGTGATATTCCCAGGCAGAGCTAGCTCACCCACACCACCTCTAATGCAGGTACAAAAGGTCAGTCACACTGAGACCATACAGCTGCTCACGCTGCACCCTTTAGGGAGGGCTCCACCCTTTAGGGAGGGCTCCACCACTGCTACTAATGCTAAACAGCAGAAATGTGTCTAAATGGAGCAAAAAAAGGATGTATTCTCTAATACAAAACAATTAACCATCCAAACAGCAATAAAACACTTCTCTCTTTAAATAAATTCAGATAAAGTAACTCCCTATATCATTTCTTCAGATATAATTAGACCCCCCACACCCATAAAAAAAGTTTTGACAGGATTACAAATACACAGGACAGGTTTTTGTCATTTTCTTTCTGATAATGCACTGTAGGAGCTCATCAAAAGCAAACGCTGAAAGACCTCTCATGGAGCAGTTAGCTTTCATCCCACCACTTCTCCTCTCCTTCGCCTTTCCGATGAGGAACAACAGCGCTAAGCTACTCGGAGCTGTGGGCGTCCATCACGCTCGTTTGAGCAGGAAGACAGCTGGCTCAGCAGGTGCGGCTCACGCCCCAACAAGCCTGAACACGGCGATTCGCTCTGAGATGCTTAGGAGGGAGATCCCAGACACAACGAACTGGACGTGATCCGAATCGTAGGCGTGACGTTTATATCTGAGATAATATCTGTACAAGGTTTGGGCTTGGCTGCATGCGTAAAAAGGAAAAATAACAATACAAACAAACAGCAAAGCAGGCATCGTGTCTGTGGTGGCTTCACTGACGTTTGCTCACTGTATGTCTTTCACATCATTTCCTGTTCTTATTATCATACTGTCTGAACAGAGCCATCAGTCTGTTTCAACCTATTTCTGTTATTTCACCATTTCTCCCCGATTATGCACATATTCTAGTCTCTTATACTCTGTACTATATCCATTTTACTACTGTATTTTGCAGCAAATGTTAGCTCAGGTTGCTTTTCTGAGTGGATATTATAGCCCTTTCCTAATTCACTGTGGGAAAATCTTCTAAATGCCATCAGTGTAATAGTACACATAGACAGTATAATTTATCATTATAAAATATTAATTTATTAAGAATGCGCCTCTAATGAGCATCATTATTAATAAGACTCATTTATAAGTATCTCAATTGGCAGTGTTTGTTTAACCCACCTCTCCCCATTTTTGGACAGGAAACACGGCTGTTGCTGACCTGTGATGATGTTGTCCACAAGCGTGGTCGGCATGCAGAAGATCCCCACCAGGAGGTCGCTGACCGCCAGGTTGAGGATGAAAAGGTTGGTGACGGTTCGCATGGTCTTGCTCCGCAGTACGATGAAGCATACCACCCCGTTGCCCACCATGCAGACGACGAAGATGAGCAGGTAGGACATGATGAAGATGGCCGACACCGACGCATCGTGGAGGTAGAAGTCCAGGTAGGTGACGTTGACGCCAGGGGGTGGGCGAGGACTTCCAGAGTGAAGAGAGACATTTTCAAAGTCCTCCACAGTGGAGAGGGACGCAGGAGACACGGTGAAGTTGAACTCCTGAAACCACATCGCCATTTCGTATCCTGTTAAACAGGTAACAATGGGTGTTACCAAACAACATGTACAATGTAACTATACATTAGCAACAGTGTGTTACAATGTGTAACACCATTGTACTTTCTCTTTGTACACTAACATTAGCTTTTCCATTGTATAAGCACAGATCATAAAAGTTTTATACACAGATTACATTGTACACTGTAAAAAGACTTACTGGCAGCAATTAGCTGGTAAGTTGCTGTAATCAATTTCACAGTATGCATACTGTATATGTAATCACAGTACTTACAGTTCTTACTGTAATTTTTATCACAATAAAATTACTGTATTTTCTTTTACAGTAATTATTAAACTACTGTAAGAGCTTTACAGCTTAAAAATGACTGTATTCATTTTAATATAGTAAATTAATTACTGTAAAAAGGATTATATACTGTAAAATGAAGACGACATTGTTGTCCCACAAAATTCAATTTATTGTATTGCTTTGAATATTTTAACACATTTTAGAACATTTAAATACAAGGTACAATATTAAATGTGGAACTGTATAAAAACACAAAAAGCTTTAGAAATAAAAACAATTAAATTCCTCCTTTCTGGGCTGGGGAATCCTTGAATTGGGTCTGAAAAAGTTGCTAAATATAGCGACAAAGTTGCTAAGTTGGCAACACTGGTCTTCCGTACAAGTACAAGAAAATCATTATAATTATCTTTTTGTTTTCCAGACAAAGACGCAGAGGGGAAAGTATGCGAAGGAGTGCAAAGAAGAAACTGGAAATTAAGATCACTGAATTGGAGGCAATCCTGTTGCCGCTAGATGTTTTTTGATGTTCTGTTTTGATGTACTGTTGAGAAGCATATGTGTTCTGATGTTGGTGTATGAATTAACTAAGTACAGTTTATACCTAACTCATCCTTTTTAATGTTTTTCTGTACTTAATTAATTGCATTTGTCCACCCTGTCATGTAATTTTCCACCATATCGTGCTGATGTCCACCCTGTCAAATTTAAGTTTAATGAAAAAAACTAAATATGTAGCCTATTGAATATAAAGTAACCCTGTGTGTGACTTCCTGATGTCCAAATGATGACCAAACAAAACCATTAAAAAGTTTTGCTAGTTACATTTGTTTTTGTCATTTTATTTTAAAAACAATGAAGACCTATGGCCATCGCTGTAGATGAGCTGTAATTTTATTCTAATTTTAGTATTTCCCAAAGAATTTTCCCATTATCTGAAATGTATTAACTAGAAGGGGACACAACAAGACCTTTCTGAAAAGGTTTGTTTTATTATAATTATTTAATAAAAAACATATAGTTGAAGCTTACATTTGTCCCCGACAGGGTGGACATATTTTGCAATATGCCCATATTTTGACATTCTGTATTTAATTTATAAAAAGTGTTTAAGCTTGACCAATATGTATTTTTAACACTCAATGGGCAGCTTAATAACATGATTATAAAATGAAAGGGGAAATCTTACCTTTTTCTTATCGAAATTACAATGTCTCAAAGGCACTTTATAATGATAATGACCCACTTGGTACTCACGGCTAGCAAAAAAACGAGTGATGAGCTTCACTAAATGCAGCTAGCTGGCACACCAACACATACATGCTAGCAAACACTAACGTTTATGCAGTAGCGTTACTCCTACAGCAAACTGATCCACTAAATGTCACAAAATAACAAATTCTATCAAAATGCCATATACAATGAGTAAGTTGTGGTATGTTATCCACTAAATGTCACAAAATAACAAATTCTATCAAAATGCCATATACAATGAGTAAGTTGTGGTATGTTATCCACTAAATGTCACAAAATAACAAATTCTATCAAAATGCCATATACAATGAGTAAGTTTTGGTAATTTAACACACATTAGCAGCTAAGGAAGGTGCCTCTCTAACGTTTCCCTCTCCCAGTGCAGTGTAGGATTATGTAGCAGAGCAGCACCTTAGAATGGTGGAAGTGAGAGCTGATAAACACCGACTTCATGTTCATTTACACTATACTGAAATAAACTGATGAAAGCAAAGCTTTCAATGCTATTTATCTCGCTTAGTACCAGTTACTACCTCGACACAGACTGACTGTTTATTAGCTGAAAGATGCTAAAAAGGCTCGGCTAATAGCGTTAGCTGAGCTAACCATTAGCACTAGAAGACTGGCTGCTGGTGTACGTGCCTACAATAAAAACAGTAATTTCATAGCGTGTTTATATATATAGTTACACAGCATGTATCAGCTATGAAGGATATAAAGACATTATCCTCTGTCTGTGTGGATGTTGCCTACCATTAGCAAAAGTGGATTTCTGTTTAAATTGCTGAATAAATCCCGCTCAAAATTACTGTATTATGATTCACAGCAAAATTATATTTACTGTAGAATTTACCTGCCACTGAATTTTGACCATGATGCTTTGCAGATTTACAGTAACATGTTGTAAACAGGTTCTACAGAAGAATTTGATCATTTACAGTAATAATGCTGTGAAAACTACAGTAACATGATGTAAACAGGTTCTACAGTAAAAATTTGATCATTTACAGTAATAATGTTGTGAAAACTACGGAAATTGCAGTGTACATTACTGACTATGCCCTGTAATAAATTGAATAGTTCATATGTAACAATGGTAAAAGTAAAAAGGCAAGAAAATCAGAGTTGCTAAAGCAAGCTATCTACATTAATGTTTGCCACCAAAACCTAAAATGTCACTGTTATGCATTAATAATAGTTACTGGGCAATAACACAGTGATGTTGGCCACGGTAGTGAGCCAATCAGGAGAGTGGAGAGAAGCACAGCAAGGACTCCCCTAATGCCGTGTGCCTCATGACACCTTTTACAAAAATAAAGTCTTGTGAATAGTAGGTTGTTGTTTTTATGTGTATGTGTTGATTTAATCATGTCTTTTAAGTGCATTGGGAGTGTTTCCCGCCCTGTTTGTGCCTTCTCTTGACTCTGTTCAATGCTACAGTACAGTGAAGCAGTGGGGCCCATCTCAGTGACTTTCTAAATATATCTTCCATCTCCTAGAGCTTATTACAAGAACAGATGAAATGGCATGAATGGTTCAAAACTTTGTTATTGTGCAAGCTGAATCTGGTAAAGGGAGTTCAGGATGGACACTGAAAACAATGCATTCCCTAACCACAAATTTAACATGCCCTTAGTATTCATCACACGCTTAGGGTGAGGTAGCACACACACACACACACACACACACACACACACACACACACACACACACACACACACATAAATAATGCATATTCCCTGCTTTAGATTCTGAACAAGTAAAAACATTTGTTGGGACCAAGATAGTGGAAAATGTTTGTCCAAAGACGTGTGCAGTCACATGGTCACACACATAAACTCACATGCTAGTCTTCCACCCTTTTTTTTTAGAATTTAAGTCTCACTATATCAAACTTCTACTTTGCATATGCTAATATGAGCCTGACTCTATTTGTGTGATCGTGTCTCATAGGAAACATGCTTCAGCTCGTCTGCTGCTTTAGAAATGCACAGAACAGCTGTGAAAAAGACGTCTTCCTCCTCACTTGACTGATGGATGAAAATGAAGTGAGCATTACGATAACAGGGAAAAGCAGAAGTATAGAAGAGAGTGGTGGCTCTCTGTCCCACATCCCCCCAGCTGAAGAATTGTCTCTTGCTGTTGGTTTATACAACATGGGTCATGAAATGGTCAAATGCTTGGTGAAGCTTCAAGTCTTTAAGGTCAGAGTGAAATTGAGGTAATAAATCACAGCTGTCTGGGCTACTGGTTCCTGGACTATGAAAAATTCCTTCCTATTGGATTGTATCTGTGATATTTGACTAATATTTGGTGTTAATCTTTAATGGTTGATATAAATGAAGCATTAACAACAGCACGCTGTGTTATTTATATACTTCAATTCTAGTGTGGGTTTTATTCTGCAAACAGCACTGCCTTGTCATCGAGGCGTCATGGCTGACAGGTCTTCCCTGACTCTGCCATCATGCGATGTGGCAGCTCATTAGCTGTGGTTTTACTTTCATGTTAACAGATCCTTTATAACACAAGTATTCATCACACTGACAATTTAATGTAGCTGATATATCAGCAGTAGACCACAAGGCTGTGAAAGCTTAAAATTTTTAAAATCTAAAATTTACAAAAAGGAGATGTTTGAAGTTTGGGAAGCTTGTTTAGTACAGCCACATATATGGAAAGACTTACTTGACTACTATATAACATAGTATATGTATTATATTTACATACATATATATGTATTTTTATGTATACATATATTTACATACATATTTATATACATATTTTGCTGTATATAATTTATATATCATATATATGTATATGACTGTATATCATGTACATCACCAGGTGCCTACATGTGCAATGAGCACTTGTGAGTTTTTGTGTTTTTGACTTCACATTATAAATTAAATGATAATTCACAGGAAATTAATGTGGATTTTTTAAAATAAATTAAATAAATTCTATTAAAAACTTTTCTGTGTTGTTAAACACTTGTGGCTACACTTGACAATCTGAAAGCCCTTGTAAAATCAGACATAATCTACAGTGAAATGTTATGCAATAAGTTCCACGACGGTTAGAACTCACAATTAATTGGAAATTGGAAATTAATTAATTGGAAATGTATTGTTAATTGGAAATGGTTAGGAGCTGGATGTAGCTGGTAATTAGAAAGCCAGAGGAGCCAAATGCTGATTTACATATACATTTACATGTATTTAGCATTTAGCACCTGATAGGTCTTCTCAGAGAACAGGCATGGCAATCT
The DNA here is from genome assembly GCF_052324685.1 of Brachyhypopomus gauderio. Classification (NCBI taxonomy): domain Eukaryota; kingdom Metazoa; phylum Chordata; class Actinopteri; order Gymnotiformes; family Hypopomidae; genus Brachyhypopomus; species Brachyhypopomus gauderio. The sequence continues at coordinate 13,402,343 of NC_135217.1, forward strand.
AGAGATTTGAGCCAACTCTTTTTTGACCTAATGTGTTCCAGTATACATGTCTGTGTCAGGGAATGGAAACAATATTGGTAATAATGTCACCAACCTTTCGACATATCATATTTCAATCTTTCAGCACTGAATTTAGGTCTGGTGTTTAAAGGTGGAAAAGTGGTTTAATGTAATGCAGTTAAACAAGAACATGCAGGAGACCTTACAAACTCACAGAATGAGTGAAGAGTGCTGAAGTGTGTAGCTTAAAAAAACCCCTGTATTTTCTATCCCCTGTTGCTTCTCAATACAGGGTCCAAACTGCTTCTGGAAGCAGCATTAACAGCATTAGAGCTTAATAGAAAGGGGCTCCATGACCGAGCAGCTGCACAAGCCTAAGATCTCTTTGGCTTCACTGCTAAGGGTCTGCTGGAGTCTGGGGCAGTAGAGGTGTTTTCTGGAGCGATGAGTCATACCTCACTATCGCAGTATGTGGCAGGCATGCGGTCATCTCAACATTAATGCTTATGGTTTTGGAATGGCCAAGAAACTCATACAGGCGTGATGGTGAGGTGTTCACTTTCTTTTGACCATAGATTTTATACAAAAGGACACATCTATGGTTGACTCAGCTGGTAATGTAAATCAGCCTGTCAGAAACACAACGTGAGATAGAGGACATTGACCATACTTTCAGTCACAGTTCTTTTAACTTTTGAACTTGGAACAACCTGAGACAAAATACACTCTCCCAGAAAAAGCACTCTCCCATAAAAAACACACTCTCCTGGACAAAGTATACTCTTCCAGACAAAGTAGACTCTTCCAGACAAAGTAGACTCTCCCGGATAAAACAGACTCTCCAGGACAAACTAGGCTTGAGGACTTTTCTTGACAACTATGACAATAATTTATTTTGCACTTTTCAACATATGCTTGCAAAACTTTTTCTTACTTAATGACCAACTGAGCATCAATAAAAGCCTGGATTCTTGGACTTTTGATTAATTATTTCAGTTTTCATTTTGTATGCAAGCATTTTCTATCATTCCGTATTCTTCCAAGCATGTTCCCTTTGGAGCTTCTATGTATTCTGCTTCCTACCAGAAAGAATGTTTATATGACATTTACTACAATTTGATCTCTTAGACACCTAACAGATTGTTAAAATCAACATTTAAATGGGTAATGAAGCTGGGGTGAATTTTAACTTAAAATTGGTGAAAAGGTGAAAAGGATAAACAGGCTGTTCACAGAGGCTATTTATATTAAGTGTGCTCTCCAAGAAAAGGGCCGTGACTGTGTCTGGCCCCACACGTGTCTGGCACTGCACATCACCAGCTGAGTTCACACACTGATGAATCATCGACTGAACTGCATCCCAGTCGCAGCAAATACTGCAGACCTGTTGGAACCACATGGACCCAAGATTGGTGGAGGAACAATCATGATTTTTCCATGTAACCCCATATCCAAATAGGGGTGTCCAAGAGCTCTGCAGAGTGGATCACAACATCAGCAGCAACGACTTGGAAGATGAAACCAAAAAACCTTGATGATCTCTGGGAGTCCTGCAGAGGACTGCTTTCTTTGTCATTCCAGATGACTTCAGCAATAAGAGCCTTGGATTTGTGCATTCAAAATAAAGTATATGTATAATTTCAACAGTATTTCTGTATGTGACAAGATTTAGGTCTAAGCAAAATCTGCCTTAATTAAATGATCAAACTCAATGGATTGTACCAATTTTTCTCTTGGTATAATAAGAATAATCTAGAGGGCTTTGCTTTTTTTTTTGCTTTGCTTTTCCTATTAGCCATTTCTCATTTTTATTGGTGACTACAAGTCAAGTTATTATTTGTAGTTCCTTCAAAAGTGTCAAGACTTTTGTCAGGGACTATCTGTTGCTTGAACAGATCATGCCTTCCTGTGCACTTCCCCACACATGTAATCTACATCTTCTTAATATATTCTAACAGTATATCTCTCATTTTAATTACATTTCCCTGAACGATCTGCTAAGTGCCTTGTTTAAGATTCTATTCATAGTCACGGGGTGTCCAGTCTTGACTGCTATTGATACGTCAACAAGAGTAATTCTGCCATACTTCTGGCTAAAGATAAGCTTCAGGTGATAATTTAATTTCTATGCTCTCCAGAGAATCTGCACTGTTCCAGGTTAAAGGTGAACTACTGAGGTTTCCACTTTCAAACTCATCACCTTCAATGTGTAGCTACCTTGAAGACCAGCAGGTGGCAGCACTGCTAGCAATACGAATACTGCTAGGCAAGATTGCATAAAAGACAAAGTGGCGTATGTTTGAATGGCAAATGTTTAATAGCCTCGATCAGCATTGGTTCGCCCTCTGGTGCTTTCCCTTAAACCAAAGATTCCCTCGACTGCATCACGTGGACATTTTTTACACCATAGCAAACAGTTGCAAAGACCTATTTCCTAATTCGATCACGCCCGACCAGCGTTACCGTGGCAACACATTCACCAAAACTGATTAGCAAGCTTGGAAAGGCGATCAGATCCTTTCATGAAAGTCCCATTACTGGACTGCAGCAGCACAAGATCGATTCTCAGCACACCTGCATGACGTGTTTCATTATAAATGAACAAGTGGTTTAAATTCCCCCAAAATACCAGAGGATTTCAGCGAGGACAGGAGGTTCGGACAAATATTGAGTATATCTAAACTCAAGATTAGTGCATACATAAAGAAACTTCATCGTTCCTTTTTGTATCTTTTCCTCTTTACAACGATATTTCCGTGGTTGTTATCTCAGTTTAGCAAGGAACACACCAGTGGCTTAATTGATACTTTGTTTAAACCCATCGCCATTGTCATTTGTTCTGCGATTTACGCTAGACCAAACCAGCCGAGTTTAGACAGTCTGCGATCCAATCTCCGTGCCATTTTATTTCCTTATCCATTTTTCACGGGAAACATCTCCACATCCTTTAGCAGCAAGCGCATATAAGCATAGACGATTGAGCGCGCGCACCCTGTCCTTCCTCACATCACACATATACATACACTCACAGAAAATATAAACAACTTTATCCTACAAACGTTATTTTATTTACACACAATTTGAGAGCCACTTGCAATTTTTTCTGATGCTCATTCCATTTGGTTCTAATGGGGTCAGTTTCTTCACTAGTAAAACACTCCCCAAGACTATTTAGCACCACACAGCAATAAATAACGTAACTCATACATGTGACAAATAAACTTGTATAGCTATATATTCATAGTATAGCTAGGGACATAAAGTCAGCCATTTGGCTAGATGCGTCTAGATTTATGATGATGTATAAATATACATCATCATAAAAGGCTAACTCAGACTGCCTTGATAGCTAAGTCGGTATCTTTTGACAGCAGTTGGAATGAACAGGATATGGCTCCAAGCTAGTATTATCAGGTCTGATGGGCAGCCTGAGGCTATACGCTGAGAAGTGTTCAAATGTGAAGGACTTTCACAAGATTGAACTACAGTTTCTGAACTGCAGCACAGGAAATAGTAGAGACAGAGAATGAAAATGAACTACTGAAGAAAGCTTTAGGACAAGAAACCTTTAAGATCTTGAAACTCTATTAACTCCCCCAAGGCATTAAGCTTGCCCAAGATGCACCAGGTTTTAACCCCAGCACTGCACTCTTGGGTTTGGGGTATTGTTAGCATTCATTTACATATTTTCACTTTTTCATAGATTATGCAGGTAAATGAAAATGGAAACACATGCACTGGTAAAGTGAGGAATCATAGAATTTTTTTTTTAATATGGGTGATATAATACACTTTGACAACATTTATTCAAACACATTTATTCAAATGGGAAGTGTGGTGGACAGTAAAAAAGTATGTACTTCATTTCTGTACTCAAGTACAAACATTTATTTATATTCTGAGTGTGTTTTTTTTTTACTCCATTTCACCTTGTGCTTTTTACATGTATATAACAGCCATCATTTCTCATTATATTTTATGTGAAAATGCATGAACAAGGGCTGATGATGATAATGAGGACTATGATGATGATGATTTCAAACTAAACTTTCAAACTAAAGGACACGTCATGGACACAGAGTGCATTTAATTGAGTTAATTCGCTTTCCCATGTTCAACAGTAGCCTAACTGCTTGGAAAACACAAGGAGGCATGGAGTTTATCTAAAAACAACTATAGAAAACTATTAAAAAACTAGAAAACAAGCAGTGGGCCTAAATGAAGGCGTTTTTAAAATATATTTTTCCATTTTCTCTTAAGCTTCACCAGGGTTATCTTTACTTTCACTGAAATGCTTTATCCACTACTGCTGCTTGCATAGAACATGACCACTTGTCTGAAGAAGGACTGCACTGCAGGACTGCACTGGTGACCAGAAGGTCAAGAACTGCAGCACTAGAAGATAAATTGATCTTCATTAATAACAGTGCTCTCCTGAATTGATTATAATTACATGCTTCCATACCACCATCATTGTAAATGAACACATTCTAAGAGTTCAAATGCACAGCAGTGTCATGCCCCCTCCTGTCAATCTTGTTGTTTGGTTCCCTTTGGCCCCACCCAGTCTCCCTAGCACTTCCTTGTTTGTTGTTCCTCCATGTGCCAGGCTCAATCCAAAATGGCAAACTAGATTTCAATGCAGTACATTCTTACAGTAGGCGACTGGGCAATATGCATACAACCTCGGATAAACTACGTCTGCTATTTTGCCTATGTCATATGACATATGACATCACACGATCATAGTTAAATGCTCCCGTTGAATCATGGGACAGGACAGTGTGCTGCAATCGCATACTTCAAAATGGCTCCCAATTCAGTAAGCCATTCGGGTACATTTCGCTTACTGTTTAATGCAAACTATTGGCGCATTTCCACTAGGGCCTGCTTGGCGCGGTACGGATCGATTCGCAACGGAACGGTACAGTCGTGTTGTGTTTCCATTACAATGGTGGACCACCACAATGTGGGTGGAGTCGCTGTTGGCGTGCGGGTTGTAGTGTCGTGACATCATTTGTATGCGACCACAACACCGGTCGATGCCCCTTAACACATACCATTATTGTATCTTATTTATCTTTATCTTCATTATTGTATGTGGTTGCTCTAATTATAGATAATAATTTGGTATTACTCAAACAGGCTAAACACACCCTGCATAAAAAGCATCAGTCATACAATCAAATGAAATCAAACTTAATTATGAAATATATATATTTAAAGTACAAAATATGTAAATAATATAGTTATAGTTAAAAAAAGTGCAAAAAGCAAATTACCTAAAAATAACGTATAGCTTTATATAAAATAAATATTTATAGTACTACAAGCAACATTTTGTGTGCTTTTACTGGCGTCTGTCTCGCATGGTGTTCACAAGTTCGCCAAGCACCCCGAGGAAAGCCCGGTTGAAGGAAACATTTTCCGCCAACTCCGCTCGCCTCGTCAGTGGAAGGGGAATCTTGAATGTAAAAAATAACAAATATTAAACACAAGCATTCCCGTGAAAGCAACAACAATATAGCGTAACTGCACAAAATGTGTAGCACGTCATCGCTGCTCATGCTTTGTTTATGGCTACAGCTAACTAGCAACTAGCAAGGCTAAGAGCTAGCTATTGTACAGTAGTGACTGTGGTGGTAACATTAACTACAAACACTCTTTTCCGTTACTGGCTGGCCGGTGACCGTATATGGCATCCATTTGCTGGAACCATTTCCAGTCTTTGCGGTTTGCTCCGCTGCGTCCGTTATGGTCCTTCACCGCCCAGCAATCGCTTTTAAGCTTTTTTAGCTTGGACCGACCGGCACTGCTGAACGGACCGCTGGTAGCCATGAGTAGCCATTAGCGCGGAAACCTCGCTAAAAACCTTTACATTTCTAGTGGCCCCGTCCAGTTCGCTCTGGATTTTTTGATCGCTGATTATTAACAGAAAGGTTTGTACCTCGGCGTTTGACCAGGGAACAGACTTCTCTCCTTGGGTTTTAAAAATGGCTGAGGAGTCCATAGCGGAGGAGTCGCTCTCCTGTTACGCAACCTGTGACGACACTCCCTGGCCAATCAGTGTCATGCTGTTCTTCCACGTCACAGAACTGTACCGCTTTGGAACGGTTAGAACCTCGAGCGAGTAGGTACGAAAAAAGTACCTGAAGGTACTGGCAAACTGGGACCTGGTACTAACACTCACAAACCGTCGCGAATCGAACCGTACCGCGCCAAGCAGGCCCTAGTGGAAATGCGCCATAAGTTTTCAGACATATTACTCTTTATCGCATACTGCTTTGGCATACTGTATAGTAGGGAAGTACAGCATTTTGGACGGAGTTTTTTTCCATGTGTTTTTCCATGCCTGACTGTCCATCCTTCCAATCTGTGACTCCGCCCTCTTATGATCTGTCCCACCTGTTCCCCTTTGATTTCCCTTTGACTGCCCTTTATAAGCCCTGTATTTTCTCTTGTTCAGGGCTGGTTATTGTTGGTATGATGTTTGTAGGTATTGAATTTGAAAATCTGTCTTTGGTTGTTAGTATCTGTATCCCTTTATGTTTGTCTCCTGGGTTCGACTTCGGTTCTAGCTGTTCCCTGCCAGTTTGTGTAAGTTTGTTTCTTCTGCCTGGAAATGTTTCCTCAGTTTGTTTTGTTATAATGTCCTCTGGGTCATTACGTGTTGGTTTGTTCTCTGTCGGACTGCTCACCTGGACCGTTGAAATTACTACAAGTATGGATTTGTCTACAATAAATCTCGCTCTTCTCAGAATGTGTGTCCAACCTCTCATCTATCAACACCATGGGTGTTACAAGCAGGACATGAAAGTTACCCTGAGGTACCGCAAGTTAAACTGAAATCAAGGAATTATTGGTTTTGATTATTGGTTTTGGAATAAAACTAATGAGTCTTGATCTGACTTGTGATAGAACTCATAATCAGTAATAACAATAATGATCAGGTGATGTCCAAATCAAGCACTATTCCACTCACTACCTGTGTACAGTACTGACATAAAACAAAGCAAACATCAAACATCTGATGGCTGATTGATTTACTCTTATTTATTTTGATTTTTTATAACACCTAATGAATGCAAATAGGACCAAGATTTGTAGACTTTTCATTCGAGGTGGTCACCTGATACCCTAAGAGCAACTATTAGTATTTTTTTTAAACTTTGTCAAAAGCACTTCCAGCTGCGGCTGGTATCTGACACTAATTCTCAGGCACTTGAAAAATATAATCACCACTTCCCTTGCCCCTTGTCAGTTTTCCACACAGGAATCAAAGCAAGCCAAACACATGAGTTGGTACTCCCCTAAATCTCAGATTTGGAAGACAACTCACCCTCTACTGATATCACATAAGTACATACATAAGGACACATCTTTTAGTGCAATCTCAATTTTATTTTTGGCACTCTGCACCACAGTTAAAACTGAACTGAGCAGAAGTTTATATATAAATCTATAAAAATTAAATGAAACAAATTTCAATATGTTACAATATTATGGGGACGTTTTCCTTGCCACTGTCGCCTTTGGCTTGCTCATTAAGGATTTGGATCTATACGATTGTAAAGCTGCTTTGTGACAACATGTGTTGTAAAAAGCGTGATAAAACATTTGACTTGACAATATGTTAAGGTAAACCTCTACGGTGGTGTGTTATGTTCTCAGTACCTTTCCTTCATTCTAAATACAGCTGTTATTGTAGTATTCTGGGCTAGTGTTTGGCCCCTCTTGTATGCTGGACTGTTGTTTTAGTTTTAGCTGTTGACAGTATTCAATATGTCAGAGGTCAACCTCTGAATCACTGGTTGCAATCTAAGTAGGATGTTGTGTTTTTGTTGTTGTTTTCTTACATCAGTTTTAAATCTTTATTTCATTATTATTTTATTTTTGCTCTCAGCAATCTTTTGTATTGAAAAAAGTTGCAAACATTTGAATCAAACATTAATTTGACAAGTTAATGAGCATTAGAATGTGCACAGTGCATTAGAAGGTTTCCTCTTCTTAATGCTTGGAAATATGTTTTCTGTAGATAAGCAGGTTATAGCGTAGGCCTACAGAGTTTCTGAGTGTCACTGATGTTTAGTTTGAATTTAACACCATGTTGCCTTTCTGTGATGCTGTATCTAGTAAACCAATAACCCACTGACTGTCTTCATTCACATGGTAGGCCTATGGGCTTTGACCGTGGTCTTTAACATGATTTAAAATGTACTCAACACAAGGTTATTTTCTGTCATGTCTTGCACACAAACCGTAAAGAGGGTTAACGTGAGGTCGTGGGTGACTTTTCAGAGGCAATATGTAATATTTCACTGTGCTTAAAAAGATTACATAGATCCGCGCGAGCACTGTTTATGCACGAGTGCCTGGAAAGTTGAGCACAGTCAGGTGGCGCTCGACTGATGTCTTGCTCTTGATGGTTTTATTTGAACTACAATCGTCTCGAGCCAGCCAAGAAGAAGGGATATTCTACTGACGTATGAAAAATGTCATGGCTCACCATGACGATGTTTTCAAACGTTTGTATGGAAGATTTTCGTGAGATATCCCTTAAAGCGGCCGCTGAACTGAGGATTGAGTCAATAGTGAGGATGTATTAGCTCAACCACCCTTGACAGTTTGAATGTGAGTCAAGCGTATCGGTCTCCAAAGCAAAACAGTGATAAAATATTATTGTCCGCTGTCGCAAGAGTAAAATACTCATTATAAAAAGAATTCAGCCCATCTTTGCTAAAACGTGTCAAATTTTAGTTTCTGAAAATCTATTAATTTTATCCATAATACTTATAAAAATGTTAAGCACTTTGGGGCATGGGTATCCGTTTCTCTGACTCACCACGCTGAGCGGATGCTGTCCCCTGGCGGCTAGAAAATAATCATTCTTCCCATGTCACGCAAGTTAGCCTGTCATTTGAATCAACAGCTTAAAGTGGGGTCAAACTTCCTGCCAAGTCAGTACATTTATACATTATAGTTTAGCAGGGGATTACTCATTTAATAACTTAAAAGGCTTTGTATTATCAAGAAAAATACGGTTAGTCTCATAATGTATTCACAACCGAAGTTTTAATTGATTAAAACGTTTGGCAGGCTCAAACAATAGATATGTTCAAAAATTAAACATAGGAGAAAACACGAAAATCAATACAAATAGCCACTGACACAAAATGTAAACTTGGTGATATCCAGTCTATTATCCTTTTATATTTTGTAATTTGTGGTATCTATCTATCTATCTATCTATCTATCTATCTATCTATCTATCTATCTATCTATCTATCTATCTATCTATCTATCTATCTATCTATCTATCTATCTATCTATCCATCCATCCATCCATCCATCCATCCATCCATCCATCCGTCTATTTTGCACTTTGCTGTTCCTCAAGCAGTGACACAGAAAGTCAGCTTACCTTTTTAAAATGCAAACTTGTCCGTTATGTGCGCAAACTCTTATCGTTTAAAATTTTATTCAGGCCAATCTGCGGAAAGATCCATAGAGACGCACACCTTATCCGTAGAATGAAAGCTCCACTCCGGCGCACGAACGAGCACTTTTCTCGCTTCGGTCTCTTGTTAGCACAGTTCAAGGAATCACTATTAGCTTAGGTGAGATGAATGAGCTTCGCAGCCCCCGCCCCAATGTTGAGAATGTAAAAGGGAGAGAGAATTAAAGAGAGAGCAAACACATTTAAACAAAGAAATATTTTACTAACCCATTTTTACAGTAATATCAGTCTGAAAGAAAGCGAATTAGAAAGTGGTTTAGAGACAGCTATCAGGGCATTTTTCTCTCCTCTCTTGTTGCGAATGCCTTTTGTAGACTAGACATTTCATTACCATAATAGAAAATTAATCTGCTTTAACAGGGTCACTTCTGAAGTAATCATTGCATTGAATACACCAGAGTCCTAATGCAAGTATCCCTGTCATGCTGGGCAATGATAAATAGAGAAAGTGTCTTGGGTAAGTGGTGAGCACGTGCTACAGAGGAAAATGCACTGGCCTGGGGTTACTTCTGCTGGCAATAATTTGTCCATATTTAAAAGTCAGCTCTTCACTGGCATAACAAAACTAACTTTCCCACGAATAGTTTTTCCTATAGGCTACACCTGAATGAATCAACATTAGCTTGCACGTTTTACTGTAAAGTCTATTTTCTTTGCAGACTCTCAGGGGAATGTCATGTGCCACTACTAGTATTTTAAACACATTTCCTATAGGTATGATTATTTTAATTTATTCGGTTGAATTTGTGCCACATCTTTGAGTAGGCCTATGTCATGCATTATTAATTCTATGCACCAATAATATTACAGTTTTTCTCAGTCGATTTGGTTCATTTCTCAGATCAGTATTGAAATTCTCAAAACTGTTAATTCAATCTCCACATCTCCTTGTCACTTGTGCACATCATAATTGCATTTCTCATTGTGTTTAACATTTTGCAAATGCTTTTGTACTTTTTGCAAATGGACATGGACAATTTACATTATCAGTTGCTTATGTCATGTTTATCAAAATGTGTTGTACGGATTGTCTGTTGAATTGTCTTACCCTCCAAAACAATTAGTCTTTAGGTCATCGACTAAGTCATTATATGCAAAAGTGCTGAATATGTTGTCATAATCTCTAAGGCATCATTTTACATTTATTAATTTAGTTAATTTTTTTGTTACATTTTGGTAATTTATCCTAATTTGATTACAGTAAATTGTGTGCCGGTGAACATTCAGTTACAGTAAGAAAGGGAATTGGCTTATGAAGGCTTATGGTCTCAACCACAGGTCAGAGGTGCGTCTCATGAACCTTTACTGTAATTGGCAAACATTTATAGACGCTAAACACTGCAGTATCACAAAGTATCATAATGGAAAGACAAGGCAATGTACAGGGTGAACAGCCAAGAAGAGGAGTAAGACTGTGTGATGTAGAGGGTTAAGACTGTGGTGTAGAGGAGTAAGACTGTGTGATGTAGAGGGGTAAGACTGTGTGGTGTAGAGGGGTAAGACTGTGGTGTAGAGGGGTAAGACTGTGTGATGTAGAGGGGTAAGACTGTGTGGTGTAGAGGGGTAAGACTGTGGTGTAGAGGGGTAAGACTGTGGTGTAGAGGGGTAAGACTGTGTGGTGTAGAGGGGTAAGACTGTGTGGTGTAAGGCTGAGGGGACAAAACAGTGAAATAAGGGCAACAATTGTGGACCATGTTTTACATGTAAGTCATGGTCTTACAATGGCTGAAGCTGTTCAAACATTTCTTAGAGAAAACATGTATGTAATTCAGAAATGTGCTCTCTGCTGTAATGCTGCACATTGACATAAATTCTGACATGTTATTCAATTTTTTGTTTTGCATTTTTGTATTCTTATACCATATAGGGCAGGGGTGCCCAACCAGTCGATTGACTGACCTAAATATTTGCTTTTGGGGCAAAAGCAAAGAATTTTGAGTCAAGTATCTGCTTTTGCAGGTATTTCATTGAGTTTTGCTGTTTGCACTAACTGTTTTGAGAATGCACTAGTTGTTATGCCAATGTAAATCATGATGTGAGAATTGAACCAAATCGACTGAGAAAAACAGTAACTACAGAGGCTAGGAGATAACATATTGAGCACGAGGTCCAGCACTGGTTCAATGTGCACCCAAATGCCAACAATACTTCTTACTATTTCTTATATTGACTGGAGGCCCAGTATTGGTCTACAGACCAACAGATTTGGTCCACATTATCAACACGTTTGAACTTTAAGAACGCCATTTGAAATGTCTCCTGAAATAAATCTCCTGAATCAACTTGGTTGTATCTTGACTTCAGTTACTGTAGCATTGGAGCACCATGAATGGTGGTCTTGGAGTATTTCTGTTACTCCTGTTCTGTTACCAGACCAGCAATGCTAATGTTTTCAAGCATAAACAGTCTAAAGGGTACAATATTATCTCTAAAACCCTTGGTATCCCTACTTCAATCATTATAGGAAGTCCTTATAGGATAAATGTCAGATGAACTAATGAAATGGAACTAGAACTATTTGGCAATGCAGACCAATATCCAGACCTTATCTAAATCCAACTGAATGTATTTGGAAAGAGCAGAAATCTGGGAAATGGAATCCTGTAAACATACTGTGTAAGAACTTCAAATAATTCAAGAGAACATTAATTTCATTTGTTAAATGAAGAGAACAATGAGGAGAACATTAATAAAAAAACAGCATTGGTTAAAAACTTTTTATCCATGATAACCAAATAGCTTTTCACAAATTATCTGATGCCCCTTATGTCTTCATCATGTTTGCTTTATCATGATCTATTTGTCTTTGGGATGTGTCATATATGACAGGAGTCTCTCAGCTTTAAATGTGTAGGAAAAATATGTTTGTACTAGTCTTTATTTTGTTGGCTTCAATTATCAGTGACTTATTAGGGCATTAAATCAATGGTTTATCTTGACTGGTGAACATGTGTCACTCTTGCCCCGTCCAGGCACAGTACTACAGACTACAAGTCCCAGAATTCACAACATCACATCGTTAGGTCTTCATCACCTGATTATTTATTATACCCCCACTTCCCACCCCGTTTCATTCAGTCTTCGTGAAGTATTGCCTGTGGATTTCCTAAGTGTACTGAGTGTTTTTTCAGTATTCTTGCCTGTCCTTATTGAACCCTTTTTGCTCTTTGGATTTCCCTTTAACCTGCTCATTTGGTTTTCTTAGCTTTGTCTGTCTGCTCTCTGGTTTTGATGTTGAACTGATTTTGACTCTGTTCTCTGTGTGTACCTTTTAAATGCCTCCAACTTACAGTAAGCGACCATTCTGTGTGGGAATGTCACACAGCGATGGACAAAACAATTCTGCAATAACGGACACATGCTGTAAACCTCTACATGTGCATCCACACGAGGACATCAGCTAAACCACTGAAACATCTTATAAAACATTGCAGCTATGTGGAACCTCTTTTGATAAAAAACATCACATTGTATTCAATACACACAGGACTGTAGTGCCAAAGAATCAGGAGAACGTCTTGTTTTCTCTTTCTCTTGTTTTCATACTGTGGAGACTCAGGGAGACTACAGTGATGCATACAAATATCTTTTTGGAAGAAATAATGCCACTATCAATTCCAACAACAATAATGAGAATCCACAACAATGTCTAAGGGTATAACTTCACAGTGATGGGGTGGCCACAGTGGGGCCAGTTTTTTATTGAGTCTAACAGGGGTCAGGACCATGGAGAGCACCATGGCTACCAGTCCAAAAGAAAAGGCTGTAGTTCACAAGATCTTGTCAGCACACTGCACACAGTGTTCTTTATTGTTCTGTGACCCTGTAGAGAAACACTTCACTTTAAAAAGAAGAATATAAAATCTCAATGTCACGTCTGATCCCCCCCTTACTTTGTTCAAGTAAAATAAAACATGTCATCTCAGAGGAATGTGAATCTACAATTGGAAAATTGAATTTAAAAACTGACATATACAGTCAAACTAATAAAAACTGTGCTGTTCATGGTTACAGCAAATTCTGCATTAACTATGTCATTGTTACTATAAGTGGATCCCTGCCTGAGTTCCAGCATGTTGCTTTTACAACAAGTGACAGAAGAACTGGTAGTCTACTAACTGGCAGGCTAGAAAGCTTTAATCCCCCTCCTTCCTGCACAGGGTGATCTCCAGGAATAATCCAGCCAGGCTCGTGAGAATTGGGCACTAAGAAAGGAGTCCAATTACCTCAGGACTGAGCTCCTTCTGTATGTATCCTTTCATGTGTAATATATATTCCTGCTATATTCCATTATTTCATTCCATCTCCTTGACGTTCACAAACCACCTCACCTGGCTTGCTTGTGATTCTAGTGAAAAAAGATTGTTTGTGTTTTTTTTTTAACTGTGATATTGATTCACTAGCGTTCGCCCCACGGAGTAAACATCCTGTTCTGCCTTTCACAGTAATTGGCGGCATGAAGAACATTTTCCCCAGAAGTAAACTAACTGCAGCTGATCGGTGCATCTCATACTAATGATGCTCAAGTTTCAGGAGGCTGTTTAATTATGGTTCTCCACCAGAAGCCACAGCTTTGAAGTGAAAGGCATAATTTTAAACTCGGAGGTTACGTGAAGAATCAATCAAAAACTGGATGGGGTGGGATTTGTTAGCAGTTAAGTCTATCATTAGTGTATTACTAGTTTCTCATCAGACTTTTGATGGAAGTTGCCACAGATGTTTAACCTCCTAATCTAATTATCTAATGATGCTTTTACTGAACTTAACAAGTGCCTTAATCCATCACCTTTATGATCTATGACCTACGTCTTTAAATTATGGAACAATGTGATTGTTCTTCGAAAGAGTCCGGCAACGCGATGTATGGACTATGTTAAAGTAAAATATATGTGGAAGTAAATGCTATAATGTGGTCTTTATTAACAGTAGCAGAAATTGTTTTACTATTTTTTATTTTTTAACCCACTATCACTTTCTTCTTTCTTTCAGTCTCAGGTTTGGGTAGACGATGCTCAAGCCAAAAGTAATAATATTTTGATAAAATACTCTGGAAGGGCTCTGGTAGATGTTCTGGGCAAATCTAGCGTTGGACTGCAGGATGGGCATATGCTCCTAAAACATCTGTATTCAACCTTACACTGCAGACTGGAACAAAGGTATCAATCACTCCTTTTCATTTTCTTGTTTGGTTTCTGTATTAAAATACATCCAACTGGCCCTTCAGGTATTCTGTTGGTCTGCTGAATGCAGTTGCAACATTAGCTCATATATGAGAACGCAGAGTGATGGACTTTGTTTGATTCTAGCTGTGTCATTTACATGTGACATCTTTAGACACCGTCTCTCTGCATGACAGGACAATCAATCAGTGCCACAGCTGAATCCCTGGTCAGAAGAGGCCAGAATGCACTCCTGAGCAAATAACATACATGTCTTCATTTTCAATCAATGGCAGGTAACAAAGTCTATGCACTCAAACTTTCAGTACATACTTGCCTAGCAGTCATGAAGAACAGCCATAGAATAATGAGAAACTCTCAGAAATGTAGGCACAGATGTGCCCAAGACCATCACAAAGAGAAGAACGAACCATTACGACCTCACAGAACTTACCATGACCCAGAAACCTCCAAAACAGAAAATCCAGGTTCCAGTTTGCTAAAAAGAGTATTATGGAACTTGTACAAGAGTGAGGGAAAGAGGTAAGAGTGACAAAAGCCACTCGGTATCCAAAGCATGTGCAGCCTTATGTGAACCGCGTGTGTGGCTGAGAGCAGAACAGACATATTTTTATTCATGATATCCATGGTGACAGCAGCTGGATGCAGGCTGAAGCATCTTATGTGCTCAATCACAATGTCTGAACCCCACTGAGGGTGCAGTTCACTTACAGAAGTCAGGATCCAGGGTAAAAAAGCCCCTGAAATAAGCAGAAAATGAAAATGCCTGCAACAATAGCCAATGGTACAGCGCTGTGGGAAGATGCCCAGTGCGTACTGTAATAATATCTGTGCAGGGCTGCAGGCTACACGCAGTCACTGATTTCATGTCTATACTAAGGACAAGTTTCATTTGATTTTAATGTAACAGTTCCGATTCAGAGCCAGGACACCTTTGCCCTGTCCAGTGGATCAGGTACCGAACTACTAATCAGAAGGTGGTCGGCTCAAGCTCCACCACTGCCAAGGTGCCATCACTGGGCCCCTGAGCAAGGTCCGGTGAAGTCCAGCCCTGAGGTCCGGTGAGGACAAACCGGAAAGCAGGAGACAGGCAAAAGTAAAGATAAAAGAGCAAAGAGGAAAACAACAGTCAGCAAAAAGACCAAAGAGCTTCCAAATAACACTTGTGACTTGGCAGGGGCAACTTTGTATTGAACATAGGGTCTGTTCAGGATACAGCAGAAACCCTTGAAGAACATTATCTACACCCCAGGGACACGTAATAGCAGAGGACAAAGACACTTCAGGATCCAGTAGTAGACGTAAGAGAAGGTGGGACTGATGGTGTGAGAAGGAGAATATCAATCACAGAAAAATACACTGTTTAAAAATAAATAAATAGAAACTCTGTC
Source organism: Brachyhypopomus gauderio (assembly GCF_052324685.1). Classification (NCBI taxonomy): domain Eukaryota; kingdom Metazoa; phylum Chordata; class Actinopteri; order Gymnotiformes; family Hypopomidae; genus Brachyhypopomus; species Brachyhypopomus gauderio. The sequence goes on from NC_135217.1 coordinate 13,418,431, forward strand.
ACACTGCATACTCACAACATGTTTCTAGCACTGCTTAAATATAATAATTAGTATCAGGACATGGCCTATCAAATATTTTGTCATTTTCACTCTATTCCTGGCGCATGCATATTTACTCATATTTATCACATCTTCAGGTTGAACACACTCAGTATGATGCTTTTACTGTAAGAAGGCAGAACTTCCTATACTAGTGAGAGAAGACCAGAATGAGATGATGTGATGATGTGCCATATTTTGTCAATTGTGATTTTTTACACCCCAATCGAAATTTGTCCTCCGCTTTTAACCCATCTGTGCAGTCAGAACACACATACACACTAGTGATTACTACGGGGCTGTGGATCACACGTGCCCAGAGCGGTGGGCAGCCCTAGCCCGGCGCCCGGGGAGCAGTTGGGGTTAGGTGCCTTGCTCAAGGGCACCTCAGTCATGGCCTGTCTGGGAATCGAACCCACGACCCTCCGGTCACAGGACCAGTTCCCTAACCGCCAGGCCATGACTGCCCCAGACAGAGATGAACAGACAGACAGAGATATTTTGGGTTCATCAGCAAAATAATTTGTGATGTCAGTGCATAAAAAGGTGACTTATAATAAGATTGTTAAATGTCACATTTATATCACAAACAAGTTCTTTCTAGTGATGTACATACATTATAATACAGTTTTGATGTATTATATATATATATATATATATATATATATATATATATATATATATATATATATATATATATATATTATATTATTATTTGCATTAATATATAATGCATAAAGTAGTTACCTTAGTAGAATATAGTCAGAAATAGGTTTCTGCTTCTGTGCTGTCACCTGGAACTATAATAATATATTATAGGAATTAAATGTACTAGTAGTTTTGAGCTACATGGCTATCTTAGTCCTGTTTTGGACTGTCCTATCTGACCATAGGACATGGTCCAAATGAAAGGTCCAGTAACATTTGGGAAACTGTAAACACCCGAGTTTGCTGGTCCTTAATAGCAGAGGCCTCTGGTTTTCTTTAGTGTTTAAGAGCATAGATGGATCCTGGGTGACGTGTATGAGTGTCACACAGAGCTGATCGTGTTGGTGAAGACATGTCGAGTCCCTTCTGAACAAGGCTTCATGTTGTGCTCAGACCCAGTATACAATGAGAAATTCAGAACATCCACAGGATTACTACCCAAAATAGGTTGTGCACAATGCATGCTAAATAACATAATTATGAACCCTCTTGTTATACTACACATGATGTACAGAAATATGAAACGAACATCACTTAGTGCAATGAAACTCCAACTGATCTAATATTTCTAATGCCACTACTAGTAAGACAGTGAGGTCAAGTGATTTCACCACAGCTGAGCAGCTCTGAAAGAGATTCTTCTGATCCCTCAGCATGTCTCTGCCCCATCGTGGGAGTATCATTTGGCCTGTATGCACAAGAATGCTCACCAGCTACAGCTCCACACAAAGCACCATCCCCTCTCAGTCACCCTCATCCCTCAGGGTTCTCGGTGTGGTGTCTTCTACACAAACAGTGTGAGGCAATGACTCCACAAACTCCACGGCTGACTTTCCTGCAGCCAGCCAGAATCAGAACTTTTTCTAACAGAATGGGAAAAAGTACCTGAACACATTTTTAAACCCTGGCTTCAAAGAAACTTTATGTTCACGTGGTAGAGGTCTTTTAGCTAAAGATGAGGGACTAGTTATTTTAATTTTAAATATTCTTCCTTATCTCTTTTTATAAAGGTTCTGAGTAAAAGAAGTCAAAAAGATGTCCTTAATATTCATCTGGAAAAAAATCACAAAATAAAACTGAAAAACAGAGTGACTTCTAACTGCAGAACAGAAAGCAGATCGGAAGCTTTAGAATTGGCTGATTTGATAAACGCTCAGAATGAGTTGGCTTACACACTCCAGTTCAATTTTATATTTTAGTCCCAATCATATTTTCAAGAAACCTGAGGGTGGTTTTTCTCTTTTGAAACATAATTATTTGCCAAATAAGCTCCCAGTGTGATTTTCCAGGCTCGTCTTGCCAGAAAGTACTCAATACTCCCAACACTTTGAAACTAACTTTGAAATAACTGAATAATAAGTCAGCATTTTACCCCAAATGATTTCACAGAAATATTAGCAAACACTTTTCTGCCTGACAGCTCTGGCAACTGCACTTTCGTGAGCACAGCACCCAATGTCTCTGCTCCCTTCTAAGTATAAAATGCACTGATAAGAGCTACTGGCTGTATTTACCTTCTTAAAAGGCATTTTAAGTTTTGGGCATGGGATGTAGTAGGATGCCATCATGGCAGAAGATAAAAATGCAATTATGAATGTGTCTGTAATCTGCTCAGAGGGCTAAGCTTTTTGGATGTCTTTCATTGAAGATATTGGTTTCAGAAGGATGTTTACCTCAAAAATACATGTTTAAGAAGACCAAAGGTTTAAGAAGACCAATTAATTTTGAAAAATTACATATACACAGTGAATTCTAATTTCCGATTTTGTGGACACTGATATCTCACTTTCCTATTGCAGATCTGTTGATGAAATGTTCATGCATCTATTTTCCAGTGTCACATAAATAAACATTTTATGCACCCGCGATTGTTCATTATTCTACCCTTTGTTGACACCGTGGAATAGTTTTTGTTTGTTTGTTTGTTTATATATGGATTTGTTGCCACCTGGTGGTCAAAATACCACATAACATTTCAGTTGACCGTCATTCACAAAGCCACATTGTGACTTTATTGACATTCTATTTTGTTATAAATGCAACTGTATTACATTTATATACTTGAATAGTATGATGAGCAAGGTCCGACTGTATCGCAGGGCTGAGTGGGGACACATGAGAGGCAGTGACCTGTCCAGTGAAGAGCCTGCTAGCAACACTTCAGGACCTTTCTGCGGGCTGCCCTCAGCCCCCACAATGCCTCTTCCCAGAATGCCACCTCAAGCCCAGCCACGCTGAAGATGTATTGTTCAGTCATTCACATTTAATGGGACTAAACCTGTGTCCAGGATGTTTAATGGGAGGAATTTGTGTATGGAATTTGTGCATTAGCCAAACATCAATAAATACACACACTGCCTAATGTATCTACTTATTGCATCCTACTCTATGTAACCTTAATGCCATCTATCTTTCTGTCTGTCTGTTATTAATCTAAATCCAAAGAAGATTTCAGGTGAGTAAATGCAGTGTGCTACAGTAAAAGATATTAGTGTAGAAAAGTATGGGATGTTTCAGATAAAGGTCCTTCATCAGCTGTGCAAGCAAAGTGTTGGCAGTTCTAGGATAAAACAACCAGTTTATTATATTAAGAAAGCAAATGTTTATTGCATGAGGCTCTAAGGTTACAAAAGTTAATTTCAGTACCTTTTTTCTTTCTGTTACAGATATGTCATTATTGCAATGTCTATTGGCATAAAAATGTTTTGCTAGTGGACATGACACATCTTTAATTCTGATGGTCTGAAGGTGTTCAACAAATAATGAGCATGGTTTCTTACAGGTTAACTTACAGGTTCAAAAATTAAGCCCCTTACTGCTTCTAAGTGCAGCAGGCAGTGTAAGCTAACTAGGTTCAGATCTCAAGGTTCCATCGCTGTTTCAAGCATAATCTAACAAACAGTGTAGTCAGCAAACTGAGATTTCTGTTTGTATGGCGCTATGGGTCTGTGCAACTGACATCCTCCTCTCCCCTTCATCAGAGAGGGCGTCTGCGCTGTTGGGTAGGGACAGACACAGTAATGTAGGAAGAGTCGGTTATCTGCAAACGTCTATCCATAAGAAGCTGATTTGGACTACTCACACTGTCTAAAGGCCTAGTATTGCTGGATATGGGTCAGAAGAATTTTCCAGAAGGTGTTTCTCTCTTTGGACAGAATGTTCCACCTTGCCAGGGCTTTGGGGGAACTTCGGGTTACTCGTGACATGACTGAACCTATCCACTTCCACTAAGTTCACAAACTCCCTTCCTGAGAACTGAAGTCCGTTGTTGGTAATCACTGTCTCTGGAATGCTATGTCAGGCAAACACTGACTTCAGATGAACAATGACATCACAGCATTTTGAAGGAGTAACGTGTGTAAAATCTATAAACCTTGAATATAGCAAACCACCAACAGGTAGTTCTGGCATTTATTCTGTCATGGGCGCTCTGGACAGAAGAGGTTCCGCTGGATTTCTTCTTTCCCAAATCCAAATCCCGCATCGCTGCACAACCTCGTGGAGTTTCGGACTCAATCCCGGCCAGCACATAACCTGGCTCACACGCTCCCTGCACTCGGTACCTTACACCTTGATGTCCATCATGCAGTTTCTGCAAAACTTCGCTCCTGAGTGCTGACGGCGTAATCAGCCTTGCACCTCGTACGACAGTCAGATCTCTCGTCCCAGTATAGCCATAACGCTCCTCTACATCTGCCTGTGTCTGGCCATCCTTCCTTTCACATTGTCCTGACCTGTGAACCGTCAGTGTTCAACAGTTGTTTCAGGCTGTTGAGGTAAGAGCCACTTGCCAGTAGATTTTTCACAAGTGTATCTGCATATATATCAGTGCTCTCCAGCAGGTCCCTATCTACTCCGCTAAGCTGTTTACAAACTGATGCTTTTGATAATGCATCTGCAGTCCGCAGATTATTTCCAGGAACATGCTCAACTCAATAAGAGAATCTCATCAATCTCCTTCTAAAGTGTTGTATTCCTAAAAGGCTGAGGAGAGGTTTGTGATCTGTCTTTGTGTTTTCCCAGTACAAAATAAATAAAAAATGCTCGCAAGCCCACATTAGACATAAATACTCCTTTAACACCTGTGCATAAGCTCCAGCTAAGACTGGAGCTGAGTGGAGCCTTTCAGTAACTTGGGGTCATGTCCTCAGACCCAGAGATCGCACTTAGACAGCAGATCTCCAAGTGGTTTGTCTTTCTCTGCAAACTGTGGGATGAATTTGCTTAACTCATTGACCATAAACTTCTCACTTCGCTCACTTTTGTGGGTGGCTGCATTTTCAGTATTGCCTCTGGTTTACTCAGCCTGATACCATCAGCGGAAGTTATGTGGCCTAGACATTGAACTTTGACAGTTCACATTTGAAGCCTCCACTCTAGACACTTGTAGTAAAGTTTATATTTCTCTTATATATGTTTCTGTATTTTGTGTGTTCTATGCCTCCCTCAGGTGGTGTGTATTGTACATCAGTAGTGGTGGTGCATATCGTGCCTCAGGCAGTGTTTTGTCCATCAGTGTATTGTCTCGCAGCACAGAGGGGCTGTTTCCTCTTATTTATCCCTGTCCTGTGTCATGTGACTGTGTCATGTGACTGTGTCGGTCACTGGGGTGATGCTGCCTTCTTTTGTTGCCATGTGTTTTTATGCTTAGTTTCATTTTCGCTACTTTCATTAAAATTTCATGCACACACATGCACACACACACACACACACACACACACGCACACACACACACACACACACACACACACATACACGCACGCACACACACACACACACACACACACACACACACACACACACACACACACACACACAGAAACAGGTGACTGCCTTGCACCACTGCTGCTGCCTCTCAGAAGCATTCAGCAGATTATTCAGCATTCAGCAATTCAGCAGATTATTCAGCATTCAGCAATTCAGCAGATTATTCAGCATTCAGCAGCTTAACTTCTGCAGACTTTTGAAACCTAGTGGTCTAGTGGTTTCTTCTTGCCATGACCTACTTCTTAAAATCTGATGTTAGTCCCAATAATAACCATAGTAACGAGGGGGGAGGCAGGACGCCTAGCGGAAGTGTTGGTTTCCTCACACACATTTTATTAAACACAAATACGCGAAAAGACAACAGGGACTTAGAACAAAGACGAATGACAAGCACAACAGTGACATATATTAAATAGTATTACATTGACAACACACAAGTGCAGCATTTATCGATAATGAGACAAGAGACAAACACACACAAAACTACACCCACAAACACACAGACACAAACAGACGAACTCGAGAGAGGAGTCAGGCACAGGCCGTAACACATTACCACACAAAATTGAAGAATTAACTGTATTTTTGCATTTCCTTTTATTATAAACATTCAAAACTGTTGTTGCTGTGATGCTGTGTATTGTGACACTGTGTACCTGTTTCCAAGACAACCATTGGTGCGTCCTGAAAGTGTTAACCACAGCTCATAGTAGGTCACAAGTGGTCACACAGTGGTTTCAGAACATCAAAAAATCCCCTACTACAAAATAAGTGGTTATTTTTTAGTAAAATGTAGGTGGTTCGTTTTCTTATTCACAATTTCTTCTACTTTTTTCATACCCGGTCAAGGAAGCACTACACACAATTGTAGTGTCAATATTTTTAAAAATCTGCAAAGGATTATGGGCTACCTTACTGTATATACTAGATAAAATATAGAGCTGCAAGCTTCACAGTCCTCCCAAATGCCTCAGTAAGGGGGCACTATGCTTTATTGAGTCCATTCAAAAATATGATATGAATCTATTATGCAGTTTCCATGTTCTTCTTCCGGAAATGGAAGCTGGGTTAATCGGGCACTCTAAATTGTATGGCATGGATATGAGTTGTGTGTGTGTGTGTGTGTGTGTGTGTGTGTGTGTGTGTGTGTGTGTGTGTGTGTGTGTGCGTGTGTGTGCGTGTGTGTGTGTGTGTGTGTGTGTGTGTGTGTGTGTGTCGTGTGTGCGCGTGTGTGCGTGTGCGTGTGTACGTGTGTGTGTGTGTGTGTGTGTGTGTGTGTGTGTGTGTGTGTGTGTGAGGTGATGGTTGGTGCTCTGTCCTGGTCTTAACCTCCTCCCTCTCTACCACCAGGGGCATGTGGTTTCTGGTCGATAGTTCAGTGCGGGAGAGCTGTGCACAAACTGGATGCCACTTCTCATAATTGTGTGTGATTTGATCATACGGTTGAGTTCTGTCTGTGAAGCATCCCTGAGTTTGAGAAAGGAGCTTTATAAATGTAAATAATATTAATAATAACATTATTATTATTGATAATAATATTGTTTACATATATAGCTCCTTTCTAAAACATTATTATTATTGTTGTTGTATTATTAATATTTAATATTGTTTAAACGCTCCCAAACTAGAGAACATCCCATCTTGATTGTTCTATCTTCAGCAAAAAATATGCTATCATTATATTTCCTGACTCCCATCCAATTAGACCTGCCAAGAACTACTGAGATGTGCCAATACACATTTATTCAGGTGTAAAGATCTGTGCACTTAGACTCAATGCATTGTCAATATGCTTGCAGTGCCCTTAGAATTTAAAAGTGCACCTCTCTGCCGTATTTGTAGTGTGGTGATCGACTCCATTCCGGGAATTCTGGGAGTGTGGCCATCAGAAGGAGATGGAGTTAGTGAGAGGGTATCAGGAGTGAAATAACCTCTCCCTCTCCTCTGAGGGAGAGGAACCACTCCCAGGTCTGTACAACTGGAAATGCTCTCCCCAGTGCCGCAAGGAGGCTCCTGCCCTGGCCGTGGGAGTGTTTGCCCCTGCCAGGGCGCTGAATTCTCCTCCGGACTCCCCAGTTGCTCCTGAGACCAGCCTGCATCCTATGGGCCTGGTCAAGGCACCCAAGGGGTCTCTGCCTGCGGCCGCACCCACATTACTGCCTCCCGTGATAGGTTCTGTCATGATCTGCCCCAACTCCTCCCTCAGGCTGATTTATGTTTGTGTTCGTTCGTTCGTTCATTCATGTTCGTAACATTTCATTATAATTTCACTTGAAGCAGTGTTTTTCAAATGAACTGAATGCTTGGAATGAGGAACAGTTGAATAGTAGGGCGGAGCTAGTAATCAGAACCCCAGGAACCTGGCTGGGTAGGCGTGTCTGGAGGGAGGTGTGATGGTGTAGGGCGGCTCCAGTGCCCTTTGGTGCAGTTATTTTTAGATCAATGGAATCCAAGTTGTATGACGAAATTCTAACGAATGCACAAGCTTGGATGGAAGATGCAGAAAGCATTTAGTTGAGATCACTGTCAGTACAGGAAGTTCCACTAGTTATTAAATGTAAGGGTTCACATACTGTATGTCTCTCACCATTACCAAGTTTGTTTAAACCATTTGTTTAGTAAATGTGGTGTAAAATGTGTGGATATAATAAAACTTAAAAATATATATTTACTCATATATTTTGATGCACATTTGCATGCTGCACATTGGCATGAGGTTAAGAGTTAACCTTGCAGAAATCCTCATAGTTCACCAATGTTCTTCTTACATCAACTTCTGTGGATATACCATCCCACAATAAGTCACAAGGCACCACCTACCTGCAAAATGGAAGCCTCTTATCTCCAGCCCTCAGATGAGGTTTTACAGATGCAGGTCAGCAATGCCCCAAAACTAGAGAACGAATATATTTTTTCTTTCCATGCAGCCAGAGAGTGTTGTAGGATGAATCCTTCTTTCAGGTTTTTTTTCATTATGGAGTTAGCAATTATGCTAAAAGAAATAGGGTAACATATTTTAAAGCAATAGGTCTACCAATGGCAGTAAAAGCTATCTGGATATATTCTTCACTGTGTTCCCACAATAACTCAAACATGAATGTAATGTGTCCTAGATTTTGCAGGGTGGTCAGCCTTGAGAGTGTTCATTTATTTATTTATATTCTATACAGATGCAACTGAGTTACTAATCTAGAGTGTACACCACTCTAGACATCAAAGTAACCAGCAGACCATCATCCACCACTCGTCCAGTTATTAGAAGTCTTCACGTTCGCACGATGAAATGGGACTTTGTATTTGATGTTTTACTTTGACCGTGTGCAGTTGTAGGATTGTAAGAAAATGGACCTTTTGTTGAACACAGTGGGACATGAATGCTTTTCACTACTGATACCACTGATGAAAACCACTGATTCTCTACCAAGAACAATTTAGCCAACACGAGGAGTTTCTTGTAATTTATAATATGGTAGCTCTAGTTCTAGCTCTAGGGTAAATTTAAGGAAATGAAGGAAAAAGATTGTGAGTCACAGGATATGTGCAAACATGTTCTCGTTCTCTACAGACCCATGCACTCACCCAGAGAGAAACAAGCTGGAGGTTGAGGATGGTCACCCACTGGCCATTTTAACACCAAGGTTAACTCTCTGGGTTGGAAAACGGCAACAGTGAGACGTTCAGATTTGTCCCATGGGTGTTGTGTAACGCCTGCCGTGGTGGTGCCACTAAACATCCGAAACATCCGAGCCTTGCTGTCCTTCGTGCTTTTCCGCCCAGGTGTTTATGCGCACATACATTAGCACATACATTGTTTAAGGTTTGGAAAGTGGCAGTAGCACATCTGCCAAACTGAGCTGTTTTAGAAACGTAATGTATAGCTGAGGGTCACACAGGAACAAGACTACATGAGGTAAAAGAAAAAGAAGTAGTGAGTAGAGTAGTGAGTAGAGCACACAGCACTAGATCTGTAGTGAATGTAAAGAGCTGAGTAATCTCCCCACTGGAACAGGTCCCAGCATGTAAACTATGTGTCTTTTCTCTCCATTCGTCTAACAGGTAATTAATGCATGTTAATGAACTAAACCTGCGAACGCTGTGTATGTGTATTTTTGTATGTGTGTGTGCATGTGCAACTGTTGTCTGCAACTGTGTGCGCGCACGGATGTGCAATTGTGTGTGCGCATGTGCAGTTCTGTGTGTGTGTGTGTGTATCTGTGAGTGTGAGGATGTGTATGTACATTTATATATATATATATATATATATATATATATATATATATATATATATATATATATATATATGTGTGTGTGTGTGTGTGTGTGTGTGTGTGTGTGTGTGTGTGTGTGTGTGTGTGTGTGTGTGTGTAAGGCATGGCACGTGGGTGCAAGCCACTCAAAGATTGCAGCACACTAGTTCCTGCAGGGAAGAGGGCGGAGCATCAGACTGTAGACACGCAGTTTCACAGCACTGCAGAGAGGAACCGACAACCAGAGGGGAAGGAAGACAGTGACACTCCATACACGTCAATCAGGTATGTATTAATATGACTGATGCTGTGAGCTATGTGTGAATCTTCAAACACTTAATTTCATTGCAAATACAGTTTGTATGAGCAGAATATTCATATGAAGTTAAATGTACATGCTGTGTTGCCAAAAATGTGGGTAAGCAGGACAAATTAGTTTAATATTGGACCAGCATATGAAACTTTGAATGCATCAGTACAATTTTCACCTATCCATAATGCTATCAATATGAGTTATATAACTATACTACAATAGAAAGCTAGGAATATGTTTCATGTATGCTAATTCTAAATTTGCAAATGTCAATATGTGGGATTACATCCCAGCCTGTCTCCATTTATCTGCTATTAATATAGTTCCAAGTACCTGTTAATGATACAGGAGCACAGTGTCTTGCCATACATGTAAATATATTTAATGGCTGTGTGTGCAGGCACATTTGAAATATACACAGGTGGACATTCATATAGTGCATCACTAGTTCACAGCCTTAGAGTCTAACAGTGTTAGCTGTCATCTCCTGTTACATCAACGTGGACTGCTAGTGTAAAAGTTCAGTGTGCTTTGTTCTTATGGCAATTCCAATTTGAAAAATGCCAAATATAGACCAACTGTCAAAGTCTAAGTGTGTCTGCTCTAAGATAAAGCATTTAGTGACCTTTCTTGAGATCAAGAAAGTTACAGAAGTTGGCTGTCCAGTGTCCAGTCAGATAATACTTCATATTACTCTTGTTTTCTTTAGTTCATATTTCTTAATATTATTGTAGTTGTTTTTGTCTTCACACATCACACTTCCTCTGTAGAAGCTGCAGCAAACACACCTCTGATTGAGTGTTTTGGGCCCTCTGAGCTTCTGAGCTCACCCAATAGCTAACCTTCCATCCCAATGTCAATGTGGTGCTTCATCAACACCTGCTTGGTGCTCTGGTGTAGGCCTGGAAAGCCAGTTCTTATAGTTTCTCAAAGATACAATCTGCCCATAAGCCAAACATACGGTTATGCGTTATTGAGTTCTACATCCTAAGTATGACTGTCATGATGTTCATAGGTCACACACACACACACACACACACACACACACACACACACACACACACACACACACACACACACACACACACACATAAGCCAGTGTCTGAGTGAGCCTAGTGTCTGAGTGAGTCCAGTGTCTGAGTGAACCAGTGTCTGAGTGAGCCCAGTGTCTGAGTGAGCCCAGTGTCTGAGTGAGTCCAGTGTCTAAGTGAGTCCAGTGTCTGAGTGAGTCCAGTGTCTGAGTGAGTCCAGTGTCTGAGTGAACCAGTGTCTAAGTGAGTCCAGTGTCTGAGTGAGTCCAGTGTCTAAATGAGCCCAGTGTCTGAGTGAGTCCAGTGTCTGAGTGAGTCCAGTGTCTAAGTGAGTCCAGTGTCTGAGTGAGTCCAGTATCTGAGTGAGTCCAGTGTCTGAGTGAACCAGTGTCTGAGTGAGCCCAGTGTCTGAGTGAGTCCATTGTCTGAGTGAGTCCATTGTTTGAGTGAGTCAAGTATCGGAGTGAGCCCAGTGTCTGAGTGATTCCAGTGTCTGAGCTTATCTGAGGTTTCCATTTGCAATTATAATTGCAGTGGACTCTTTGTGCTTACTTTGTGTTATTATGGTAATTATATTTCCTAAGTAAATATGAGGACCGAAACGACCAGGATGCAACAAGCTCACTGAACTTGTTGGTTTACCAATTTGGCCTGAACATCCTGTCTGTGCTGTTTCTCATCTCACAGTAATGGCAATACTGAAATTATTAGTTTTTGTCCATTTGGTGTCATAGTAACTAAAAATGGCTTGTTTGTTTGTTTGTATCTCCTTTGGTATGTCACAGGCGAGGTTTGGTAGGATGCGGAGACAAGTATCCATACAAACAACTTTATTAGCTAGCAATGCTGCGCAAGTAGCACTTAGCAAACATACACTAATAATACAAACACAAATACAACCAAACTGAGATCGACTCAGACACTAAAGACTCACAAAGACGAGCACAAGACAGGATTACCACACACAATATATACTAAACACATAACAAGCCATGTGTGTAACACATTAGACTGGAGGAAGATGACATTAGAGACTTGACAAGGACTTATTATTCTTCAAAAACATAAGTCTCCTACACAATCTGCTCAAATAACATGTTTTGTTTTTGTCTGTGTTACAGAAAGCACAGCCAGGATGGCAGGTGAGGGCACCAGACACCGTGGGACACCGACTTTCCTATTCTACTTTTATAGTTTGATCTAGTGCGGCTTTATTTTTCCTCTAGTATTTATTATTGGTACTCTTTTCATAAATGTCTTATTAATATTTCAACTCATGCTAGACAAGTAACCACCTTTCTAGATTTACGTAAACTTGGTGCAGAGTTTCCAGCTGTGATAGCGCTATACACAACATTGCAAAGTGGCTTTTCTCTGGGATTTTAACTGTAATTTCTGTCCTTTGTTTTACAACTGCCACACATTTTTCAAAAATTTCAATGTAAAGGTAGAAACCACAACACCTATTATTGATCCTTCTCTACTGGGATTCCTGTATGTCTGAGAAGAGAAAATAAAGAAAAGTCATAGTAGTGAGAGACACACTTTGTTATCTGGAAACTGGACCTGCAACCAAACAGACTTCTTTGTTATCAATTCCTGCCATGGGAGGTGTTCCACACCCTTTTTAAAGCGCTGGCCCCTACTGGCCCCCATCGGACCGGACTGGCCCTCTCTTGCTCTGCACCTGTTTGTTTGAGTCTAAGATCACTCAGTCTTTCATTTTTCTGTCAACCAGACAAGAGCTTTGAGGCAGAGTTCCTGCAGACGCACAACACGTACCGCAGCCAGCACGGGGCCCCACCCCTCACTATGAACCAGACACTGTGTCGCTCTGCACAGTCGTGGGCCGAGCACCTGCTCTCTATCAGAACCCTCAAACACAGCGACGGCAGCTACGGAGAGAACGTCTACTACAGCTACAGTTCAGTGCCCAAAAAGCTTACAGGCAAGTCAAAGCAAATAAAAAAAATTCAAATCAAAATGTATTTATATAACACTTTTTACAACAGTTCTTGTCACAAAGCAGCTACTTTTTCTTTCACACTCCCTCCTACCATAATTTAATGCATGTTTGTGTGTGTGTTGTGTTACTGGACACTGTGGTTCTTGTTCAGGCCGTGAGGCAGTGGACAGCTGGTACAGTGAAATCAAGGACTATCGCTTCAACAGACCGGGATTCACCTCTGGCACAGGTGAACATTCACACTAAGCCCCTCAGACTAAAAATGTACAGAAGGGATGGTAACACCAGTGCTGGTTTCATGCTGGGGTTGGATTACACAAATTCAACCAGATTGTGACATAAAGGCTGAAGGCAGCCAGCCTACACAGGAGCTTTGACCACTGGACCAAAGAGCCATCTTTCCGGTATAATAACCACAGCACCCATTTACCCATCCTAAGTGAAGGTCTCCATCACACCATCCTCCCCTTGAGAGAGTGACGGTCTCCATCCATCATGCTGCCTTCACCTCCGGGGAGCAACCCTGCCTCTGACACTTGTTATGTGTCCATCCATGCAAAACTGCTCTTTTTCCATCAGGGCCACGCCCATGCCCCTCATCATGGGTCTTCACACAGGGCTTCACACCCCCCACAGAGGGGTGGGTTCATAGAGCACGCTCCCCAATGGCCTCACTGCCATCCTCCTTCTGACACCATGTGTGACCAACGTTTTTTGGGTTGTTTTCCGCCACTGGTAATGGCAGCACTTTGTTCATCTTTTTTCCACCGGTGCCATTTGTTGTTCTTTATTCAGCCTTCATCGCACTGATTTTAACAAGATTTTGATGTAGCCATAAACATTCTAGTCTTTAGCCTGATTATGAATGTCAGGAATGAGGAACAGTTAAAAAACAAAAAAAGAGGGATGTGCATCTCAGATACCCAATCACACGCTGATGTAATTTTGTATGTTGGAATTTTTGTAATTCCTGCCTAATCTGTCAAACCTTATGACACGTTACTTGTTGCTGACCAATAGGATGAGAGGTCTCAGGCACTCAAAACATGTAACCATGTTGAAGTGAAGAAGGAATGCTCCTGTTCCTGCTTATTTCGATTATAGTGATTATGAAAACATTGCATTTTAAAACATATCTTTGTGTCTTCATTTGTCAGTACACAACTGACAAAACCCTATAATTGTTTTTCCTCCGTGAGACCTATTTATGCTCAGCAAACCCTGCTATGTTCATGTCATGTTAAAAGATTTGTTATCTGAAGTTCTCTTTGAAGGATAGAGAGCACATACTGTCCTCTTCATGACACCCAGGAATGGGTGCATAATAATTTTTTTCTTTCTTTTCTTTTTCTTTTCTGAACACAAAACCACCGGTATCACACCCTCCTGCCCTATGATCCACAAACTTGCAAAAGATCGTGAAAGATGTTTGGTCAACATCAAATGTGTTGTGTTGCCAGTCTCCCGACCAAGACATGACAAGAATTTATGCCTCTATGATTGCTTAACCAGGCATAGTGACCATACGAGACAAAAACATCATTATTCTATTCCCAGCGTAAAGCACTTAAAGGCCACAGTGGCCCAAAAAAGACAGAAGTAGCCTTTTTGTAATATGTCATAACATCACATAGTGAAGATAAAATCAGTCCGTCAAATGACGTCATGGTTCAGAGACCTTTGGAGTCTCTACACACTAAAGTCCGTGTCTGCCTGCATCTCCAGGCCACTTCACCCAGGTGGTCTGGAAGGACACCAGGGAGCTGGGGGTTGGTGTGGCCACAAATGGGACTATGACCTTTGTGGTGGGCCAGTACCTCCCAGCGGGCAACATCAGCAACCCCGGCTACTTTGAGAAGAACGTCCTACCATCAGGCTCTGCTGCAGACACAAAACCGACCCCTACACGTATGTCAGCCCTTCTGTTCACGTTAGGTAGACCAAGTGCTATTTCATGACTTTCATGACAATATACTACTCACAAATTGAGGCTGTGAGACAATTCTTCCTGGTCATAATACAACTGTATGATTTTATAATCTGTATGTTTTCTAGTTTTGGATATAATTAAGATGCTCTGTTTGATAGGTCCAGTGGGTGGAGCTGGAACAGCTAGTGGAAATATTCAGCCCCCAAAACCAGCTGGCAAGTGAAATTCTGTTCCATCGTTAAACTCTGTCCTTCTTATAGGACCCCTTATGAAGTAAAGACATGAAGCAGTAATAGTAAAGTAATGGTTTTGTGTGTTGTGTGTATGTTTCGTTTTTGGGTTTTTTTGGGGGGGTGGGATCTTTTTAAGGTAAGGACAGCTGGTTCTCCCCCTTGAAACCCAGACCCAGTGGAGATATTGGCTCAACTCAGCCCCAGAAATCAACTGGCAAGTGAAACCTTTTTACCATCGTAAAACTCTGTCCTTTGTTTTACAACTGCCACACATTTTTCACATTTTTCAATGTAAAGGTAGAAACCACAGCACCTGCAATGGCCCCTTCTCTACTGGGATTACTGTATGTCTGGGAGGAGAAAATAAAGAAAAGTCATAGTAGTGAGAGACACACTTTGTTAACTGGAAACTCTGGACCTGCAACCAAACAGATTCTTTGTTATCAATTCCTGCCATGGGAGGTGTTCCACACCCTTTTTAAGCGCTGGCCCCTACTGGCCCCATCGGACCGGACTGGCCCTCTCTTGCTCTGCACCTGTTAGTTTGTGTCTAAGATCACTCACGCTTTCATTTTTCTATCAACCAGACAAGAGCTTTGAGGCAGAGTTCCTGCAGACGCACAACACGTACCGCAGCCAGCACGGGGCCCCACCGCTCACTATGAACCAGACACTGTGTCGCTCTGCACAGTCGTGGGCTGAGCACCTGCTCTCTATCAGAACCCTCAAACACAGCGACGGCAGCTACGGAGAGAACGTCTACTACAGCTCCAGTTCAGTGCCCAAAAAGCTTACAGGCAAGTCAAAGCAAATTTTAAAAATTCAAATCAAAATATATTTATATAACACTTTTTACAACAGTTCTTGTCACAAAGCAGCTACTTTCCCTTTCACACTCCCTCCTACCGTAATGTAATGTTTGTGTGTGTTGTGTTACTGGACGCTGTGGTTCTTGTTCAGGCCATGAGGCAGTGGACAGCTGGTACAGTGAAATCAAGGACTATCGCTTCAACAGACCGGGATTCACCTCTGGCACAGGTGAACATTCACACTAAACTCCTCAGACTAAAAGTTTACAGAAGGGATGGTAACACCAGTGCTGGTTTCATGCTGGGGTTGGATTACACAAATTCAACCTGATTTTTTAATGATTTTGTTGTAGCTAAAAAAAAAACTCCAGCATCAAGTCTGATTAGGTCAGGATTGAGGAACAGGTCATAAAAACAGCGATGTGACATATCTGACACCCAACAACACCTCAATGAAATCTTGCATGTTTAATTTTTTTTATAATTCCTGTCTAATCTGGCAACCTTTATGACATATTTGTTGGTGTCGACCAATAGGATGAGAGCTCTCTGTCACCCAAAACATGTAGACATGGTGAAGAGAACAAGGGATGCTGCAGTTCCTGTTAATTTCAATTAGTGATTATTCAAGCTTGGGGTATTTAAACATTTACCAGAACTCATACAGGCCTCTTTGTGACCACCAGGAATGGGTGCATTTTTTTCTTTTGTTTTCTTTTTCTTTTCTGAACGTAAAACAGTGTTAAGCACTTCTTGATCCTCCTCCCCTATGACCCACAAACTGATGATGCAATGTGTTGTGTCTCCAGACCATGGCAAGAACTTATGTCACTGAGATTACCTAATCTGGCATAGTGACCATCACAAAGGAAAAAAAAAATTTTTGAAAGTTACCTAGACAATACAAGAGCATATGTTACCCAGACAAGAAAAGACATGCAGTCTCTGTCTTGACTTGATTTGACTATTTTTTCATAAGATGTCATAACATCTTATAATGAAGATAAAAAAATCAGTCCATCAAATGACGTCATGGTTTAGAGACGTTTGGAGTTTCTAAACACTAAAGTCCATGTCTGCCTGTATCTCCAGGCCACTTCACCCAGGTGGTCTGGAAGGACACCAGGGAGCTGGGGGTTGGTGTGGCCACAAATGGGACTATGACATTTGTGGTGGGCCAGTACCTCCCAGCGGGCAACATCAGCAACCCCGGCTACTTTGAGAAGAACGTCCTACCATCAGGCTCTGCTGCAGACACAAAACCGACCCCTACACGTATGTCAGCCCTTCTGTTCATGTTAGGTAGACCAAGTGCTATTTCATGACTTTCATGACAATATACTACTCACAAATTGAGGCTGTGAGACAATTCTTCCTGGTCATAATACAACTGTATGATTTTATAATCTGTATGTTTTCTAGTTTTGGATATAATTAAGATGCTCTGTTTGATAGGTCCAGTGGGTGGAGCTGGAACAGCTAGTGGAAATATTCAGCCCCCAAAACCAGCTGGCAAGTGAAATTCTGTTCCATCGTTAAACTCTGTCCTTCTTATAGGACCCCTTATGAAGTAAAGACATGAAGCAGTAATAGTAAAGTAATGATTTTGTGTGTTGTGTGTATTTATTTATCTTTTTTGGGGGGGTGGGGTGTTTTAAGCTAAGGACAGCTGGTTCAGTGAAATCAAGGGATTCCACCCCATGAAACCTGGACCCAGCTCTGAAGCTGGTAAACCTCGCAATCTGAATTCCCAGAAGATCTTCTCAAGTGTAATTCCTGAAACATCTCCGCACAGCTGCATACAGTAGTTTCTGTCTGCTTCTCCAGGCCAGGTGACTCAGATGGTATGGAGGGAAACTAAGGAGACAGGGGGAGGTGGGTCTTCGACCACTGTGGTGAGCCGAACTGTAACATCAGGCCATTTTAGCAACTTTGGCTTTGAGAGGAATGTTCCATCCCCAAGGTCCATGGCAGACGGAAAGTCAACCATCACTGGTACATAAGCATTTTGTCTGAGGTTACTTTGACTGAGGTCTATGTCATAATTGTCATACAGTGTTCAATTGAATTAAGAACATCATTAAGAATTAAGAATCTCAATGCACCTGACTAAATTTAAATAACTGTCCTCGATGAATTCTCAACTAATCATCTCACTTTTTACATACAACGATATTGTTTATTAGATGAATATATGCTAGATGCTTATAAATATTTAAAATATTTATATAATATTTTCTTCTATTATTGTATTGAATGCTTCTGTTCTTTATAAATAAATTGGAAATGGGGTCTCTGTCTGTCTGTTTTTCTCTATCATATGTAGATTTGGTTCAGTTCCGCAATCAACTGCTGGCAGTACTGAACCGTTACCGGCAGCGACATGGGGTGCAGCCTGTGACACTATGCCCCGCCCTCTCTAAAGAGGCACAGGAATGGGCAGCTCACCTGGTGAGCACTAAGACCCTGAAGAACAGCCAGAGAGGCCATGGAGAAAGCATGTCATACAAATGGATGTCCACTCTGGAAGCACCCAGTGGTAAATTTTATAACACTTAATAAATATAAGTGAACAAATTGAAAAGGATAAACCAGTGGAGAAACATATCACAGAAGTTCAGATTCCTCTGAGTTTAACCTTTTATCAAACAAACCAAAGCAAATTATGAAATCTCCACATAGATCACAGGATGTTGAGTAATGAACAGATAACAGATTACTGAACGGATAACTGAACAGTAGCTGATTAAACACTTTCTCATCAAGTCTGGGTCTTTTATGAAAGGGAGGTTGAAAAATGTGTTGTACCTGCACCCTCAGTGCTGTAACTCTCCCTAACTGTTTCATATTAGTCTACTCCCTATAATTTAAAAAATCTAGATTTGGATTCAAAGTCATTTGTTATCTTTCTCTAATACAGAAACTATATGCTGTGTTTAACCTGTAATTATGTGAGTGCTCATTTATTTATACATTCATTTATATTTATATATGATTATTTTGTATGTTTTTCCTTTTACTTTCCTGTAGCTGATGAAGTTGCTGAGTCATGGTACAATGAAAGTAAAAAGTACAATTTCTCTACACCTGGCTTTCAGAGTGAAGCTGGTATGATGTGCAGATTCATTCATTAGCTCACAACCTCCAATTTAACCTGTTAATTAGCAATTAAACACTGTGTGTAAAACATCTGTTAAATTAACACTTGACCCCTCTATGAACTCAAATAATATTTTATTGTTTTATTCATGCATTCCCAAAATATGTCTAAATATATCAAAATAGTCCTAGATTCTCATAACAATTCTCTTTGTGTGAAACTGTAAGGTAACTTTACTCAGATGGTATGGAAGTCTACAGAGCGCGCTGGCGTCGGCTTGGCAACAGATGGGAAGGGCATGTTCATCACCGTGGTATTTTATGAGCCTGCTGGAAACATCAGTAACCGTGCCTACTTTCAGGACAACGTGAAACCTGCATGTTGATGTGGACACCCCAGAGCCTCAGGCACCTTTGCTGGGGGATCGCAGGAGCACCTTACTTTTGTATTTAGATTTAGATTGTATTTAGGCATGTGAATCAATAAGAATCACTGTGGAAAGGGGACTGTTATTATAAATAGTGATTATTAACTATTATATTAAATAGTGATAGGAGCTATTGTGTAATCATGTGCATCTGGTAAATGCTATGCAACTGTGCATGAAGCAAACATAAACAAACCGCTGGTGAACACATCATGAGCACCTTGATTGGAAGTCAGTATCCAAATGCTCAGTAAGGAATTTGTGGAATAAATAAGGTTTTTTGCATTGTAAATGTTAAATGTTTGAGGTGAATCCTACTTGTGGCAGGACTGTAAGAGAGATTATCTGTGCTGTGTGTGACATGTGTGACATGGACAAGTGCTGAATATTTTCTCTAACAGATCAGCAGATGGCGCCATTCTACCAGAGCTATCAGAGGTCCACAGGCATTACATAAATGTTCAGGGTGACAATATTGCTTTTGCAGTCTGCTGACGTTGGGGCTTGTTGGTGAGCACAATTAAATGTGCACTATTCAGCGTGATACCCACTGTGCTCTGGAAGTGACATACTTCCATGACTGCTTCCTTTTTGATTAGTTGATTTATGTCAGTAACCACATATAGGGTTATTAGGTCAAAATGTTCAATTTTGTCCTGAAAAATAAATCAAATGAACATCAAATGCTGAAAAAGACAATAATCAGATAAAACAATACAGATTTAACTTGCGTATGCACAACCATGTAAGCATGCAACCAAAAAGTGCAATGAACATCATGGTAGTAGGATTATTCCTCCATAACCATGGAAAAACGTCCTCCTTCTCAAGTTGAATATAAAAATGCAAACTCATGCACACC
The DNA here is from genome assembly GCF_052324685.1 of Brachyhypopomus gauderio. Classification (NCBI taxonomy): domain Eukaryota; kingdom Metazoa; phylum Chordata; class Actinopteri; order Gymnotiformes; family Hypopomidae; genus Brachyhypopomus; species Brachyhypopomus gauderio. The sequence continues at coordinate 13,438,863 of NC_135217.1, forward strand.
CCAACCCCCCCCCCACAAAAAAAAAAAGAGAACGGTTGAGTAGGAACGCCAAACCAGAATGGTGTCAGGTTATATGGCCCATCAAGTTCATTGTCATTCCAACAGAGAAATATGAGATGGTCATTTGATGTTCTCCATGCTACTGTTTTGAATGCTCACCTTTGACAGTAAACAGACCAAATGTATCACATCTGAGAATGTCACTGGTGTAGAAATATATTGTATACCACAGTTAAAATTGTGTCGAACCATGACAAAAGTGCAACAGGATGTCACCTTGCTGTATAGAATTAAACTCATAGGAATATAAATTCAACAAATTTTTTCAATATTGTTTGTTTTTTATGAAGAAAGAGAAGTCCATACAGTGTTCTTTCATGTACATGCCGATTTGTTGCCGCATTGCTAGCAATGTCATTTTATGTTTTATTTCATCTGCATCAGCTTTACAGACCATGTTTTCATATATAAACAGACTAAGAAAGATCAATAGAAAGAAGGGGGGAAATGCAAAAGTAATGAATAGAAACCACATTTACTGTTCTCACACATACACACACACACACACACACACACACACACACACACACACACATAGTCCCTGGCACCTCTAACACCCACACAGCTATACACCCAGGACATTCTGACACTGCCCTGTTGAATATAAAGCAAAGCCATCAGGTGTCTTCATCTTGCCGCCTATTGTCCTGCTCACAAAGTCAGACTTGTCTGCTGTGGTAGCTTCCGATTGGGTGGAGGTGGTGTATTTATTTCTTTTTCTTGGGACCTTGGGTTTCTAGAAAGGCGCTATACAAGTTGAAAGATTCATTTTTCTTGAAAAGTGACTTTGAAGGCGGATCATGGCTCATAAAATTGTTGTATGTCAATTTTTTTTATGACAACACATTCAACAAACATAATACAAACATGATTCTCCTTTGAAAATGTATAATTGATTTTCGATATCTGAAGTCAAGATCGTCTTTTAATTTAAAGCCTCAAATTGAATCAGAAATCATGGAGCCCATCAGCTTTAACCAAGTGCACCTTGTGGTGATGTGTGTTCCCACTCTCTTCCATGAGTCCCTGTGGGCCTCAGCTTTGGCAGTAGCCGTTTCTATAGAGCTGTTTTGTTTGCCTCTGTGGTGGAAGGGGATTTTGTTCCAGCCGGGTTAACTTTCCTCCTGGGGCTCACCAGTAACAGCCTGTCAATGAAAACACAGTCAGGCTATATCCAGCCGCCTTGGCCAAGAAGCGGCTCAGCACAGGGTCAGGTAGATGGTGCATAATACACAATATTAATGATATATTAATGATGAGTTATTAAAAATGATGATATGGTATTATAATCAATGAAAAAAGTAATGTGTGATGATGAACCTATAGTACTTCTTGAAAGTTTGTAAACTTGAGTAGTTTAGATTTTCTTTTGTTTTACCGTGACTACTCTTGATACCATGATTACTTATGATTACTCATGATGTACTCTTATTTTATGTGAGATGTGAGACAGTCATTTGGAGTTGCAGAAGATGTTTTGTAGAAGTAAGAGCTGCAAAAAGAGGTGCCACAGGCTACTGTAATGCCAATGTCAAAGATTAGGAACAAACAAGGCTTAAACAAAACGAGTCTAATAATACAATACCATGCAGAACAAAATTACTTTTGTTAAACAAATAATGAAATATATCTTTTTGTGTGTCCGTTATTTGGAAGGTCTGCTTTACAAACTGAGATTTAGATGTCTGTTTCACAATTTAAAAACTTGTTTTTAGAAAACAGTAACCATGTTTGGTCAGTTCATAAACTTTCAAGCGGCACTATATGTGGTTGGCATGACCATCCACAGTGATGAGCTGAATAATGCAGTGCAGTTAGCTTCAAATCCCCTACTTTACTAATCCAAGGACTTACACATTCAGTGGAGGAGGTGGTGGTGTGTATTTAGACAGGATGGGTGTAGTTTTATGTAAGGCAATGCACTGCAGTACATTAACTATTTAACATTACTTACTCTCACTCACTCTCTCTCCTTCTCTCACTCTCTGTCTCTGTGTGTGTCTCTCTCCTTCTCTCTCTCTCTCTCTCTCTCTCTCTCTCTCTGACACACACACACACACACACACACTCACACACACACACACACACACACACACACACACACACACACACACACATTCACACAGAAGCTTTCAAGTTCAGACCTTTCATATGCTAAAGGAATCTCCAGTGATCTAGCTCTAAGGATCCTGCATCCACATACTGGATTATGTAATTGTAGCTAATATTTTGCCCACAAATAATTAAATAATTTCTGCTCCACTTAAATGTGGAGAACATGATCCCTCTGGTGGTGCAAACTTGCTCAACATACTTATTTTTAGAGGGTCATGTTAAACCATATTAAGTGATGAGAGCAATGTATAACTAACTGATTAAACCTGAGGACCAGAAACCAATAATTACATAAATTTCTTAAGTATTCCTTAATTGCTTAAGAAATAAATGCATCCTCGTTTGCATACTCTATTTCCCACTTTACTGTGGTTGCAAGCGGGTCAGCATGTTTTATTGTCATTAAACTCTCCTGCTGTGGTAAATAATGCATTTTCGCAGCCCCTAATCTAGTCCTGCTTTGTGTAAGATCAGCTCACACCTGCCTGTGTGCACAGCACCCCATCCGGTCCTGCTTCACGCAACCCATCACCTCGTATGAATAATGAATGGCAACCTCGCAACACACGTGCGCTGTGGCGACACCCGACGCACCCGACGCTAACAGCGCAGTACACAAGCAGGGGCGTGCATATTCATTAGCAGAAGCACACTCAAGGGCTAGCAGAGCTCGCATCGCTGAGCTGAGATGAAAAGACGTTGGGAAAGCATGCGATATTTGTATAGTACACTTATTGCAACAATCTCTTACAATTTGAACTAAACATTTCTACAGTATTTAATAATGGGTTGAGTAATAGTTTTATATAATAGTGAAAAAGCTCCAATATTCCCCAGTAGCCCCAATAGCATGAGATTCAAACATTTTTTCATGTATTAGCACTTACTGTACAACAAAAACATCATCAAGTTCTATTGAGGGTCCTCTCAGGGCTTCTGATAATAACTCTAAGAGCAAAATGATCCACTCTCTCAGCTGGCCATGCACATGTCTACTTATGTGAATGATACCTGAATTATACTTATGTGCATGAATCACCAGCACCCAGGCTAACAGCGGTGGAGCTAATCATAACCTGGGTCAGCACTTAGTTAGCCACGTGTACTATGTTTGATATGTGTAATGTTTTATACAGCAGTTCTCATCATGTGAACATTAGCTCTTAACAGCTGGATATCAAATGATATCTACACTGGATATAACCTTTAGATATAGGCCTAATATCAAATTACAGATTTTGCTACCTACAGATAATTTATTATTTCAGAGTCAACAAATTGAATATTTGGTTTCAAAAGTTGACAAAGCTTAATTAAATAAAAGTTCAAAATATCAGAACTGGACCGTTTTCATTTTTATTTTGGCATTGTATAGCCATTGTATGTATGTTAAATTAACCCAGCTGGCACACGACCGACCTTCAACGTTGAAATGTGGTTGAAATATAGTTGAAATATTGTCTGTTGTTGTTTCAACGTTGAAACAACGTTGATTCAACGTTTAATGTTAAATGGTTGCGCAGACGTTGAACTATTAACGGTGAGTCAACGTTTAACATTAAATGGTTGCGCAAACGTTGAACTATTAACGGTGAATCAACGTAATATCTTCAACCTGCCTTTGTATTACCATTTCAAGTTAAAAAAACACATACAATAAAAAAGTATAAACAACACTTTGGCATTGGCTGAGGGTTTTGAAAGAGGTATTAATTATTATTAGTAGTAGTAGTAGTAGTAGTAGTAGTAGTAGTAATAATAATAATAATAATATAATTTTTAAAAATTTATTAATTCGTCCAAAAACGTCGTCACAAACAGGCAGGTATTAACCAGGAAGACAACATCAGGCAATGAAACAGTTTTAAATGTTTTGAGGCAGAAACAAAACTTCGCAATGACAAATCAACAGGTTTAAAGAGAGTAGGGCAGGGTGGTCGTGGCCTGGCGGTTAGGGAATTGGTCTTGAGACCGAAGGGTCGTGGGTTCGAGTCCCAGACTTGAGGCCATGACTGAGGTTGTGTGGTGGTACTCCGAGTAAAATGAGAGAATAAAAAAAAATAAAATTGTTCTTTTTTCATTATGGCATACAGTTGTTTTTTTCCTCTCTCCCATGCAATTTTGAGCATCATGAACGTGAATTTTATGGTTTATTCAAGGTTGAATTTATGACGTTGAAACGACGTTGGCATATCAACGTTGATTCACCTTTCAAAATCGACACAAAATCCAACGTTGATTCAACCATAACTTTCAACGTTGATTCAACGTCGATTCAACGTTGAAATGCCTGCTGGGAATGCTCAAGCTGCTAAATTAGCTAACTGCTAATTTATTCTTTGTTTCTGAGGCCATTTCATGATTCTTTCAGCTAAAAACTTTGTGATAATGAAGGCTGAAATTAAACCACTAATAGGCCACTAAGTTTTTCAAAAATATTTTGTATGTGATGTGTGTGATATAATGTTTATGATGCAAAATGAACTCGAGGGTCAGTTAACCTATGTTTTAGGTCCAAGTCATCCATTAGGGCAATGATGTTAGTTGGTGTTTGGAGGTAAACCCCTGCTGTTAGTGTATGTCTGACATTAAATTTTAACTTAACCTCAGATTAAATCCTGGATACTTTAAAGGAAACAAATTTATGATGTGTATGTTTGAGATTTATATTTTCACTGGAGTTAATAGGTCGGTGTTTCTCATTGGGAAACGTGTAAAGTATATAGAAGGTATTTCTGCATCAAAACCTACAATATTGTGAACAAGTCCCAGCATGCCGTGCCCTCGCTATTGCCTAGCAACATCTAAGCCTATCTGAGTAAATATACTATCCGAGCACAGCCTGACATCAAGGATAATTGCTGTTAGAAAAGGTTTATGATCTTGCGCCATTACCGGAATACAAAGCGTATCTAAGCAAGCGGCGACTGTTACCATTGGTAACAGAATACAATCTTTTTTAGCCAACCAAAACCCGCGACATCAACAGCCATCTTTGCTGCACCAATGAAAATGAGCTAAATAATAACTGACGTTTCCTCCGACCATTCAGTCTCTGTCACCTCGTATATAAGTTTCCGTAACACTTGTTGGGTATCTGAGTTTTGCTGGCGGTAAAGGGGGACGCGAGGCTTTTCAAGTACATTTGCCTTAAGCTTTTCTGTGTACTAGGCGTTTCACAATGAGGGAGATTGTTCACCTGCAAGCTGGTCAGTGTGGGAACCAAATTGGTGCCAAAGTAAGTTTGAAACTCACACAGCACATTAGAGTGACCTCGGTACCGCTACGCGGTGTTACTCCCGCTGTGTAGGAGGGAAACGCTGCACGTCCGCCTCGGTCTGTCGTTACACTCGGTAACGCTAAGAAGCGGCTGGCTTGATGATTAGCTAGACAGGCTAGTTTTGTTGTGCTTTTTTTGTCTGGGTTGGTTAAATAGGCATTACAGGTATTTGTAATGTAGTTCCTGTGATGTCCACGTATTTTTCTGCTCGTATAACTAATAAAGTGTATTTATAATAAAATCTGAACTGCTTAATGATTCTGGTGAGATGAAGTAAACATGATATCATTGCTGTTAACCTTTTCTTGTCCTAAAACTACTGTTAGTTTTGGGAGGTGATCAGCGACGAGCACGGAATCGACCCCACCGGCACCTACCACGGTGACAGCGACTTACAGTTGGAGCGGATTAACGTTTACTATAACGAAGCAACCGGTAACTTGACACTTAAACAATGGCATCACGTTCATCACTTGTATTTTAACTTTTTAGTCAGCTGGTAATATTTTGTGATGCCACAGGTGGTAAATATGTGCCTCGCGCTGTGCTCGTGGATCTGGAACCTGGAACTATGGACTCCGTCAGGTCCGGTCCATTTGGTCAAGTGTTCAGACCTGACAACTTTGTCTTTGGTGGGTATTATTAGAAATGTAATACCTAATCTTGTATTTGTATTGCAGTTGTCTATACTTATAACTAATATGTTGCTAATGTTAACTGGGTTCCCGTCAGGACATTTTGGTTTCTGTTCATCAGTAAGGTTAATGGCTTACGAATAATCATTGCGCTCTAGGCCTTTTATAGAAACCTGTTTTCATGGTAACCTAAGCTAGACATTTCTTGCAATAGGTCAGAGTGGGGCAGGAAACAACTGGGCCAAGGGCCATTACACGGAGGGTGCTGAGCTGGTGGACTCTGTGCTGGATGTGGTGCGTAAGGAGGCGGAGAGCTGTGACTGCCTGCAGGGTTTCCAGCTGACCCACTCGCTGGGCGGAGGCACTGGGTCTGGCATGGGCACCTTGCTCATCAGCAAGATCCGCGAGGAGTATCCGGATCGCATCATGAACACCTTCAGTGTGGTGCCATCCCCCAAAGTCTCAGACACCGTGGTGGAGCCCTACAACGCCACCCTGTCCGTCCACCAGCTGGTGGAGAACACGGACGAGACGTACTGCATCGACAACGAGGCGCTCTACGACATCTGCTTCCGCACGCTCAAGCTAACCACGCCCACGTACGGCGATCTCAACCACCTCGTGTCTGCCACCATGAGCGGCGTGACCACTTGTCTGCGCTTCCCGGGCCAGCTCAACGCCGACCTGCGCAAACTAGCAGTCAACATGGTGCCCTTCCCGCGGCTGCACTTCTTCATGCCGGGCTTTGCTCCACTCACCAGCAGGGGGAGCCAGCAGTACCGTGCCCTGACAGTTCCCGAGCTCACCCAGCAGATGTTCGATGCCAAGAACATGATGGCGGCCTGTGACCCACGTCATGGCCGCTACCTCACCGTAGCCGCCGTCTTCCGCGGCCGCATGTCCATGAAGGAGGTCGATGAGCAGATGCTGAACGTGCAGAACAAGAACAGCAGCTACTTCGTGGAGTGGATCCCCAACAACGTCAAGACGGCAGTCTGCGACATCCCGCCCCGCGGCCTCAAGATGGCCGCCACGTTCATCGGCAACAGCACGGCAATCCAGGAGCTGTTCAAACGCATCTCCGAGCAGTTCACCGCCATGTTCCGCCGCAAGGCCTTCCTCCACTGGTACACGGGCGAGGGCATGGACGAGATGGAGTTCACTGAGGCTGAGAGCAACATGAACGACCTGGTGTCGGAGTACCAGCAGTACCAGGACGCCACAGCCGAAGAGGAGGGGGAGTTTGAGGAAGAGGCAGAGGAGGAGCTGGCATAAAGCTCTACCCTCTATTCAAATATGCCCTTCATGGTTTCATATTTTTTGTTCTTTTCAATGTTTGCATTTAAAGTTCTTGTATGTTCAATCTTTGGACTTCATAAATTTCTATTAAAAATCCATCTTTGATAGCATTGGCTCTTGAATTTGAATTTGCAGCACAATCCATTGTGTAAATGTCTTTGATCTGCATATAATTAATTCCCTTGTATCCAGGAAATGGGGTTTTATGGCACTAGCGTTGAACATTCTGACAATCTGAGATGAACATCCAAACTCTAATCTGGACAGTCCTGATCTTCTGAAAACTATTTAAATTTCCCAAATTTAAGTGTTTGTGTGTCTCATGGCTTATTATAAATATGGCTTATGCTCTTCAACTAACAGTTGAAACTGTACAAAACTATCCAATATCCATGAAGGCTAAACTAAAGATGGGAACTAATGGGGTCAGCCTTCCATAATTTGAAGTATTCTACAAAAAGCTCTTTTCAATAGGTTTGGGTTTGAAATGAAGGCAGCTGTAAAATGAGAGCACAGCATAAAGAGGCAGGAGGTGTGGAAGACTTCATTGGGTCATATATAAACAGGGAGCCACACCACAAACAAGCTTCATGTACATGCTCAGGGAGCCTGTGTAGCTCAGCACTTGGAGTAGTAATATGAGCACGAGGTGTGAGGGAGAACTGAACAGTATAAGGTGCCTCAGGCCACTCCTCCCATTACCTGCTACCCTTCCTGAACCCAGAGAGGACAAGAGGAGGAGGAGCCAGCTTTGTCCCAGCAGCGAAGATACGAAGACGAGCACAGCGTGCCACAGCTGTAGAGTACACAGATGGGAATCACACATACAGTACTCTCTTACACACTGTCTTAACTGTCTTAAGATATACACATTCAATGTAATTTGTTACCAAAATGTTATGTAGTGCGCATTTGACAGAATTATAGTAGAATTATAGTATCATGCTATGACATGATAGCATCATGCAGCTGCTGCAGATTTGTTGGCTGTACAACCATGATGCAAATCTCCCGTTCCACCACATCCCAAAGGTGCTCTATTGGATTGAAATCTGGTGACTGTGGAGGCCATTAGAGTACAGTGAACTCATTGTCGTGTTCAAGAAACCAGTCTGAGATTATTTGCGCTATCCTGCTATTGCGCTATTATGACATGGTGCATTATCCTGCTGGAGGTAGCCATCAGAAGATGGGTACACAGTGGTCATAAAGGGATGAACATAGTCAGCAACAATACTCAGGTAGGCTGTGGCATTGACACGATGCTCAATTGGTACTAATGGGCCCAAAGTGTGCCAGGAATGTAAAGAATCCTATGAATGGTAAAAAAAAAAAGAATAATTGAACAGTGGTTCAGATTTGAACATCTATATGTGGTATCAAAATTATTATCTTTGTTCAGCAGGTCTACATTTGTAATGAAGCTTGTGGGTTCAGCTGAAATATGTGAAGACTTTTGCTACCCTCTTGTGGACAGAAATGATAGTGCACAAGAGAGCACACCTGCACACCTGAGGCTCCTGCTTTGTCTGCACATTTTTGATTTTGCTTGGTCTCACTTAAATCAGTTCAGGAAGGATATTATAATTAGCTAAAGAGTTTAATTAGCTGTGCTAAAATAATACAAAATTTCATTTTTTAGAGATAAGTGCTTGGAACTGCTATCCAGTTATTAGATCAGGCAAACATAATTGACTTTTTGAAAATATTATAAATCATTAGTTGGTAATTAAAATCAAGTCCTTTTATAAATATTCTAACTTCCATTAACTATTAACTGTTCTAAAACTATGGTCTATTCTCACACACATGACAACAGTGATACTGGGTTGTGAATCCATGCAGTAACTCATTCCTCTCCAGCAGATGGAGATGTAGGGTTAATATTTCATTTTGTCACTTACATACAGTACTTCTGTGGCTAAGATGCACCGACAAATACAAATGTCTAAATACACACAAAAAGCAACTTTACAAAATAATATTTCCTATTTGCTTTTTTACTATCCATTTATTCAAATTTATGCAATATTTAATAAGATGTAAACAATAATGATATTATCACGATAAAAAGATTTAGTGTCTCAGACATTTTTTATCCATAGACGGTATAAGCCAAGAAAACATTTATTTTGCATAGATATTGAGTGATTATTATGACTGAAAGAAACTTGAGGATTGCCACAGTAGTGAGTATAACTGAACAGATCTGTAATGAAACAATACAATACAAAATCTACATTGAAATTGGATTTTTGAATTTCTGTACAAAATAAAGGCGATGCACGTTCAGAGGTTCAGAGGTTCCTGCGGTCTCCACATGAAGCGTCAGTGCGATTCACCTTTATCACCGCAATGAAGCAAGGAGACGTGCAGCTCCAAATGTTTATAGCTGAAGAAACGTGTACGTAGTAAGGAAAATGACTTTTGATTTGCTTCACTTGAATAGACTGGACAACTGACATGATCCATTTAGAAGCTGAATAGTTTTGACTTTAACCGACGAAAACGTTCACTAGTTTAACGAATTTAGATGGGCCCCGCAGTGTTTCAACAAGCTCGTGAGAAAATTGATGGGAGTGCTTTTAGAGTCAAGAAGTAATTGTTGGTTAGTGTACCTTGCTTATGCATGGACAAAAGTTTATTAAAGGTTTAAAAAGGAAGCCTCATGAAATTGCCATCAGGAGAAGAAGACAAATAATTATGTGAAAAGCTATTTAAATGCAACAAGGATTGCATTAATTAAACGACGCTGCAATCTGGCCCAATTTCATGGAACATTGAGGGAGCTCTGGGTAGAATTGCTTTTAAACTGCAACAGAGCCGAGGGAAGGAAGGAACATTAATTGAATCAGCTAGCTGTGTTGTGAATCCGGGATCACCGAGGAAGGCCTCATTTGGTGAGTAATGGCGTCTTCGCTCGTACGCAGCCTTTCCACTCTCCCATGAGCATCGCTGATGCAGTTTTCAACGCTCTCCGCAATGGTGCAGCCGCGAAGACAATTCTAATCTGGTCCGTGGAATAAATGCAGCACAAAATATTGCGTTCATGCTTGCTTGCATGTGCAAGTTCCTAACCATACACGTGCTTTCACATTAACTGGTATATATAGCTTCTATGTTTCCATAGATTAGGAATTTTAAGAACAGTTTGAGTTTAAGTGACCTTAACTCATGATTCTATAGTCTAACAACTGCATATCTTGCATGATGATTAATGGCGTCTTGGGCATGTCAAGAAAACATCTGCATATATATATATATTTTTTTTCTTACTATTTATTTAGTTTACATATCTGTTGCCACAAATAGAAACTGTAGTACAGAAACATGCACTTTGCATAGACATCAAGTGGTTACTTTATTGTGTACATTGTATTATAGGTGTTCAGTTGCAGACTTTTAACCCTGTTGTCATTTACAAGCTGTATCTACATACCTGGTCAGTTTCCGATGACGTGGTCACTCCTTAACAAATAACTTTACCAGACAATGGCGTGGTAGCGGGTGTTACTCTGAGCGTACCAGGCGCAGCAGTGTTGCTGGAGGCTTTGCGTGTGTCCGTGTCAACGGGTAGAGAGTGGTCTAGCACCAGAAACTCCCAGCCAACAGTCGCCCAGTGGTTACCAACCAGAGACAAGTTGAAAGGAGCCAGACACGCATTATTCATTGGAACAGATAAACTAGTCTGAATATTTTGAAGAAATGTTTCTAATAAGATGGTTGGTGAGTGTAGTTCCTATGTGATCACAGATTCTATGTGAGCGTAGATCCATTGTGATCCTATAGGAGTTGTAGATTCACAATTGAGGACCTGAGTGTATGCAGAGCTACAGTACATCTGAACTGCGTTCCATCATCTCGATCGGTGCCTTTAACTCTTGGTCCAACAGTCAAACAGCTGAATGTTTTGCGTGGTGATTAATGACATGTTTGGCACGTCAAGGCGAGGTCTGGTAATACAGCATTTGGTGCCTGGCCAGGTCCAGCCTGCCTATAGGCTATATATAGCTTGGCTCCATCTGAATCCACACCAGTCTTCAAAAACGGGTATGTGGTTCAGAGCACATTTGATCTATATGTTGCCACAAAACTATGGATAACATAAAATAATATTTAGTAAACTGCAAACAATGGAATGATCGTACGTCATAGTTTCCTTCTGAAGTGGTAAATACGAGATAAATAAGAGAGCCATCAAGAGATTCATTGTGTAGGAACTCGTTGTGCAATTTCCAGATACAGCCAAAACACACAGTCTGTATCATAAATGTAATCCCCTGTAAACCCCAAACAGCCGAACAGTGTGTTATCCTTCAGTGTCTGCTTGTCTGTATTTTAGAGACCTCACCCATATGGCAGCGGGACAGGCCACGTAACATAAAACGGCCACCCTCAACGTTAGCGTTGCGACATGCGCGATGTTGATGAAGCGTTCTAAATAGATGATGGATTGCTCTTTAAGTGCCAAACCTACTCCACTGTCGCCACCACTGATGAGAGAGAGAGAGAGAGAGAGAGAGAGAGAGAGAGAGAGAGAGAGAGAGAGAGAGAGAGAGAGAGAGAGAGAGAGAGAGAGAGAGAGAGAGAGAGAGAGAGAGAGAGAGAGAGAGAGAGAGAGAGAGAGAGAGGAATTGAAAGAGATACGAGGACTGTGGCAGCAACAAGAGACGTGAGACATAAATCAGAGTCTTTTTGGCTGGGCAGATGGGCCTTTGCCAGTCTCACCTGCATATCAATTCCTATTGCCTGGTGCAGACCTCTCCATAGGAACCGATTCAGTGGCTTCAATGTCCCAGTACTGGTCCTTATTGTCAGCTGATTGGAAAGGTTGTAGATAAATATGTTACTGTAATCTTCCAAGATTTGTCAAGCTTTCTATAACAATGTTCTCTATACAAGTTCTCTATAACAATATAGCAATAAAAAATTTTGTCAAGGCCTTAAAATGAGCTTTTTGATTTGAAGGAACATGTTTCTGGTTGGACTGAACTCAACATGCTTCCTATCTCTTATTTATTTTCAAAACAGGGTCATTATAGTAGCTGAACCAACAGTGTTGGAAAGCTTTGAATTCTTAATCAAGAAGAACGATCAAGCCCCCTTTTTTTTTGAGACAGCAGATATATACTGCAGCATTGACTTTTTATCAGTTCCAAATCAGTTTGGATAGTGGACACATTAAACAAGGAGGTCATTTGCGTAAAGATTAATTTATATGAAATGTTTTAGCACGATTGGCAGTGAATAATTTGCCTAGTGAACTTCCAGTTGAATATTGTCAAAGGGAGTCCTTGATCCATAGACCTGAATGGTAACCCGTTTCATTGGGCCAGTGTTGCTCCACTTGCACTGTTCTTGACATCTCACTTTGGTGAGGGGCAGGCCGAGCAGGCGTCACTACTACCCCCATTTGCTCCCTTGCTCTGCCACCTCTTCCTCCTCCCCCTCATCGTCGTCCTCTCTCTCTCTAGCCAGCGGCATGTGCGTCCTCATGCGCGATGCGTGTGCGCGCGGGGCTGATGGCTTCCATGGCGCGGGGTGCCGCGCGCGTAAGGGGTCCCTGTCATTCACTCAGAGCAGCCATATGTGCGGCGGCATGAGCTCGGAGCCCGCGGCTCTGTCTCCTGCCAGAAGACATTAGGGGAGCAGCAGGGCGTCATTACCCAGGCACCATGATTGATTAACCATGAATCGGGAGCGCCGGGCCACTCGGCGAGTCCTGGGCCTGGAGGAGGAAGGAGCCCCCTGCTGCTGTGGGGGTGTAATTGCATCAGGGCCTCAGCCAGAGAGGGTGGAGGGAGAGCCCGGGTGAACGTGAGTGTGGCTGTCTGAGGATCACGATTCTCCCCTCAGCTAGACGTTAGAGGCTCAGCTCAGCTTGTGTGCATTTAGAAGAGGAAAAGAAGTGCCAAACCGACCCCTTTGTGCACCGTAATCCACTCCGTAAGAAATGAATTATACTGTTTTTCTAAAAATCACTGACTCCTACTCTTTTCTCTCTTTAAAATGCATTTTACCTACTTTCTTACTGAGTTCTAACAGTTCCACAGGACAACTCTACAAATACAGAGGGATGAAAGGACACCCAGGACCACGGTTTGCAACGTCTGTCCTCATGGCCTGTTAAGAGACAGCCATCACAAACAAGCAACGTGGCAGAAGCATGTGAAGGTTCTCTTTTACACCCCCCCCCTTCACAACTGTCTCAGATGCCGATCAGTGGGGAAGCTCAGAATATGATGATCATCCCCTTAATGGCCCCCTGCCCTCTCTACCCCCCCCCCCCCCCCCCCAATCTCTCCTTTCTTCTCCCCGCCCGCTTGCCTCTCTCCTCCGTGTCCCGGAGCCATGGGTGCATTTATGCGCCGCGGAGGGGTGACTAATGAAATCCGCAGAGAGGCAGCCAGCCCTGGGAATCCGACACTAATGTTTTGTTTGGTATTAAGATGCGCAAAGGCAACTCCAACTCCCACTGACTTGGACGAGAAAACATTTGGAATGGGCTCATCAATCAAGTCCCGCCATGCTGGAACCGTCTAATCCTGGGGTGTGCCACGTGCCATGGCGACATATCAACACGCACATACACACACAAACACAGAGTAGGTGTTACTGATGTATGGATTTCAAGTAGTTGCGAAGTGACTCAGACATGTACTTTTAAACTACGTTTGTAGCCAAAGTGTGTGTGACACATGGTGAGGATCTGGAATTTATTTTTCAGTCCTGGCAAGCATTGTTGCTTATTACTGTGGTGTCCTGCAAAACACTGCACATCACATTAGAACGATTCTCCAGTTTCTTCCCAAATTAAATCCACGTTGCATGTTATACTGCCTGCCTGTTTTAAAATATAGTTTTACAGCTCAAACACTAATTATTCATCATTAGTAGTAAGTGCTCTAAATTCCACAATGCACACAAATATGAGTTTTAAACGGCCCAGAAGCGCACAAGTTTGAAATAGCATGTGGCTAGCAGCCAGGCCAGAGTACGTTCTTTAAACATGTGAGAGTTGAGCTCCTGCTCTCAACTGAGGTCAGTGTGTTCGGGTAGGGCCACTGACCTGTCTAAAGATGGCAGCTACTGACAAAGGTCACATATAAAACTGACTGACGTGAAAGCTAGCATGTCTTTGAATGTGCAAAAATTAACAAAAGCATAAATGGTATATTCATATCAATGATAATCCTACAGAATTGTATGTGGTGACTGTTGTATTATAATACCAGATATAAGCTATACACAGTGCGTCTGTATGGCTGATGAATGATCAGAAGGTGTTAATTAAACCACCATGGCTTCTCAACAGCACTCTGGGAGGGCAATTTGTTACAATATTTGAATGAGACAATAAATATGTGAATATGGTTGTCAGGATTAAGACCAGAGGGCCATACCATTAATGTTAATTATATATGAACCCAAAACATTTGCTGGACATTTGGAAAAGTTTGGGCAAGGTTATTTGTATAATGTTTTAATACACAGTGGCAATTCAAAGCTTCGCATTGTGCTTGGTAAGCTTGGTAAAGATGTCTAACATGCACCATGTAATTGTGTGCTGGGAGTCTTCTCAGGAATCGAAGATTCAGGATCAGATTCCGATTTTCATGCTTCTCCTACTGTTTTTCTTATACAATATTATCTGGATATATCTTCATCATTCATATTTGATATTGTTTTGGTTTGTTTTTGCTGTAAGTTACTATAGCCTGTTCTGTATTAACAAAGTCAAAGTAATGACCCTTGGATTGTGGCAGGTCACACTGCTGTGATTATTATTACAGAGCTTTGGGGTGGTCTGTGAATCTAGTTATTCTTTCTCCTCAGCAGTCATGCAAACTGTGAAATAGATGGCTGGACACACACATACACACATGCATGTGCGCGCGCACACACACAAATAGGGTATCTTTTAGAACCTCGTGTTAGTAAGAATATATATACACTCACTGGCCACTTTATTAGGTACACCTGTCCAACTGCTCATTTATCAAATGACGAATCGGTCAATCACATGGCCGAGTATTTCAGAAACTGCTGATCTACTGGGATTTTCACACATCTCTAAGGTTTACAGAGAATGGTCAGAAAATTAGAAAATATCCAGTGAGCGGCAATTCTGTGGACACAAATGCCTTGTTGATGCCAGAGGTCAGAGGAGAATGGCCTGACTGGTTTGAGCTGATAGAACTGCAACAGTAAATCAAATAAGTTGTTATAACCGAAGCATGCAGAAGAGCATCTCTGAACACACACGTCGAACCTTGAGGCGGATGGGTTACAGCAGCAGAAGACCACACCGGGTGCCACTCCTGTCAGCTAAGAACAGGAAACTGAGGCTACAATTTGCACAGGCTCACCAAAATTGGACAATAGAAGATTGGAAAAATGTTGCCTGGTCTGATGAGTCTCGATTTCTGCTGTGACTTTTGGATGGTAGGGTCAGAATTTTGCATCAACAACATGAAAGCATGAATCCATCCTGCCTTGTATCAACGGTTCAGGCTGGTGGTGCGATGGTGTGGGGGATATTTTCTTGGCACACTTTGGGCCCATTTGTACCAATTGAGCATTGTGTCAACTCCACAGCCTACCTGAGAATTGTTGCTGACCATGTCCGTCCCTTTATGACCACAGTGTACCCATCTTCTGATGGCTGCATCCAGCAGGATAACGCGCCATGTCATAAAGCAGGAATCATCTCAGACTGGTTTCTTGAACACGACAGTGAGTTCACTGTACTCGAATGGCCTCCAGTCACCAGATCTCAATCCAATAGAGCACCTTTGGGATGTGGTGGAACAGGAGATTCGCATCCTGGATGTGCAGCCGACAAATCTGCAGCAACTGCGTGATGTTATCATGTCAATATGGACCAGACTCTCTGAGGAATGTTTCCAGTACCTTGCTGACTCTATGCCATGATGGATTACAGCAGTTCTGAAGGTAAAAGGGGGTCCAACCCAGTACTAGCAAGGTGTCGCTGATAAAGTGTGTGTGTGTGTGTGTAATATATATATATACACCTACACAGTATATATAATATTATTTTTTGGGGTAAGTTCATACGTCTTTTTTACGTCTGTTTTACACACACATACACACACTGTCATATCTTCCATATGCTTTCTTAAAATTTTTAGACATGCAGATACGGTTCACAGCGATTTTAATTTGAGCTTCAGCTCCCATCTCGCGTCCAAAGTCTTGCGGCCTTATCGGTTTTCGTACTTTTTCTGTCTACATTAACACTCTGAGCCTTTCTTTTTGCCCCTGGAGCTAAATTGTCAGTCAGTCCAGCCCAGATCTGCCCCCTGTTGTTGGCACTGCTCTTGTGGAACGCTCCATCTGTCCCTCGCGAGACCGCACTGCCCCCCCCCCCCCCATCCCCCCAAACCAAGGCCCGCGTTCACTGAGAAGTAAAAAAAAAAAAGAAAGATCTGTGAAGAAATGTGTCACTCTCCCTTTTTCTGTTAGCTCACCGGGGAAGCGTCTCCATCAGCGCACAGCCCCATCGCGTGCCTCGGACCTTCCCAGCGCAGCGAATCCCCGTGGACTTCGGCAGCTTGTGGAACCGTCCAAAACGGTGCGAACGGCAGGTTTTGTGTGGCAGTTGAGCGTAGAGCATATTACCGAAGCCGTGGGAGGTGTCACTCAGTGATATCATGTTCACGAGCGAGGGCCAGACACTGGGTCTAATGGGACTTCGGGGCAATTATGATTCTGAAGCGTAATGAGGCGAACCATTTGACCACCAGGAGGCAGCGGCGGGCAACCTGAGGGACAAGCTTGTACGACTAACTGCAGTCTCTCCTGCCACTTGTATTTATAGTCAGATTTTCATATTCACACTTTTCAATTTCTAAATTCCTGATGATAATGTAGTACAACAGTTTTTTATGATATGGAAAGCCATTGTTTGTTTCACATTGTTACAGAATAAACCGATTTATTTCATTTAACATACTTTAATACACATCTCAGTTAAAAATATGATGCAGGTAAAATTATTTTACTGTGAATCCTACCTTAGAAACAGTATAACTTGTTTGTCTCAATATATGCTATGGTTGTTTTCTCTGGCACCTTAGTCTGAGTGTACTCAAATCAGCACATCCACAGAGCTCAACCTTACAGACAACTCAGACGTGTAGGCCGCCCCGTGCAGGTATGACATCAACAGTAAAAGCAGACGATTTCTTCTTAGTTGCCCATTTACAAACAGCCATTACACTCTTGTCCTCCTTGAGCCATCACTGACTCCACAGCTTAATCGTCCACTAACTAAAAAGAAATTTCATCTTTTTATCCTCAAAGTCTCAAGGTCGGACCGCGAAAAGCCTTTCCCCAGTGTGCCTCGTGTGTCGCGCAAACCAGCGAACCTCTGAAAAGTCTAATCTAAAGTCTGGAGAGTCTAATCTCTTGTCTGTGGTGCCCGCACACTGTCCGGAGAGAGAGAGGAAGAGATTGCTTTTAGGCTTTTGAAGCGCTTGACCGCAAATGAAAGGCCTCTGCACTCTTTCAGATTGTGCGCAAAGGAAATGTCAGGGTAGATCGTATCAGATGGCAGGAAAAAGGAAGAGCGCCCCCTAGGTGGAACCTTTTGTGCGAGGTCAGGCCCAGGTCGGATGTGGTGTGGCAAAGGGAGACTGGCCATCAGAGGCCTGCCAGTGACCAACCGCGGTGGGTGGGTGGTGGGGGTGGGGGGGGGGTGTCGGTCCCGAGCAGTGGAGGAAAGCCGACGCCCACAGAAAGAGATGGAGAGAAGTGAGCCTTCTAAACCACAGAGCATCTCTTGCCTGTGCCCTTTTGCCACAGTCCTGCCCCCTCCCCCGTCCACGCTGATTATTTCCCGGTTTGAAGCCCCTGTGGTTTCCAAATGATTTTAAAATGGTTTTCATTTCCTGTTTGGGTGGGGGTGGAGGAGCTGTAGGGGTAATAGTGGGAGGGCAAATACAAATACAGAAGAAGAGTGTGTAGCAGAGAGAGAGACAGATAGAGAGAGAGAGAGAGAGAGAGACGGAGTTGTTGGATGTGAGGTTTTAAGTTTTGCCTTCCGGCATCAGTACCACACAGCATTCTGTTACACCACTCATTTCCTGTCAGAGGGAAGGATCAGAGTTCCTCGAAGCCATCCATTGCTCTTTTTTGGCATTGTGCCTCCCTCTTTCTTTTTTAAAGCAAGTGACAAAACAAGAAGATCTGACATTCCAGTGCTTCTCTCATGAAAGACAACAAATTCACACACAAAAAAACCCCACAGCGGCACCTTGATAAAATTGATGAAGGGTTGAAGCATTTTCAGGGCTGCCCCTTGAATTCAGGTTTTGTCATCAGACTAAGTAGTTTTTTATTACACATTCATTTTCTTTCCTCTGTCTCCGTTTCTCTTCCTTTCTCCCACGGTGGTCTGTGTTCAGCATGACATCATAGCCTTCCTCCTGTGGCGGATGTCGGAAGAGAAGAGGAAGGAGGAAGAGAGGGAGTCTGGGGCTTGATAAGGGCCCCTATCTGAACACCCAAACACGGCGTCCGGCAGCGCCCCCCCCCCCCCCCCCCCAAGCCACAAGGACACCCCCCCCACCCCCGCACCTCCCCAGCTGGAGTGTTGCTCACTTCGCCAGGTTTTTCCTCTTTGGTGGCCCATGTGAGCTGAGGTACTCGGGCGTAAACATGGTGTTTGTGGAGTGCACAAAGAGGCTTTATCTGAGAGGAACCTCAGCACACACATCCTTCTGTAGGTAGAATGCCCTAAAAAGTCCTCAACCTTCAGTTACATTGCAAAGAAAGACAGACTAAGAAGAAGACAGAAAGAGAAAATGAGAGTTAGCACGCAGCATGTGTTCTAATCTGTTGATGGATAAAGGTGCCAACTCCTCTCTCATCACTCTCATCACTTTTCAACTACATGCCAACACGGAGCTCCTTCATTCTGTGGCTCCACTGGGCCCTTGGCCTCCTGACCCGGGCCTTCTCTCTCTCTCTCTCTCCCTCCCCCTAACGAGCAAAGTTCCACTCTTAACCTCACTCACTAATTACCTCTTACAGCTCATTACCATCAGCAATTCGCAGCTTAAGCAAATCGAGCCATCTTCTCTCTCTCTCTCTCTCTCTCTCTCTTTCTCTCTCTCTCTCTCTCTCTCTCTCTCTCTCTCTCTCTCTCTCTCTCTCCTTCCCTCACTTTCTCCAGCTATGAAATTGCGGCGTGAATACGGCCTCCCTGCCTATCCAAACACGCTCGTCCGCGGGCTGGCGTAATTGCTTGGCCCAGCGTATCAATGCTCTGCTCTGTGTTTGTAGCCAGACGTGATGAAGGCCAAATAGATGCCTGGCTGTGCTGACCTGGAGATGGAGAAAGTGGACCCAGTGCCCCACCACCACCGCCACCGCCACCATCGAGCCTGAGAGAATTACTTTTTTTTTTTTTAGATGGACACCCCCCCCCTTACCTGAAGAGAACACCCAGAAAGCAAGCCCTCACAACTGGGGTGGGGGGATTGTTTGGGGTCATTGGAAAACAGCCTCTCAGACAATAGTTATGAGGGCAGCGTGATATTTTTAGATCAGGATTTGGAGCTTCTGTTGACGTAATGAAACCCAAGCGGGTGAGGGACAGAAGCGACATGGGACCCTGGGTATGAGGGAGAGATCCCGACACCTCAGGGGCCACCTTGCGCCGCTGTGAGGACGGATCGTGTTTTCCGTGGCCTCTTCGGTTCTTCCAGAGCTCCTACCGCATCCCCAGCCCAAATCCTCCTCGGGAAATGGCACATAACATATGTGCAGCAAATGTAAATAACAGTCAGAGCGCAGTGTGCTTTTGAAAACATGCTTCTGGGAGTAGTGTCTGCTTTGTTTGTTTAATTGAATAGCTAAGTCCAAAATGCCCAGCGTCTAAGTATGTTTGTTTGTAGATATCAGGCGCACTTGCACTCGTTGTCCTCTAGGTGGAGCACATCTAGGCCGAGTATGCGCGCCGAGGCTTTCTCGCATGCAGAATGGCGAGTGGGCGTTGGGCGGTCGGGAGAGGAGGGGGGGGGGGGGGGGTTGGCCTTGGCTGTGCGCAGCGGGATTTGATCAGCCCGGCTCGGGGGTAATCACACTCGCGCTGATTAACAAGCTGCGCAAACACGCGGGGCCTGATTGAGCTGCCCGGGTAAAGAAAAGAACCGACAATCTGGGAGAGGGTCTGGCCGCACAGAAACACATTCTCGACACCGGCCATCCTCCCACATGCACGCACACACATGCAAACACACACACACACACGTACACCAAAACACATTAACATATACACGTCTGCACTTATACGGATACACACACACACAGGGACCCTCTGTCCTCCTCGGGTCTTTCTCACCACTGCTTTTCTCCAGCTGCCATCTTCTGCCCTGCTCCGAGCTTGGCTCTTCCTCCACCCACCAGCTGGGTCACCACCAGCCAATCCTCGCTGGAGTTCAGCAAGTTACTACGAGCAACAGCTGCTGTCGACAGCAGTGCAAGCGCCGGGATCAGCTGCGCG
The DNA here is from genome assembly GCF_052324685.1 of Brachyhypopomus gauderio. NCBI lineage: Eukaryota > Metazoa > Chordata > Actinopteri > Gymnotiformes > Hypopomidae > Brachyhypopomus > Brachyhypopomus gauderio. Next base: position 13,459,783 of record NC_135217.1, read on the forward strand.
GATGGAGTCGACCCGGAGGCAGATCCACAACTACACGCGTGTCCGGGCCGGAGCCTCCGGTGGCTCAGTTCCCTCGTGCTCGTATGCATAATGTGATCAAGTCAACGGGGTGGATCACATTCTCATCCTGAACATATACTTTACTTTAAAGTAAACAGCTCCATTTTAAGGCTTAAGAACAGAGAGTGCAGACACAGCAAGGATGTCTTTGGATGAGGGTTCAATCTAAGAAAATGTATCTAACAAGAGCTGGATTAGTGTATGATACACAGTGGAATATGCTGGAATATTGACTATTATGAGGTATTATACTATAACGCAGTGCACATCATCCAGAGAGATCTGTGGAAGATTCTAGAGTGGAGGGAGTTGGAGACTCCCAATGCTAAATGAAATAACTTAAGAATCTGCTTAGCATTATGTTCAGATTTTCTCCTGTGTATTTGTGTGGAGCTATCACAATGAACACTGCCACAAAGTCATCTTGGTGAGTTCAAGATCCAGCCAAAGGTGTGTGTGGTAAACAGATGCAATAAAGAAAAAACCTTTGAAGTTATCCATGAGCTTGGCTGGTTTGGATAGCAATGACACTGGGTAGGCCCACTGTTCAGTGAGAAATACACACCCCCACAAGTGCACAGCCACTCTGCTGAACATGCAGTTCAGACAAGTGTACAGGCCCCTCCATGGACACACACACACACACACACACAAACCTCCCAATGCCTTTGTGAGCTTCGAACAAAACCAGATGGACCTATTTATTGCCAATTAGCTTTGGTGCTGTAAGTGAAGCCTCACCTACATACCGTTTAAACTTCCTTTATTAAAACCTCCCTCCACCTCCAACACTGTTTCCAGTATAAGGATTTAACACTTTTATACTCTCCCCTGACCACACACACCTTTCCTCTGAGAGAGTGAGTGAGAGAGAGAGAGAGAGAGAGAGAGAGAGAGATCTTACCAGACAAAAGTTTTTCTCAGGATAGTTAACTGTTAGCTGTGTTAAAAGCGAATGCAATCAACTTTTTAAAAAGTCAGCTATGAGGGAACGATTGGACAAATGACCTCTCTGCTCTGTGAGGAAGTGCAGACCTAAGCACGAGGCCGTGCAGAGCTGAAAACTACGAATACATCCCGGCATAGACCTACAATGCTGTACGTCAAGCCAAAACCAACAGCAGTTTGGTACAACTTTAATGTTTTTAAGGAAACTCAGATGGCATTACACTTGAAATGCTAACGAGGTATGAGGAGTACAGAACGTTCAGCAAACCCAGGCCTTAACCTCCGTCTGCTAGACTGAAATCGCTCTTGGATTGCGTCGGGTTCGTCAGGCAATGGCGGCGGGTGGGACACACCGCAGCCTCCGTATGCTTGCTGCGCTTTGCCGTCCTCAAACGCTCCTCCCCCTTCTCCCTCACTAAACTGAGACATATGTTTTCCGATTTGCATCATGCACGCCCCACCGCCCTCCAGCCCCGCCCACCTGCCCACCCCTCGACCAGACACTTCCTTCATCCCGGTCACAAAGCGACTTATCCCAACTTGGGGCTGCGGTGCATTCGGAAACCGTTATAGCAGCTCCCTCGAAACCAAAGCGAGAAACGGGATGGTATTCCTTCTGGTTATTCCGCAAAGTATCACTCATGACATCTTGACACCAAAGACAAGTGAAGTTTGATTACCTTATAAAGAGGGAAGATAGTATAAAGGCTTCCAATCAGGTCTACTGTGTGTGTGTGTGTGTGTGTGGGGGGGGGGGGGGGGTTTGAGGGGGCTGATAATGACAGCTCTGTTTTTTTCGGGTGCTCCTCGTTCAGAGTGGCACTAATTGTCCCTGCAATGATAATCAGTTCCGCCAATCCCAAGTGAGGCAGAAAGACAACCCAATTTTCCTGTTACTGAGCTCAGAGTGGAGCAAAGTGTTTGTGTGTGTTTGCTAGTGTGTGCCGTTCTGAGAGCAAGTGATACAAGGAATTGCGGAACACCTAGAGTTCCTTGGGGACCTGTAACAGTAGCGCGCAATTTGATGTAAACCTATAGCACCCATCGGGTTACCATATGTTACCATTTTACTCAACATTGTGCGTCAGCTGTTTGGGAGCTGCTGTTCAACCAGCATTTTTAGTGCGACATAAATGTATTTTTTTTGGCTATTGATTCTATACCTAATGCGGTGTGAAGCAAAATTTATCTCAGTGGGTGACGGCATTTGAGGCGTATTGCAATAGTTGTTTTCATTGCTTATCGCATTTGACTATATGAGAGTGAATCTAGTTCTGGATTTAACTGCAGAGCATATTTTTCAATCTGGTCAGCCAGCTGGATTCTCCCTAGAGGCTACTGCGAGGCTAGCGCAATTAATCTCTGACAACTATCCCATCGCATTACAAGAGATTAGATTATTTTACACACGCCGAACCTGATGTGCACCACGCGGGCATAAGCACTTCGCTACCTGATGGCTCCTCGTGAGTGTGTGTCCCCTATGTTTAACTAATCGCCACGTTTATTTGTTTTTATTCGGGGTGGAATAGGGCGTGCTGTTGGGTCATGAATTTAGCAAGGATTTACCTACTCGTTTACCGCTACATTACATGCGCAGAAGGACTTTGGGGACATTAGCAGTTAAGAGCCGAAAAGTCCGATCCTCTCTCCGACTCTTTAGTCTCAATGCGTTTTATGCGAAGACCTTTTATAATAGTATCACTGGACTGAAATATTATCTAAATGTATCGGATTTCGTTTCTGTTTTGCAATCAATGTCCAGATACCTTTATTTCTAAAATATTCCTAGGCAGGAAATAAACTATAAGTTACATGTTAAATTTGGAGAGTTAGAGTGCAGATACATACCACAAAGTAAAAATTCAATGACGTTTGTTCTCTAATACATGCTAATTCCCAATCAATATCTAGTTAAACTGGGGATGGTTCGGGAGCTGTTTACAATTCACTTCCTCAAAGACCGAACTTGTTGGGTTGTATGTTGCTAAAGCCATAGTTCGGGGAGGTAAACGCTCAAAAGAAACACGATCTTTCAGCAGGGAGTCACGTTTCAGAAAAACAGAGGCCTCAAAGATACGTCTGGGTGAGCGCCACAAACACACAGTGAAGGCCCGTAGAAGAAGCATTTTGTATCTGATGCTTTTAATGCTTTTATGTACACAAATGGATAATTCTGTACAAACACATGACTGAATCAAAAGATGCAACAAAGTTCTAGTCCTCCGCAAGACGTGCAGGTTGTAAATGCGCACGTTATAAAATCACGCGGTTTATATGCATATTTAATATTCTTCTTTTAAAGAACAAAAGTGAGCGTCATACTTGCAGTACAGTTGGAAGATTCTCACTTTTTTTTTACATTGTTTTAGATTGTGACAGCGAGCGAGGGAGATGTTATACCACGCTGCAATTTTCGTCGTGCGATCTTTAATTTGCCAGGTGTCGGTGAAGATAGTCAGGGAGGGGTTTGGCATTGCACTTCCTCACTTGGAAGCCCTGTACTTCCTGCTCATCCCACTGGCATGCTTACGCGTGCAGGAGTTGGAATCCAGTGTTCTGGATTTGACGTTCCTGTCTTAAAGCCTTAAATTGGGCGGTAGGTATTTAGCACTTCCTAGGTGTCCTTTACTAAGCCTTTAGATCCAGTAGAGTGCAACCTGGATATCCTGTTCACCTGCAGAGTTAAGTTCCTTCTTGATAATACCTTAGACGGAAGTTCTAATATCAAAAGATCACTACTTATATACATTAAAATATACTTTTAGTGACTTCACACACTATTTTTTGGACATGTAATATACCTTGCAAATATCCAGTTTATTGGTAGAGAATGAGTGAAAGAGGGAATATGGTTGACTGGATTGTGTCTCACCTAAATTACCTTGACGGGCTTATCCCTGACTTTCTGTGGGTGTGGTCGCTCACACAGGCCGGATGTGTATGCAAGAGAATACACGCATGAAAGAAACGACTGCTCATGCCTGTAGGTGTGGCATTAGTCTACAGACGCAGAATGGCGCTTAGGAGCTTCTGAGCAAGCAGGGCACATAAAAAATAGTAATTCTGTCAGCTGGACTCCAGTATCATAATTCTGTCAGGTCAACACAAGGTAGCACGGTTAGGATGAAGTAACAGAGCGGGATGGAGAGAGAAGAGAGTGGGATAGAAAGAGCGGAGACAGAAAAGGAGAGAGGGAGAGAGAGAAAAAGGGGGGAGAGAGAAAGAGAGACAGGGCACAGCAGTGGAAATCAACAAATGACTGTAACCTTATTCTCAGTTCCAGCCCCCCTCATTAAAACATTCCCCAAACTGCCCACGTCACCTATAAAGTCCCCTCTTTATTTTTAGGCGCCTAATTAGGGGACTTTGGCTCAGGCTCAGCACCCTGCACACCGACTTTAAAGGCCTAATTAGGGATATTGTGTCTAGGCTGCTGGAAGCGCTTGGGGGAAGCAAAGCAGGGGGATGGAAGGACCGGGGGGTTGGGGTGGGGGGGGGTCATTTGAGGGGTTGGGGATATGGATCACAGTGGGACGGGGGCAGGACCGAGTGGAGGCATGTGGGGCACACCGGCACGCCCGGCTGCGGGTACCGAAACCGTGCTGGCTGTAGCAAGCGAGCGGCCCCTAAATAACTCCTCTTTTCCATGACAGAGTTGTTTTGGAGGGCTGCTGGCAGGGAAGGCCGGCGGAACTGAAATGACCAGCTCGCCTCTTTAATGAGTGCCATTAGCGCGCAGTTGTGGCGTGGCTGTGCGAGGAACGTGGCGCTGGTCCATTTTTCACGGAGCAGGTGTGGGGGGACAGCCGGCGGCCGCGTCTTTTAGCCGCGTTATTTATGCGCGTTGTGTGTGTCGGTGTGCGACTTTGACATTTGTGTATGCACACAAACATTGTTTGTGGACAGTTGTCTTTAGACTGATCTGGACATTTTCAGCAGTCCTATAGGACAACGATCAAAGTCTCACTTAACTCCTCAAACTCCCAGGTTTTTATTCAGTTATTCTCCTTAAGGCATATTATTCAGTAACTACTATGAATTACTCTCTAACTAGAGTGAAACTGACAAACCCTGTGGGGTAAATGCCAGCTGACTGATGCTGGCAGTTTTAGGGGTTAAAGCAACCTTCGCATTGCAACGCCTACAGCATGACAGTAACACCAATGTTGCTAGCCCTTAAACGTCCATGCAGTACGTGTGATATTATCAGTACACTGTACCACACCAAGGATGTAACTCCATCACCAGTTTAAGCATAAATCTAAGGTCTGGTTTAAGTAGCATGCATGCTGTTTTCAAACACCCCAAGAATCCCAGGAATTTCCTTTGAATTCCCTTAGGGATGTCCGTGGAGGCATTCAATACCACACACACACATTTCTGTAAAAAGAAAACTGAGCTTCCATAATACATCAAAATATACTAATTTCATCAGTGTTAGGTCTGATTGCTCTTAGGATGGATGTGCACATTGTGAGATTATGGTTGGTCTTCTTTACGGACAGGATGAAACAATAAAAGAAAATCTGAGAGAAAGCATGTGCGTGTGTGTTGTATGCGTGCGCGCATGTGCACATGCGAGATAGAGAGAAGACAGAAGGAGCAGCCTCGACTAATGGACTTGGAAGTGTTCTTAATTACACGTGTGGCTATGAAACCATGAGGTTTAGGCATGTGTAGCTGCTAGCTGACTGTGAGAGAGAGAGAAAGAGAGAGAGAGAGAGGACTGAAAGAGAGACAGAGAGAGAGCAAGAAAATCAATGAAGTTAATATCGCAGTACATTGGCAAAATGTCTGCATTGTGTTTTATCATTAAAAGACCCCGATATTCTTGAAAGCGAAGTGAGAGGGGGCCGGGGGACAGAAAGCTCCGCTGCTTCCACAGACTGGCCATGAACAGGGAGCGAAAAGACAGAGAGGAAAAGAGAAAGAAAAAGAGAGAGACAGAGAGAGAGGAGTGCTGCGTGGTGTGAGCCCCGTGCTGAAAATTGCATCTGTTCCTAATTAGGGAGTGCTAATGAAGGCCCGTGTTCGTCCTGATCCCACTGAGAGACGGCCTGGCGCACAGTCTCTGTCACAGAGACAGAAAGAGAGAGAGAGAGAGAGAGAGAGAGAGAGAGAGAGACGGGGTGGGGGGGGTACAAAATATAATTTGGTTAGCTGTATAGCACTTTAAAAACGGGGCTATAATCGACTCTAACTGTAAGCATAATTCATACATAGGCAAGCAAAGCCAAACTAGCTTGTCTGCAGACTTACAACTACTGATAAGTTCTTACAGGTCTTAAGCTGAGCAGTTGTACCTCAATCCAGGTTAAGTATTATAATACGGACTACACAAAGGTCTGGGTGTATGATGCACGCACATATACAGAGGTGACCCTTCGAGAAGCCTATTTTGTCATTTGTAGTGTCTACCTGCAATTCCAAAATCCTACTTTGTGTGTGTGTGTGTGTGTGTGTGTGTGTGTGTGTGTGTGTGTGTGTGTGTGTGTGTAAGCAGCAGGCATAATTAGCAGAGATTTCTCAGATAACGAGTTTTTCCTCCAGCAGTGAGGGATAAGGTGAGGTCAGGCCGTGTTGGACATTCCCACACCCTGTGGCGCATGCAGGTGGCCTCCCTTTCCACCACACAACACGCACACACACACACACACACACACACACACACACACACACAACCAACGACCGACTCAACTTTGCAATTATTTACGTCGTCACCTCACATCCTTGTGAATAAAGGACAAGTTTGGACATTTAGGCGAGTTCAGCCGGAGGCCTCGTGGCCGGAGCGTATGTAGTGAGAGGCGGGATGCAGCTGTGTGAAATCTGATTTGCTTTATTTGCAACCTCCAAAGAGTGAAGGCATTCAGGCTCTCACAAAAGCAGCAGCCGTTTCTCCTCCCCTCCCAATTACTGACCCTGACAGGAGTAAACACAGCCCCTCCCCCAATCCAGCCCGGCCTGCCTGTGACCCTTTGATCAGCCCCCGGTTCATTAATGCTCTTATGTCTTTTAATTAGCCTCCCCCAGGTCACAGTGGCCTCTGTAACGTTGACCTCAGACCAGCTGGTCAAGAACTGCATGCATATCCCCAAAGTGTGGCCTGAAGATCAGGGTGGAGGTTGCCTCAAAAACGCTGGTCTAGGATCAGTCTGTGTCACCTCACCAACCATAATCGAGAGCGCCGCAAAATAACAAACGTTAAACAGGTCTGAGTCTAAAGTTGTGCTTCTCTGACATTAAGGGTAGATCTCGAGTAATATTTCTAGCGCACTTCTTCGCAACATCGTCCAATTCAATGGACTCCCTATGCTCCCATCATGCGCGTGAATTATGCCGCGCAAGCTGCAAAGTGATTGGACCGCTCCACAGCAGAACCGCTATGATCGGATGAGGTCATGCTACCCATCGGCGTTGGCTGCAACTTGTTGGCCATCAGGTTTTACGAGCAGTTTCATAACGAAGATAGCTGACGTCAAATCTCCCGGTTACATATGCGCTCACATGGGTCTCAGGAACCGAGGACAGTTGCTTGGGGTGGTTGTTTTCGTATTTCATTCGCAACCACCGAGTTCAGCATCTGCTAGAAGTACAGGCAAGCGTCCTCTCATGATTGTAAACTAATACAGGCCAAGCCTCGCGACTTTACACGAGAGGAAAGCGGTGTCGCGTGCGTACCAAGGCAATTAATTCGCCGCATGCTCTCCTGCCGTTCTGCTAGGCAAACGGGCTCGGAGGTAATCGAAGGCTAACCCACACAATTAGCAGGGAGGATTAGGTCTGGAAAGAAAAAATCTTCCAGATGCTACCGCAGGAGAAACCGAGAGTCGCGTAATGCTCTGGCATGGAATGTTCCGGAACAAGACAACAGTAGACCATTAGAACCACACTTCCCAGTGCCATTACACGTAGCAGATGTACACACTGGCGCACTGTGGAATAGTTATGATCTAACTCTAGGCTCTGACGCAGGCGTTGCGGTTAATTGGAGAGTTGGAGAACTCACGATTCCCGTTTCATAGTGCGATACTTTTGAACAGCGGTTATTTCTTGCAGATGATCGGACAAGGTCATACTACATTCACACACTACTTAACGATATGCATTGCATTGTAAACAAAGGTTGCCACCGGGAAACTGAGTGCGAACAGAGCAAGAGAGTGACATATATGCACACTCCTAGCGCTCAGCGAATCTACGAATGCCGTCTGCGCGCCTGCCACAACCCTGTGACACTGTATCAATAATGATTCGTTTCATTAATGGCACACGTGTCAGATGGGTGGGAGCGCATGTGCATCTGGGTGTGCGCGTGCGAGGATCTGAGCATACAGCATGTGTACAAAGTTATTTGGGAAGTGAGGGTGGGAGGTGGGGTGTTAAAAAAAATCAAGTGAAGACCCTGGATGTTGCTAATTCATTTACAGATTTAATTAGATGGATGGAGCCCCTCACAGTTATTAAAACAGGGGGGAGAAAATGTTGCCAGCGCCGCAGCACTTTTTAATTATGGCTCCAGATCCCTGCTTGCTGACGTCTGGGGAACTGCTTAATTAAAATCCTCATTATTTTACTTTTAATTAGTTCCCCCCTCTTTTGTTTCCTCTCGCCATATGGCCATGTTCCGTGGTCAAATCAACTTAATTGAGCTAATTAAGCTGATCAGTTTAATTATTCAAAGCTCTCTGATTGGACGGGATTGCAACCCCCCCCCACCCCACCCCTCCCCTCTTTCATCGCCTCCTCATAAAGTGCTTGTGTCGTTCCCTCTTCTCACTCTCTCACTGCAGTTTGTGTTTCTCCGTCCCTCTCATCGGTCGGTAATGATGCGCGCGTGAAGCCAAACCAGGCACATTCTTGTGAAAAGTAGACCTGTGTCACCTTTGGATGTTTAGACTGTTCTCGAATCAGCACTACCAAAGCAGGTTTCGCCAGAACAGTTTGCACACATCTCCCAATGAATATCACAAGCCGATTGTGAGAAGATGACTTTGACCTTGGGTAAATGAAACCATTACATTCATCTGTGAAGCTAAGGCAGGTGGGCTGATGTCCTGTGCGGACTCTGATTAACGCCAGTCACTCTGGCTAAGACAATAGCCATAGTAGTTATCTGACCCAACTTCTCAGCTTCATCTCTCCTCTCGGTAATCTACCGAAGCCAGCTGAGTCTTCTCTTAATCTGGTCATACCTCAATCATACCTCAACCTTAATGTCATCAGTCATACCTCAATCATAGTCTGGTCAGATTCCTTTTTGTCTTTTGTATGTTTTGTATATGAGGTACTGATTGATGGTTTTTTGGTGAGAGTTTCATCAGTAATATGCTCCCACATCTAACACAACCACCCACCAACCAACCTACACACACACACACACGGTTTGGCAGTGCTCCTTGCTGTTTCTCCATCTCCGTCACTGCATCTGAACAGCTGTGGGGTTACAAAGCTGGCAGCTGGAAAAAGAAATTGAGGCACCCGTGGGGATGGACACCGTCCCAACAGTGCGTGGCACAGAGCCCTCTCCCACAGCCAAAGGGCAAAAGCACCAGGGTAGCTGAAACAGAGGGTATTATTAATGCCCTAGGTCAAGGGTGTTACAATACCACATGCTTGTTTTGAGACCACTATTGCAAAAAGCTACGTTTTTGTTTATTATTTTGAATATTTTTTACAGGCACATCCTAGTCTGTATTTGAGTTGATGCTTGTGTTAGAATGAGAGTAGATGTCAGTCTGGGGACAATCTACAGTCGGGTTAGCGTACAGTCTGGGCGCAGCTGACAGTCTGGGGGTAGTCTACAGTTTCATGAACATGATGTAGGGGAGCTCAAGAATGAGAAAACTATATTTTTATAAAGTGAATGTCAACATAAGTATATTTGCATGCTTGTAACTGTGTCTATGCAGTGGAAATGTAGGAGTGGAATGTTGTGACCTCAATTTCTGCTGTGTATCGTGAGCATTTGTGTGTGTCCTTGCATTTGTGAACTTGGCCAATAAAACCAGACTTTGATTCTGACAGCATATTTGAGCAAGGTTACAAGTTTGAAACTTTGCTTGTAACAGAGATATCACAAGTGATGCGTCCCTTTAATATGTTCCATTAAGATCTTTGAATCGTTTTCAATTTCAGATTTACAATGGTTCACCTCTACATCAAGCTCTAAACTGCATTCCTTTTCAGTTTACTATATATTTGTTCAGTTCACACTTAACAGGTAAAGCAAACATGGCCAGACCCAGCTGAACCTGTTTCGTTATAGTCTGAGTGACCGGAGTAAAGCTTTAAGTACTGATTTGGATGAATTATGTGTTCATGCTCATGCCATCAGGCTGCAGTGAATGGACTTAAGTAGTTTTTTCTTAAAGCTACTTACAGCTAGCAGGTAGTAGCTGACTTGCTAAGCTAATTGCTAACAGAATAAGGTAGGCGAATTGCTAGTATCTATGACCACGAACTCACCTTCTGAGAATCTGAATATGCATTTGAAATAATGTTTGAACAGGGGTTGTTTAAAACTGACACAATGGATCTAAGGCTAAACTTCCTGTACCATCTGACTACAAAAACCAAAAAAAAACTCTCCGTTATCTTTCCCCCCTCTTTCTTCACGCAACATGAGGTGAGGACACAATGCAGTTGCACCAATTCTCATGTGTTAATTTGTTTAATTAATGAATGCAAGAAAGGGGGGGGGGGGGGAAACACTACACACTTTCACCAAGACAAACACATCATGCAGTCGGTGTACCTGAAAGAAACTTTTTATTTTGCTCTGCTTGCTGGCAACACCACATAACAGAGACCTGATTCCCAAGACAGTTAATTGGCTTTTGAATGTCAAGCTAATTAGTAATGCACAGTTGAGGCTTGATTAGTTTGAATGCGAGGTGTAACTTGCACTGCCAGGGGAATCTTTTTTTGAGACCCCTCCATCACCATCCTTATCAAGATATGGAGATAATTGCAATTAGGATAATTTGCATAATTAAATGAATTTGTCTACTGCCTCTTCCCCTCTACAGTCCTAGGCTGTGAAATAAATCATTGATAGTGCATCAATGAGTGCACAAGCACATGAGTGAAGGGTGGTAAACTGCCAGGCCTTGGGGATGGATGCGACTATCAGAATTAAAAACGGGAAAAGATTCTCGCTATTCACCATTCAGGGAACCAAACACTGAAAGACTCGTTAGCAGAAGAAAGTTAGTTAATGTTGTCCAGCGTAGGAGTACTTCCCTTGATCCTGTAATTGGGTTGGGCTTAAGTTCTGAGAATGCACAGAGACAGAGAAATTAGCTTAGCAATTTGTCACTGAAAGGCCACCTTTTCAGCTGAATTTATGAGGAAGCTTTGTGGTGACAATGAGTGCCAGTGGAAGTGGAATGTTCAATAAGGCACTTTGGCTGGGCTAACAAATCTCTTTTTCAAAGTACTGTGAATGTTTTGCATTAAGAAAATGATTAGTGCTATTTTTGACTTAAGCCCTGCACTTTTGAGAGGAGCACTGAAAACAGAACTTCATTCATTTAAGAATTCACAGCTGCCTTTTACACCCATATGTACACACACACGCACACACACAGACATAATGAGGTATGCTTGGAACCCATTTTACTCCAAAGAAACACAAGGGAGAAGTTTTTTTCTAATCATAAAATTAAATTGGGAACGAACACCTTGTGATTACGGGCCAAAGGTAGCAGTAAAAAAAGAAAGTAGACTTTAATTAGCTAATTAAATAAACAAGATATAAGGGGAGGTTAATGCCAAAAAGCAATTAGATAAATGCCATAGCGAGCTTCTCAAACATCTGCAAATCAGTTATAATGAAGGACAGGAAATAAAGGGTGGATGTAGACAACGATATGCAAGGGCAGGTCCAAGATGAAAGCAAAAGGCTGGATTATGTAGTTAGCCGTCAGAGCACGGCTAACAGTGATGCAGAAGAGCTCTCTTTTGGCAAGTCTCAGATTAAAGTCAAATTAGGTAGAAGGAAAGAAAGGAACAAATCCAGGCCTGGAGCACATTGCACTCTTAATTGCTTTCTGTAATGACTGGGGCTCAAGTGTTTGAATTCCATTCCTGGGGGTAATCGCCCGTGCTTTCAGACCTACGAGGTTCCTTACATTTCAGAGGGTCTCACACATGCGCACACACACACACACACACACACACACACACTGCCTGCTGCAACAAAACAGGAAAAACAATAACAACTCATCACCTGTACTGAATACACACTGAATTACAAATGCAACAAGACCATATATAATGGTTATAGTTATTTAATAAGTACTTTTTTTTTACTATACAGATATCTTATATAATTTTAAATGCACCTCTGCTTAAATAGCAGAGGCCACAGAAACACAAATTCCAGCGGCTGAGCACACAATATGACAGTACTAGAATATGTACATTTGGATTGGCATTTCCCGAAAGCAGGACGCGTACATCAGAATCACCCTTCGAAATGTGAACTACAGTCAGTGATGTAACAGAAACCACCAGCAGGTACAAAAACTCGAATGGTCGTAAGTTATGTGAATAGTGTCATAAGAGTGCCAACCATGAACCCTCAGGTCCCTCGGGAAGAAGACCAGCCAGAGAAGCAAGAGGGAAGAAACAACATTTTGTGTTGTCCGCGAGGCAGAAAGAACGGATACTGATGTCCACAGCACCTTGCTGTCCGGGGTGTCACGTAGCGTCTGCGGCATCCTCGTAAAGAGCATCTTCGAGTTTTAAAAATACCATTGGTAGTTTAAAAATACCCCCCCCCCCCCCAATACCTCAACTTCTGTGGTTAGAACTTCTCAGCAGCCACAGTTGACCATTCCAGACAGCGCCGCCACACACAACCCCTCAGCCGTCATTAACAGTAACCTCAGTCCTCGACATCCTTCCTCTCTGCTCGATCGTCTTACCCCTGACCGTAGGGTGGAGTGGGGTGGGGTTGGGGGGGGGGGGGGGGGGCAGCTAGGTGTACGGAGGGGCAGATCACAGGGGCTGTGGTGGATGTTAGGAAATCATCCTTGGGAAATGTTTTGCTCAGGTGGAGAGTCCTTTTAGGGTAGGCTGATGCACAGGACAGAGGGACGCCGGTGTCTCAAAGGTGCGTGGACGTTTCACGGGAAACAGAGTGAGGAGAGGAGGAGAAGGCAAGAGAGAGGAAGGGAAGGAGAAGGACAGGGAAGAAACCCACTGTGCTGTGGCAGGTCCTTGTCTCCTCAGCACACCTAGACAGACAGAAAGAGTTAATGTAGTTACATCACATAACAATATTCAGTAATATTCCTTATTACTCAACGCTTTTACTCAGGTACATTTTTTTTTTCACAGATGTGTCAGGTGGACTCTGTCTCACCGACCCTTTCTCTAATCTGAACCAACAGAACAGTGGAATGTCATTTAGATATCACATTACAATACATTAACAGCATACTGCAAAACATTCCCTGGTCATAAACATGCAGGGAGGGCCTGGTGTCTCCTCGAGTTCTGATGAGCAGGGGATCCCAGCTAGCAGACAACAGCAGGGTACAAATGCTAATTAGTCTCAGTGTGCATAGGTATCCAAACACTGTACTGGAACAGAAGCCTCCTCACAGACTGTAGCAGGCCGGTAGATATTACCTTATTCTACTTTCCTGTCTGGAAACCCATCAGGAGGTCTTTCAGAAAATAAGGATAAATGTGTGTCCTTGTCCTATCAGAGTTTGAAACCCCATTTTAAACCGAAAGGTTAATCTTCTTATGCAAGACAAGAAGTGTGTTTCTTTATATTATAGGCTAGTAGCTTGTCTGTCTAGCTCTCCAGCACAGACACTGCTGGGCTTCTGCTCTTCTGACTGCAGCTTCCTGTCAATACACAACATATTTATTTATGGGCATTTAAAACTCACTCTAAGGTCCAGTTACTGTTAACTTTGACCCTGTGGCATAAGTGCTGGACTTTGCGTTGAGTGAAGGAAGTCGTTTCCTACAGGTTCACAACGGCCTGAGGGAATTTCCAGCACATGTTCCGCCGACCCCCACAGCTTCTCCATCGGAAGGTTAACAGGCCACTTTGCAGACAATATAACACTCCATACGAGAACAAGCAAAGCTCCCAGAATGGTAACATTTTAGCATGCAATTCTTTACGTCCATAAACAAATGGGATAAACATCATCAAGGCATCAGCTATTCAGTTTAAACTATGAAACTACAAAATGTTTCCGGGACTTCTAATAACTCAAAAGTTAAACTCCATGAGTATCATTTTTGCACTATCAAGCGACTTTTTTGATAAGGGTTTCATTCTGAGTTGTCAGGATCATTCATTTCACCATGCCGACAGCTTCTTAACTACAGTCAAAGCCTGAGACCCAAGGATTCTTCTAAACCACTGCATCGCAAACACCTGCTGATCTACAAAGGCCACCAGCATTTAACGCCAGCTATTCATGGCCATTAGGAATCCTTGATGAAGATCCCACCTCCACCCCACCTCAAATCTCACCTTCTGGTCAGGAAGGAGGGTGCTACTCTGCAGAGGGGTCAGGTGACCACCGAGCACTGCACCCCCGGGCCGGTCGTGCTCACAGAAGATGGTTCCATTGACATAGTGGAACCTGTCGCCAGGCACCAGGCGGTTCCGACACGTGGCGCACGTGAAACACTGCAGGGATGGGAATGAGGGGCGGGTCTTAACCGTGGGGTAACAGGAGCAGAGCAACACACCCATTCTGGAATAATGTCCCCAATTAGATATGCAACATAAGCCATCTTTAACAATACCTTTTTTATTTTAAGTAGGCACCGTCCATTAATCAATGAAAGCAGCTGCGTTTTAAGAAGCAAAGGTCATTTACATGCTTAAAGATCGAACAGTGCTGCACGTGGTGTCTGTTGGCATGAAATACTGCCCTGCTGTGTGAAGGTGCTGGCTGTTTAGGGCAGCCTCTGCCGGCCTCTGGGGGTGACTCACCTTCAGGTGGTAGACGTTGCCCTGTGCTCTCATCACCATCTCACTGGCTGGAATCGACTGTCCACATGCACTGCAGGCCCCACTGTGACCGAACAGTCTGCAACAATAAACATGTTGCTCAGAGCAGGTCCTCATCCAGGAAACGCAGTCCAAAACACAACATGGAGCGCCACGGGTCGTGGACAGAGCACCACAGAGCACAATAAAGAACTTGTAAATGGCAACGAGGGGTTAATTTAACTGTTTACAATTCCAGCATGTCTAAAACAGTCATCCTGACATGTCTTCAGTGTAAATAAAGGCCCAACATGAAAACAAGGACTATATTGCAAGCATCCACATTCCATACCCAAATAAAGTCAAGGTTTAAGACAACACAAGCTGAGAAGTTCCCCTAACAGACGGAGCTGGGCCCTGGGGTGCAGGGTGCCGAATAGAACCGTCCCAAGCCTCCATGGCACCACTACCCTCCTGTCCTTGACTGCAGCCTATGAGTTAATGTGGAGTGGCATTATAATTGGTGGCAATGGGTGGGGCGGGGTGGGGTGGGTTGGGGTGGGGTGGGGTGGGGGGTGGGGTGTACCAAAGAGAGCCTGTGATCCACCCTGAGCTCCTAATTAGGGTGCACTTGATTACCCTACCGCCTGAACTCAAGGTTGTTATGGGCAATTTTAGGGGAATGCTCAAATGAGTTCAAGCCCCTGCTCCTGACGAGCTACAGAGAAAAAAAATAACATGGGATGCACGCACACACTTGCTCATACATCAAAGATAAAACACTGTTATGCACAATGTATGCAGCACTTGTGAAAACACAAGTCAAAGGCACTGGATAATGGGTCATGTACATGCATACATTCCCTTGCCACAGCTTCACTTACTTGCCATGACACATTTTTACCATTGTTCTATTTTTTATCTCCACCATCTGATTAACAGTAGCATCTAACCTACTCATTATAATTAACTTAATTTCATTATTTCAGATATCTTAGATTCATGTAGATTATAACCTCCACTGTGTTTAAGTAGTCCAAGAAGCAAAGCAAGACAAAGACATTAATGGCCCTTGCACATGCTGGTAATATTTTAATTACATAATTTAGGTTGATTATAATATTAGCACGAAAAAAAACTTTGCAAACTTTAAAGTGCAAAATGGCTTTCTGTGGCAACCAATCGTGGACCAAGTCTGCACGGCTGGCAAGGCCCGACTTGTTCGCGAAACACCTGGAGTCGCTCGCGCCGCTAATCCGCCCTCCCACTGCTACTCTTCAATAGGAAGCTTCCCTTCCGCTCGCAGCGCTCGTTTGACGGACCGGTTTGGCAGCCAACCCGCACCGATCGTCGTCTTCGCGCTCTTCTTTCTTCCCTGTTCTCTTTTCTTCCCCTCTGCTATCGCTGTCCTGGCACAGACCGCCTCGCAGTAATGAATTTTTGATCTTAATCCAAACAGTAATTTAATAAGGGGAGGCAGAAAGCAGCGCTGTTCGTCCTAATTAACGCTCCTTTCTTTTATCGGACCTCGGGCTCCGCGCCGCGCCATTTGGCAATGAAGCTCTGCCCTTTTGATTAGCTGCAGTACATTATACATATTTAATACACTGCAGATTGAATATACTTTACATCTACCAAGGTGAACCACACACAAAGCGCACGGGGCCTCACTCAACCTACTTCGGTAGATACCAAGCTGAAGGAACGAGATGTTGTCCCAAACAAAAACAACAACATGTAACTAGAACACCAATATGGTCCCATCTAATAAGAGGGGGGGGGGGGGGGGGGGGGGTGTTGGCATGAATTTTAGCCTCCAGATCAGTATAAATGTTCACAGCCTTCCTAGTCCAGAATATCCTGGACAACCAAGTACCGTTCACGTGCATGTCAGCTGATCAGTTTCAATGCAGCTGAGTGTTTTTAAAAGTCTATATTTCAGAATCCAAAAATCCAACCGCAGTTTCTTCTGCTTAGCTGCGTCTGAAAGAGGCCACGGGGTCAAGTTATCAGGTTAAATGATGCCCCCCTCCCCCTGTTAAACGCTGTTTCGTTTTCATTAAGTGAATTCTTTACATGTTAGTGTTTGGTTAATTACGATTAACAGCTTTCCACGAGTATCCCGTGTCTGGATGGCATGCGAGAGTCAGACGTACACTCTGGGGCCCTGCCCCACTTCACCAGGTTTTTGGCCTCATTCAAAGTCCCCCCAACCCCCCTCCGAAGTGAGCGTGACCTGGCACGGGTGTGTGGAGCGTAGGCGGCGAACCGTGCATGCTGCGATGCCAGGCCCTCTCAGACACGCCCGCTCCGTGGTTCACGTTTGGCACAGGCACCGTGCGGTCACAGGCCAACGCACCAGCGCACATCCAAACAAGCAGAGGTCAGCTTCAAAGCACCTCGTGATCACAAACAAATCTAATCTGTTCACCTCCGGTATAATACACACAAAGGAGCAATGGCCAGATTCGCTCAGGGAACCGTATCATCACTGTAATGGTTTTCGCACAGGGCGAAATGACAACTAAACAACTGAAATCACACAATTTGAAGGGGGGGGGGGGTATGAAAAAGAAGAGGTCAAATTTTAAAGTGCATGCAAATTTGAGTTTTTGAACTTGGCATTTGCCTTTTCTCCAGCACTGGTCTAGAGGCTTAAGGACTTTTAAGTAATTTTTCCAATGATTCTTCTATAATGTCATTATACTGATCCCTGGTTTTTTAAAACATTATGTACTAAACCTATTTTAAACATGGTTGTCTCCATGTGGTGGACCCAATCTAAGGAGCTTAAACTAGTTCATTTGAGTATTACAAAACAATTTGACTCTTCATCTTACTTGAGCTGCATGTGACAGAAATAAAATGTAAAAAAAAAAAAATCATTTTTCAAAATTGTAATTTGCTGTTTTGGTTGTAAAAATAATTCCTACTGTGTGTAGCCCTTTTTATAGTCCACCATACAATTTGGTCTGGCTTAAACAAAGCAGGCCCCAACTCTTGAGGGAAGCCTTGAAAGTCTGTCCTTGTGCAGCAGAAAAAGGCATGAAGGGTGTGCGGGAGGTTTGGGACGCGTCCAGCAGCTCCCTGTCCCGTATCACATTTGCCCGCACAGTTCCCAACTGGGGCAGTTTATCTTCTTCTGGCTACTGTGTGCTCACGTCACTCTGGTTCCCTAGCAGGCCAGTGAGGGTGAGATGACTGAAGAAAGGCCATCCTGCTCGGAGTGGGGGGGGGGGGGGGGGGGGGGGGGGGGTATGCCCGGCACACCCGTAACACACCAACCGCATCTGCAAACTATCGAACTCACTGAGGCGGATTTCGAAAAACAAAAAGGTAATGCTCTCATTTTGGCATCATGCTGGATGAAATGAGCAGGCAGGAAATTGGGAGAGCGATCGGTACGTTTATCAAGAGCACCGTTGACTTCAGACAGACAGAGAGCATAAAACAAAAACCACATTAGGTTAACAGGAAAAAAAGTCTGTGCCATAACATGAAATATGGACCATCAGACACACATCTTTCTGTGATCATTAATGTTATTTTACATTACACGTCATCAAGCCCCAGGTCATTACTGTATGAACGGCCTCACGCAGCATTAACTGAGAAAAACATCTTCACTACACTAAGGGTATAAACTCCATTTGTAAAAGGAAAAACAAAACTAAAAAAAAAAAAAAAAAAAAAAGAAAAAAAACACATTAGACTCGAACAGTTCGAACAGTTTTGTATATTCACGCACAGGATGTCACGGTGAAGATGTCCCTGCATTCATTTGCAGGGCATTTAACTGCCCATTATAACACTTTATATAATATATTGTATATCTCAATTTCACACCCCAGGTAGATTTTGGTTTGTTTGCCATTTTGGGCATGGTCACCTGTAATAATTAAAGAATCCTCCCTGGCTGGTGACCCTTGCGTCTTGGTGTAGATAGTAGCTAGGTAGCTAGCTAGGTCACCACGTAACCATCTCAATTTTGTTCGGATTAAAGCATCTTGATGCAATCTGCAGTCACAGGGCCCGCCCGCTCATTTACCCCCCGCCACCGGTGGCGTCCCTCCAAGCTGACCACCCCCCCCCCCCCCCCCGCTCCCCTCCGAATGCCTCGTTGGCCCCCGTACCTGATGTAGTCGTTCTTGCAGAGGATCATGCCCCCTTTGCTGTAGCAGGTGGTGCCGATCTCGCCCAGCTGTGCCTGGCAGCAAGAACACTTGAGGCAGCGCGTGTGCCAGTACCGCTCCATGGAGAAGAGCAAGAAGCGGTCGGAGATGCGTCCGCCGCAGCCCGCACACGAGCGGCCGGCCCCGCCCCCGCCGCTGCCCGACACCGCCACGGCCGAGGACTCCACACGGCTGTTCACCATCACGGGCCTGGGAGGGACAGAGGAGGGGTCGGTGAAAACCTGTGGAACGGGCTGATGGTTCTACCAAGGCTGCATGATATATTGTCTCATTTATCATTATTGCGATACCAGACTTTGCAATACTGATATCTCCAACAGCTGGGATATGCCAGTGAGCCTTCTAACAAATTCCTTTTTCCTTTTTTTTTTTTATTGTGTATGATGAGTATCCTGATCAATTTCAGATGTTCCAGATGGGTATTCTGAATCATGGCACTTGCGGGGTCCAACAAACAGTAAGTAATTTTGGTCATAACAGCGCGGGCCATTCTTTAACCATGACATATCAAGTGCTCACCAATGTGTTTTCAATATATTGCTAAGGCATATCACTATCACAACACATAGCAATACAACAGCAACGCAAAATGTCTCATATTGTGGAGCTTCAATTCGTACATGCATACATGCCTTAGTAGTATTAAAAACACTCTCGAGAAGAGCCAGCAGGTCTGGCAACATGATTGCAATTAAACATTGATTTCAGTAATGATACTGTTCAAAATCAATAACTATTTCCCACACCTTTAATATGACATCACATTGTGTGCGTAGGGCTTACGTGGAATAGATTATGCAGAGCATAATTTTTGTTCGCTCATTACATTGTAAAACATGCATAGTTGGAGGAACCTAATATCAATCACATCCGTGAAGGAATAAAAACAAAATTCAAACTGCTTGTAATTACGTAATCCAAAGGTATTTTGAAAAATTCTACTTTGAGAACAGGAAGGGAGGGGCCTTATATAGAAAAGCTTAGGGTTGTGACTAAGTATGCTGGCTAATCCTGTGGTCAGCTGCAGCTCGGAGCGCTCCTCTTTCTAGGACATGACAGGGGTGAGATAGCTAATTAATAACCAAACCATAGAGACAAAGGAGTGGCTAACCAAGACTGACTGGCCCGTCGATATGCTATTAACACCAGTCATGTCAAGAAGGCATACAAATCCAATTTTAGTGGATCTAAATTGGGCTCGAGGTTAGAGGCGAGGGTTGGCTAACAAATGGAGTAGGAGCTTAGATTGCCCCGTTTTATTTATTGGCAAAGCCTCACCACAGAAAGCTTACCAGGCAGAGCTGGCTTGCCTAATGCAGGAAAGTCTAGAGCCATTTTCGGGAAAAGCACAAATGAAGCCATCTCCCCAAGGGTAACTCGCACAGCTAAACTGTATCAACCGAACAAGAACATGACAATAATAGCACTTGAAGCCCGCAATAAATAGCCATTAATCATGATTTATTGCGCCCGAAATGAGTTTCTCCGAATTCCTAAAAAATGAGGTTATGCAACAGCTTCCAAGAAAGTTGCTGCAATGAGAAATTAATGGCATGGCCTTAAAGCATTATGGCTCCTAGAAAAAACGCTATTCGCTAAGGGCAATGTGACGGACAGTGTCCACTTCAGATTGGTTTATTTGTCTTGATAATTTCCAGAACTTTCCATCACAAATGAGGCATGACTCCAGCTTGAGATACCACAGCCTTTGAACAGCTCCAATCAATCAATGTTGAAAACACACATTTTGTGATCTGGGCTGCCCTGCTAACAGTAATAACAGACTTGTTAAAGAATGATCAAAATTCAGAATTTCGATTCTCTGGAGGTCATTGAATGTAGTGTCCTACACGTGCTTATAGGTTTCTTCGAGGCCTTAACCCACAAAATTAACTGTCAAAATAGACTGAAATGGACCACCTGGATTTCAACTAATCCCAGTGCCTCTCTGCCCCTGTCACAGGGGCAAATTTTGGTGTGGTGGAGAAGAGTCTCAACTGTCTTCAAAACAAGCAAATGTGGCTCCTTAATTTGCATCGGCTTCTCTTCATGCATGTCGTGACAGCCACCAACCATCTTCAGCTCAGTCAGAGGTGCTCGATGCACCTCTGAGGTGCACTAGAGGTGCTAGTGGTCCATGGGAAAACACTGCTGCATTGTTCCATGGGGGAAAGACTGATGCATGGTACCATTGGGAAAAAACTGCGACACTGTACCATGCATGTGTAGAAACTGCTTGTGATATAGGATGAACACAAACAGTTCTCATGTCATATGAACTTTTGTGATTGGAGTAGTCAAAACCAACTGATCTTACAGCACAAAGGAAACGTGTATTTGTTAATATTTTATTTTTGGCGATTAAACAGGGCATACACGTGAAATTATGGAACATTAAAATAGGGAAATGCAGGAATTTGTCTGCATAGAGGTATCAGGTCTTTTTATATGCATTCCACGATCAATGACGTCACCAAGGTAGAATTTCCAAGAACACAGAACTTTCAGGGACCATGATCAAGGAACGTAGGGTTATGTAGGGTTCCAGCTAGGCTATGTAAAACACTACATTTCCTGTAATAATACAACGCCTCAGCAGAATTCATGTCGTGGTGGGGATCTCTTTCCAGAATGGCCCGGAAAATGCTGAATCCTAAAAGGCTGTGCAGTTGTCCACAGCGAGAGGAAGAGAGGAAGAAGAGAGGAAGGGAGCCAGACTCGGGCACCTACTTCCTCTCTGGAGAAGAGGTCAGCCACCAGCAGCTGGGAGATAGCGAAGCCAGGTCAGAGGTCATGACAGAGTTGCACGGAAGGAAGAGGTTGAGTGGAGGTTAGGGTGACCGCGACCACTTTTTCTTTCAAGTCACACGTCTCTCTCTCTCTCCCAACTCACGCTGGGTTTTCTGGTGCCAGATGGCCGCATACATTCATACAAACACATCCAACACACACAAATAAATGCACAGACACACACAAACCCAGACATATATTCACACATCCAGCTTGTACAATTGCACACTCCTGAGAAGATAACAACTAAAAAAACCCCAAAAAACAGTACGATACACAATAGGACAAAACACACACACATACACACACACACACACACACACACACACACACACACACACACACACACACACACACACACACAAAAATACTGTATATGCCTGGCAAACATCCTTAAAAAACATCAAAACAGACAGCATGTTGATATAAACATTTCTTTCACAATTATGAAGCACTCAAAATTCTATCCTCTATGTCTTCCTGAGTGTGTTTCCTGTGTTTCACAACTTGAGATGTCAAAGCTGCTAAAGTTCCTAAAGCACAATTGATCTCCTTACCCAGACATACTAGCACCATCTGCCTCCATTTTCAAACAAGAGTCTGGCTTGGAAGACACTGGGGCGAACGTACATAAGAAGACACTTTTACGCTCTTACTTGTTTTCTCTCCGTGTCTGTCTCTTTCTCGTCCTTTCTGTCTACAAGGTCTTCAGTGTGTGGGGCTCTGGTTTTGCTCCCTCCACCGATCAAACTGGCCAAACAGGTCTAATATCAGTCTGCAGCAGGCTACGTAAGTACTTCCTCCATGAATAGGTTGACACGTTGCGAATATCCTAAACTTGACATGAAGCTACACGCCTGTGTTCCTGCTGTAGAGCTGGCAAGGTGCCTGCCCTAAGCCAATCCTGACACACTTGACATTAAGATCGAATAGGTCACATGTGCTAAGGACCCCAGCATCATGCTCTATGCTACTAGGTTAGCTATTAAATAGAATTAGTACGCACTAAATCCAACATTAAAGACATACTCCAAGATTCTCAGCATATAAACAAGTTTAAGAAATAAATAATGAAGACGGATCACTGGAGAACACTGTATAAAGCCCTTTTCCGTATATTGCACCTGTCTTCCCTTAAGCCTTTTGAAAAACTGCTTGCTCAAATGCTTAGAATGAAGTGCATCACTAAATTTATTTGAGGCATAAAGAGAATTTGCCTTAACCCCTTTTTTCTGCGGCTGCAGCCGAGACAACACCATCTTTTTTGTGCACACCTGCATGCCCTATTCAAGAGCAGGTTGCCAAATAACTTTGCCGCAGTTAATTTCATGAAAATGCAAATCCCCTTTCTTTTTAATCATCCTCTACTGCAGACCTGAGAGAGAGAGAGAGAGAGAGAGAGAGAGAGAGAGAGAGAGAGAGAGAGAGAGAGAGAGAGAGAGAGAGAGAGAGAGAGAGAGAGAGAGAGAGAGAGAGAGAGAGAGAGAGAGAGAGAGAGAGAGAGAGAGAGACAATGCTAGTGAATAAGACCCTGGGGGAAATATCACACGCTGTAGACTAGGCTGGGCTGTTTCAATACAGAACAATTATATTATCCCTCTGAGAACTTAGGTAAGCTAATCCCCCTCTGAAAACACTTGGCAACAACCTTTTTTGCAGGCTACAGGGCTCAATATGGTGGCTTATCACCCCCTTGCAGAACTTTGTTCGCCTTCATATCTTCTGCATACTGTGCCCACCAATTGCTGACACCAAAATCAAGAGTGGTATGGAGCGTAAAAACAGTAGTGCTTAAGTTATTATGTCTAGGATGAATAGACAAAAGTCAAGGTACACTCGAATATGAACAAGCCATTTAAAGTAGACATATACATTTAAAAAAGGCTTAGGAAGACATCAGTAAGTGTTTGGACATAAATAATTTCGGACATTAGTTAAATGGTACCCTTATTAATGCTTTAAAACCAGATACGCGTAACTAAAACAAAAGATATTAATCTGAGCAATTAGTGCGCTGAAGTATTGCGAGTTTTAAAAGTCCGCGCGAGTTTGGCACAGTGCCAATTCCCCCACCCGTCCCGAGAATTACGAGAGAGAGAGAGAGAGAGAGAGGTCAGTGAGGGGGAGGGCCACTCGGTTCTACTCGGCTAACGGACTGATTGATGAAATAAGCAGCAAAAACAGGGGCTAATGAAGAGAAACACAATGCCGTCCCTGTCCTCGCGCAGACTGATGGATTACGCGCGCTGTCGGCCTGCCGGAGCAAATGATAACTCCGCTCACAGACAAATCACATTTCATTCATTAATATACTAATATAATGTTTAGGGTACATCAAATAGTCCGTTTAGCTGTTTAATAATTACATAAAAGGGCCTTCAAACCTTCCTCATATCTGGTAGTGGGTTATGTATGGAAAACCTGAAGGTCATCACCAAAGAGCAAATAGGCGTCATTAGCATATTAATCTCTAACTAAGGAGGATTTTGTAGCTTACACTTTATAATCGTTCTACTTCTGAATCATCGCTCTGGACCTTAAATGGACAAATATACCTAACCCCTGCGCTTGTGTTGGACTGAGTGGCACGTAATTAAAATAAATAAGCCTGACCGCTCCGTCCACAGTTTCTATAAATAGCAGCAAGACCAATGAGCAATGAGCAGACCTCGTTGGCACCAGGGCAGTTTAGTAATATATCCTTCCCTTTTAATAATGCGCTCTGGGACCATAACTACACGCTTCGCCGTTTCATTAAATCGGCTCTCTTTTTTAATTAACACTCCGGCGAAGGTTTCAACTCCCTATTGTGCTAAATTCTCTTCGGACGAGATGCGAACTCTTAGTGACAGAAGTAATCTAGAAAATATTCAAACTGGGTTACTTTATGAGCAGATCCGAAGGCACTCAAGAAAAGTTCGGTCCGGCGGGGAAGAAAAACATAAGCCTGAAGATAAATGACAGCTTGCGTGATGATGAAGGGATGATGAAGGCTCGTCTGAGCAGATATCGCGAGCGGACTCCGAGCACGAGCTACTGTAATCTAGATTAAATTTGAACTGTGAACCGATTTAAAAGAAATCACGGTTGTAAAAGGACACGTTTTTTACAAAGTGGTGCTGGATTTAGCTGAACTTACCGTTCTTGTAGGCAGGATGTCGGGTGAAGACTCTGTGTTGTGAACACAGTTAAATGTGTTGCGCGAGTAAAAATGAGATGACTAACACCGCCAGCAAATGTTTGTAGTGGCGATTGATAATCCGAGTGTGGCGGCGCTCAGAGGAACTTTAAATTAATCCTCCCCCATTCGAGACGTCCTGCGCTATAACTGACCAAGCCATGACCACGCTACCCTTAACACTGTCCAACACCGTTCTACGCCGTCGTTTTCACAGCCCGGTGGCTAATATCATAGTTTTGCACCTCTGCGTTAAATGAAAACTTGCCGATTTCCTTACATCAGTTTGCGCTTACATATGAACAACGAACAAGTTTCAAAGACACGCCTCTTATGACGCGCGATAGATGCAGCCAATGAGCGACGAGGGGGGCGTGGCACTTGACAGGATGATCGATGTCTGTTTGAAGAACTTTTGCCTATTTGGGACTAATTTAAATGGTCCATAATCACCGTCGCAGAGCAACGTTAAGAAGACACTTTAATAACTCCCTTTACGCGAAACGTTGCCTGTTTGGAGAGTAGATTGGCCAACTGTCTCTATTACTCGTTCAGCGTGGCTTTTACCTAGATATCGTTGGACAACCACCAATATGCATGCTTTCTGTAATCGTTTAACAGATGTGGCAAGAAGGAGGCCTTTTAAGTGCAGCTGTAAACTTAAAATTGCAAGTCGCACTGCGCGCCGTGGAACTCCATCAACATTGTGAACATCTGGCCTGGATGGCAAACCAATTACAGCGAGCGCAGTAAAGCTTCATTTTAACTAACGCAGAACTGTCAAATTTGCCATGATTTATAATAATGGTCGGGCGAGGAAAGGAATGCCTCTTAGATACAGCGAATCGCCAGTATTGTTAGCCTGTGCCATATCCCCAACAGCACTCAGAAACTTCACCTAAACGAAAGGGGAAATCACATTTGTGCATGCAGATATGTTGGGGTCTGTTTAATGGTAAGCCTCCTGACAGACGAAATTCAAGTTCTTTACGGCCAAAACGTGTCCTGAATCAGTTAATCTATAGCAACCCTGTAAATTAGCACGCTGTATCTGTTCTACCAATTACTTGTGACATGAGACGTGAAGTTTTTATTTATACTCTTTAAACTAACATTTTGTGTCAGTTTGAAAGTTCATTGTGCGCGAAAGATCAGTCGGGCACGCTATCTTTAATGTATTTTTTTTAGCAAGTTCTCCTTGGGGCTCAATGTGTTTTGTGTCAATTTATATGGTCACTCGTACACTAAAACAACCACTGGTTCTACAAATCATATGTTCTTGGTTTGTTCCTAATGAGTCTCTACCGCCCTCTTGTGGACAGTTAAAGGAAGTTCTTGATGTAGGCGGCTGTGCGGGCGAGGAAGACAGCGGTCACGTCAAGGCTTCAATTAAATCCCGACTACGCAAACCGTAAAGACCACAAATACATCCGTGATCAAATTCACAGACATTATTCGCAACAGTAATATTTTTTCGATGGTAATTCAAAATGCTACATCATTTTTAGAGTTACGAAGATTTAATTGTCAAAAAGGGAATTATCTTTGTACTCATAATTTATCCACATATATAATGTATGGTATAGCTTATCACATATTACAGTTGACCTCAGGTGGCCCCATCGACCTCTCAGAAGGCCATTCGTGACAGCCGTTCCTCCATTGACATTTTTGATCATCATCATACTGGTTTCTCATGCACCACCAGAGTAGAAGGAGTTCCAGAGTGAGTCTGAAAGTGTTCTCCTCTGAAAGTGTTCTCCTCTGGGCTCCTCTTTGATGCTATAAGGTTCAAAGGGAGGAATTGGGTGAGTTAAGTAATTATTGTGTATTCAAATTCAAGACCAGCATACAAATACTTCAAAAAGGCCCATCTCCCAAACACACACACACACACACACACACACACACACACACACACACACACACACACACACACACACACACACACACACCTAAAGATTCAACAAAACAAAAACATTGCATTTGATTGAGGAACCCCTAGTATCTCTCAAATACGCCCCCCCATACACACACATACACTTCCCCTCCCTCCTTCCTCATGCTCCCCCCAGTGTTTCATTGTTTTATAGACCTCCACACTTTTGCATGAGAGAGAGAGAGGAAACAGACAGAAGTGAGCACATTAAAGCAGAGCAGGGAGGGCAGGAAGAGCGTGAGCGGCTCCTGGAGAGAGCCTGGTCCAGAGCCCGTGGAAGATAACAGCTGTACTGCTTTGTTTTCTGTTTTCTTTTGTTTCTGCACAGTTGCCTCATCTGCCCCTTGACCAGCAGAGGTAGTTAATGTTTGCCATCGATCGCAGTGAGTCTAACTTTGGGTTTCAGATAAAGAGTTTCAGTTTTGTAAACACTGTGTGACTTCTGCTACAGCTAATCCAACGGCCCTGCATTGAAACATTTGACATGGGGCTCTGTTATATACACACAGCATGTAGGACATGCACTGATCTTGAATATGAAAGCAACCAGGTGGAATAATAATAATGACATTGACTGCATTTTGTTGTACAGTAGTTTTTAAACAAACCACGTCATAGTGCATCTACTTGGGCGCCAGTGGAGGTTCTAGGGAGGCTGGGGGGGCCAGTGCCCCTGTGACAACATCCTTGGCCCCCGCTAGATCGCCGTAAATGAGGCACTTTGTGAATGGCAATAAAGTGGCAGCAATATTGGCAACGTAGCAAATTGAGCTAAAACTTTCAGATCGGAGAGAGTGCCAGGTTTGTGAGTGAGTGAGTGAGTGAGTGAGTGAGTGAGTGAGTGAGTGAGTGAGTGAGTGAGTGAGAGTTAAGTGGCAGTTTTTGAGGTGAGTGAGTGAGTGAGTGAGAGTTAAGTGCCAGTTTTATGAGGTGAGTGAGTGAGTGAGTGAGTGAGTGAGTGAGAGTTAAGTGGCAGTTTTTGAGGTGAGTGAGTGAGTGAGTGAGTGAGAGTTAAGTGCCAGTTTTATGAGGTGAGTGAGTGAATGAGTGAGTGAGTGAGTGAGTGAGTGAGTGAGTGAGTGAGTGAGTGAGTGAGTGAGTGAGAGTTAAGTGCCAGTTTTTGAGGTGAGTAAGTGAGTGAGTGAGAGTTAAGTGCCAGTTTTATGAGGTGAGTGAGTGAGTGAGTGAGTGAGAGTTAAGTGCCAGTTTTATGAGGTGAGTGAGTGAGTGAGTGAGTGAGAGTTAAGTGCCAGTTTTATGAGGTGAGTGAGTGAGTGAGTGAGTGAGAGTTAA
Source organism: Brachyhypopomus gauderio (assembly GCF_052324685.1). Taxonomy (NCBI): domain Eukaryota; kingdom Metazoa; phylum Chordata; class Actinopteri; order Gymnotiformes; family Hypopomidae; genus Brachyhypopomus; species Brachyhypopomus gauderio. The sequence goes on from NC_135217.1 coordinate 13,488,162, forward strand.
ATGCCAGTTTTATGAGGTGAGTGAGTGAGTGAGTGAGTGAGTGAATAAGTGAGTGAATAAGTGAATAAGTGAGTGAGTGAGAGTTAAGTGCTAGGTTTATGAAGTGAGTGAGTGAGCGAGTGAGTTAGGAGCCAGATTTATGATCTATATTTTTGTAGTTTGAAATTGCCATTGCAGAGATCCATCAATTAGTAATAATACATTTTAAACATATTGATATAGGCTATTGTATCAAGTAAGTGCAACTGGTGTTTTCATTCTGTTTACTGTGATACGCCACTGCAGGTGGCAGGATATGCCACTTTGTCTACAGGAAAAAGATTAGATTCCAAGGCATAAGGTGTGCAAAATTAGTTTAAAATAGCATGAGTGTGTGTGTGTGTGTGTGTGTGTGTGTGTGTGTGTGTGTTGCAACACTGTACAATCCCATCTTTCCACCTGCCATCTTTTACATTTCCAACATTTTCACATTTCCTGTCTTTTTTGTCACATTAGTGCAGAAAGTCTCGGTGTGATGAGATAGAGTGAGAGTGAGGTGCAGGGACGCCTTTCCATTGCTCAAGACCACTTCCTCTCTGCCTCGTCAAACGAACAGTCTGGAGTTCAGCCACACACTGCAGTATTTCAGCTCTCTCAACCTCCTGCCAAGCCATTACCTCAGCCCCCCCATCAGTGGGCTCGGACTGCGTGACTGTCTTGTCCTCCTTCTAATGAGCACCTCACATCTGAGGCACAATTTCACATTCACAGAAGAAACTCTAAGCTGGCGTTTACTGGATTGTCTTGATTAAAAACAACAAATCATTTTTTTTACTATTACTATTTTTTACTTTTTGCTATTCTTGATCAGGAAGCAAAGATCACACTCATTTTATTATTGGACCCTGAGTGGGCCCATATACTCCTATTAATGGAAACTATAGGTTCTAGGGTCCCGTGTGGAGAGTCTGTGCTCTAACATACAGTAACTCCCGGTGTGTGTTTGTGTTTGTGTCTCAGTGTGTGGAGGGTGTATTTTATTGGGTTGAACATGATGGTTGTAATGGTTTAAGGATAGAATATGAAGTACAGGGGATCTGGGAGTGTGATATTTGTGAGGATGCTGTTATGTTTGCTGTTCAGTTGCCTCCAATGATGTGTGCAAACCCATAAGGACATTAACCTAAACACTTCACTTAAACTCTCACCTCAACCCATGAACCTAAATCCTTCATGTAACTCTCACATTAACCTAAGCCAGTGGTTCTCAAACTGTGGTACGCGTACCACTGGTGGTACGCAGAGCACCCCGCGGTGGTACGCCAGATGAGCTCGGAAAATGAAAGATGCTTTGAGTTTTTTTTTTTTTTTTTTACACAACACATTTTTTTAATTAAAACAGAATTATGACAAGTCCTGAAATTCAGAAACTAAAAGGGATGACTCGTATTATTTGCGGAGAAAATGTCGCTAAACAGCTCGATCTGGTGCATCTTTCAAACGACACAGTCACTCGCAGAATTGATGAAATGGCGAACAACGTCAGACAAACATTGACCGAGAGAATTAAAATGAGTAAATGCTTCTCACTGCAGTTAGATGAATCCATAGATGTCGCAGATTTAGCCAACTTGCTCGTTTCCGTGCGATATGAGTATGAGGGCATGTCGCACGAAGACTTTTTGTGCTGTAAACCCCTACCAACACGAAATACAGGAGAACTACATTATAACATATGTGTGTAATGAGCAGGGTTGCCAACTTTCACGCATTGAGCGTGAGACACACGCATTTGACCGTCTTCACACGCCACACATCCGATTTCTCACGCCGACAAAAAAAATCTAGTTTATTTACCTCTGATCCACATCTATGATTCAATGAGTTACTAGTTCGCTCTGGCACCAACCACCGCGATATAATACTTATCTTGTGTCCATTTTACATCCTCCCGGTAACAATTTACGTTCGCTAACCCCCCGTCAACAACTTAAACTCGCCAAACAGCTTTTTCTTTTTTTTTTTTTTTGGGGGGGGGGGGGGGGTGGTGGTACGTGGAGGTTTTTCGTTTGACAGTTGGTGGTACTTTGTGTAAAAAGTTTGAGAACCACTGACCTAAGCCCTTCACCTAAACCCTCAACCTCAACACATAAACCTAAACACTTCACTTAAACTCTCACCTCAACCCATGAACCTAAATCCTTCATGTAACTCTCACCTATACACATTAACCTAAGCCCTTCACCTAAACCCTCAACCTCAACACATAAACCTAAACCCTTCACCAAAACTCTCACTTCAACACATGAACCTAAACCCTTCACCTAAACCCTCACCTCAACACATGAACCTAAGCCCTTCACCTAAACCCTCACCTCAACACATGAACCTAAGCCCTTCACCTAAACCCTCACCTCAACACTTTGTACTTTGGCAAACCAAATTTCAGTGGATCATGGACTTTTGGAAACCAGTTACCACTCATTAGTCACATCACTCACAGATATAAGTTTATTTATCAAAATTAAAGTCTATAAATATGCATATAAAATATTTTTGTTAACCAATTTATATATACCTCAAAAACAGAGGTGATTTTAAAAGATGAAACTCCATCACAGATAAAGTCTATACAAATACAAAATAAGAGACAACAATACGAAATCTGTACAAGGCATATTTACAATTTTTACATTCAATTTCTGATATTACAAAGTTTTCAAATACTTTTGTAATTAAGCATGTATACATAAGTTACAGTTTTATACAGTTAGCATGTCTTAAAGCATATTAAATAATATAAATATAATACATATAGATTACATGTAGCCTGTCTTCTGATAAAATATTATATCAAGGCAACTTTGTTGTGAAGTGCATCATATAAATAATTATATTTTCCTTGCACTTACGTCTAATGTAAATGTACTTGTGAATGATTTCTGTGGTAGAGAGGTCCATGTAATCTGAGTGGATTTAAATGTCGGATAGTCAGTGTGTGAACGTGTGTATGTCGTTGGGTAAACTGAAGGGTTCCGACAGCCGTTCCCGTCCTTCACCGCCGCACTTCTGACCACAGCTGCATTGCTCGATCCACATGACGCTGCGCGTGAAGCCGTCTCCTCGCGGACAGCGGAAGCGCATACGAATGGTGCGCGTGAGCGACGGCACGCAGCAGCGACCGTCGACGCAGGAACCGCACGAACGTTGCCGGTAACGGCGCGTGGTAGAGCAACCGGCAAACACAACCGGGGCGGACGTGGGTGGCCGTATGCTTTTTTGGCACTTTTTCCCTTTCTAAGAAATCAATTAACATGAGATTAAAGATAGAAAGAGTTAACACACACCATTTGTGAGTATACATCAACGGAATTCATGACTTGTGTGTTTTTACTTTATCAATGGATAAATAGTTATCATATCAAGACGTCAACTCTTTTTTTCTCACCTTGGATGATGGAGCCATGCTGCCTCCACACTCGCGAATCTGACACAGACGCGTTTCCCTGACGAGCCGACACTCGGCGTTCTTATTGGTTACTCTGCTGGACACGCCCATTCCACAGGTAGCCGAGCAAGACGACCAATCAGTGGTCTGCATGAAGCAGCCGGACGTAATGAGGGCATGAGACTGAGAAACGGACATCCATTCTGAAAATAAACCACATGCAGAGCTAAAACTTTAAAAACATGTCAGTTATGAATATTGCAAAACCTTTAGATGACACATTAACGGATTTTAATTGTGGAATGCGAACTAATGTGGACAAAATATATAAAAATATAAAGTCCTATGTTTAAAGGTTCTCATAACATCATTTAGTGCATTAAGTGAATCTTTGGAGCATGATGTTAACTTATAAGGATCTCGTAGGTTATAAAGGGTAAAGTTCATGTGCAACTGAGAAGCGCTGTGGGATTTTGCGGTAATCTACCTTGATAAGGTGCCGCCGCGCTGCTGTCCCACGGTGTCGACGCCAGCAGCTCATTACCACCAAGATCTGTGTGTTCGTGAGGAGCGAGCTCCCGTGTGAGGTCGTCTTCGGCTATGCGGTTATCGTCGTCGCAGACCCACTCCTGACAGCAGCGAGCCGGCGGCGTGACGAGGCGGGGCCGAGAGCAGCGCCACTCGGGAAGCGGCACACGGTGCGGGCACACAGGCACGCAGCCCACCACCCCGTCCACGCAGCTGCAGCGGTGCTCGCAGCCGGGCTGGAAGTCTTCGCCATGCTGATAGACCCTCCCGTCCAGTTCGCAGGGTCGACCGTGAGCTTCCGCTGTTGGGTAGAATTATACTTGTTAAAGTGTCATATCTCGTGCTTTCGGTGCTTCGTGCAAGCGCCATGAATAAAACTGATATAAACATGGAAGACCTTCCCACCAGTGCTGCAACGACGTAAACATAAGAGCGCTCACCTCGACAGAGACCTCTGTCAGGATCCCCTCCCGCCCCTAGGTGGCAGCGCAGCCCCTTGATGTGGTCACATGGCTCCGCGGCGCTGCAGTCCTGGTTGAACTGCCTCGCGCACACCCGGCAGCAGCCGCACGAGTCCAGCACGGAGCTGATGCCAGGCGGGCACGAGGGTGGAGACACGGGGCACGAGCACTTCAGCGGGCACGCGCTCTGGACCTGTGCAAGATTGAGAAAGGAGAGATGAATTATAACAGGATTGAAGAGGTTACACATTACAGCATGGAAGCTCGGTCTCCTCAGTTCCTTTGAACAGATTCTTTCTTTTTTTAATCTCCTCATAAATAATGATCCATATTTAAAATAAATGACAAATCTTGTTTTTTATAAAGACAGCAAAGAACTGCTGTTTCAATATTAAAGGAACTCTGCATAAAACAGTTTTAGGAAAATGTTTCCACATTCTTCAGCTTCAAACCACATAAAATATTTATTTAACTATACTATATATATATATATATATATATATATATAATCATGTTTCCAAAGAAATTTTGCCTTTCTCTCAACCAGTGATTACATACAGAGATTTCTGTAAGCACAGTAAGACAAAAGCAGCAAAAAGGTGCCCTTACCTTTAGTGCTGACCAGGGCAAGAACATTAGAGTGAGGAGATACACCTGCTTTACAATCATCCTGAAGGCGCACATGTCAGCCAGACACGAGTTCCACTTAAAGAGCTGAGAAACGGTCCAGTTGTTCAGCCACAGTTTGAAGGTCCAGTGATGATATGATAATGATGTCACACATGAAACAGGAAGATAACGCAGCTCTGTCAGCTTTTTCGCCTTTAACTTCTTCCTCTTCCTTTCTGCTGGAAACAGCTTGGCCAGTTTCCTTGCACCGTCTTCCTGCAATCCGAAGTCCGACTCGTGTGTGTGTGTGTGTGTGTGTGTGTGTGTGTATGTGTGTGTGTGTGTGAATGCGAGTGTGCGGGTTCGAGTGTGTGCTGAAGAGAAAGTGAGAAACGTCAGCAGTGCTGTTCCTGCTCAGCTCGACTAGATGAAGAGATTTGCTCAGTGGCTGCAGATTTTATAGAGAGCAGCAGACAGCCCCCTCTGATATCACACAAGCACATGTTCCACTTAAACACACACACGCACACACAGTGACAGCTTGGCATATCACTGTGACTGGAAAACATGAGAAACACTTAAGAGGACAAAGTTGGTGACAGTCCCTAATCATCGCAGAGGACTTTGGTACTGCTCAGCCCCCTTATGCCATGTGTGTGCGGAACAAATATCTGGAGGCATGCATCAAGTAAACACACACTGTCAGATTTGATAGCCATATTTTCCATTTCGGGCTCTTTCATTTCCAAAGTACAGTCCATGATACAAACAACCCTGTGATACATAAGTGTCAACCACATATCTTCTGGATGCTGAAAATGTACATCTTCAGCTCCCAGAAGATATGTGGTTGGTATAATGTAGTGGGTTATAATGCTACCTCCCCTGTGAGGGACTGGGGTTCGATCCCTGTCTGAACAAGGACTCTATTGTATACCAATAAGAGTGCTTGGTTATGGCTCCTAACACTACACTCACCTACCTCTGAAACAGGATTGAAAATTGTATATCCCCCTGAATAAGAGTGACTGCCAAATGCATATAATGTAAACGTGCATTCATGATAATTGACAGTGAAGAGTTCTGAAAGAATGAGTGCGGGAGAGAGAGATATGAAAGAAGCGATATTTGCATTCTCTTCAGGAAAGTCTCGTGCTGGGGTTCCAAGTTGGACTGTTATGAAACACTGGAAAGACACTTCAGCACACACACACACACACATTGAGTAATCCCTCTCACCTCCCCTGCAGACGAAGCAGACGGTGTGTCAGACGAGACCCACTTTCTCTGCAACACCGTGGAGACATTGCACACACATGACACATAAGTGTCACCCAGGCAGTGACGTGCACCACACGCTCTCACAATAAAAGAGAGACGGAAGGAGTGAGAGAGGCAGGGCAAGACAGAGACATGGAAAGAGAGAGTGACAGAGGAAGTTTGTGTATGAGAGTGAGAGACTGAAAGCCAGTGGGAGTGAGTAGATGTGACTGAAGCTTCATTCATGAATTCAGGGAGAGCTCAGGTGCAAAGAACCTCTGACGCACTGCACAAGCCGGCCCCAAGGGCCTCTCAGAGCACATGACTAAATCTTTTAGAATCTCAAAACAAAAGTGTTGTGTGTATATATATGCCTCTCTCCAACCGCATATAGGGAAACACTCATACCAAATTACATCAAATGTACAAAAACAATGAGTGGGCAACATCGTGGAGATCAAACTAGAGACATTTGTCTATGCAAAAAATGTTTGACACAATCAATAGCCAGCAGGCTTAAAAACAGAAACAAAGCAACAGATTTGGTTTTCTGTTTAAAATCAAATGAGGCTTTAGGCCAAAGGTTCTTAGTCCAGTCCTGGAGCCCCAGTCATCCCAAAGGTCAGCTCTTGTCCAGCTTGTGTGGGATAAGAGGGCTGTGGGTGTCTAAGGATATGTGTGCAAACACACAGCAAATCCGAGGACCCACGGTTGGAATACCAGGGCAAAAAACTGCAAAAATCTCAGTCATGGTATTTTGCTAGTGGCAATAACATGTTCGTATGTGTGCTTTAAAAAAAGATCTTTATTTCAATGTTTAGTTCAAACTGGGTGATACAGAGATGCCCTCTCAGAGATGCCAGCCCAAGCTTTTGTTTGGGCATATCCACATTTGACACCAGTTGCATAAAGATGTCATGGAAAGAAGCTTGACCACAAATCCCTCCTTCAAAAAACAAAAAAGCCACCAAAACCCAAAACTATGCCATTGCCGTCATCATATGCCCTTTCTTAAGCACAAATTCCTCCCACATCAACATCAGCTTTTATGATGTTGTTCTGGTTGACATGGGAAATATGGCACTGTGTTGGCCAGTGCCGGCCAAGCCTCTTGACAACCCAAAGTTTGAAGGAGGTGAATATAGTGTCAGTGAATACCAGGGATGGTTTGAAATGCTGCTAGCAGATACCAAAAATGCCTTTGGGACATTCAGGAGAAGGTTTACAGAATTTGAGGTTTTAGCTAAGCATTCACAGCACCCATAACTCACATAACTATAAGAGAGAAATATGAGTGCATTAGTTATGAATTATTGTTGCATCTGAGATTTGGCAACTGATGCGGATGGCAGAGTTCACTATGTGAAGTCTAGAAACAGTAGATGTAACAGGAGCTCAGGCAACCTCTGTACAGATCTGTTTATCTGGTATTATTTCTGTGCAGATGTGTGTATCTGGTATTCTCTCTGTGCAGATCTAGTATACTCTTTGTACAGATCTGTGTATCTGGTATACTCTCTTTACAGATCTGTGTATCTAGTATACTCTCTGTGCAGATATGTGTATCTAGTATACTCTCTTTACAGATCTGTGTATCTAGTATACTCTCTTTATAGATCTGTGTATCTAGTATACTCTCTGTGCAGATCTGTGCATCTAGTATACTCTCTTTACAGATCTGTGTATCTAGTATACTCTCTGTGCAGATATGTGTATCTAGTATACTCTCTTTACAGATCTGTGTATCTGGTATTCTCTCTGTGCAGATCTAGTATACTCTTTGTGCAGATCTGTGTATCTGGTATACTCTCTTTACAGATCTGTGTATCTGGTATACTCTCTTTACAGATCTGTGTATCTAGTATACTCTCTGTGCAGATATGTGTATCTAGTATACTCTCTTTACAGATCTGTGTATCTAGTATACTCTCTTTATAGATCTGTGTATCTAGTATACTCTCTGTGCAGATCTGTGTATCTAGTATACTCTCTTTACAGATCTGTGTATCTAGTATACTCTCTGTGCAGATATGTGTATCTAGTATACTCTCTTTACAGATCTGTGTATCTGGTATTCTCTCTGTGCAGATCTAGTATACTCTTTGTGCAGATCTGTGTATCTGGTATACTCTCTTTACAGATCTGTGTATCTAGTATACTCTCTGTGCAGATATGTGTATCTAGTATACTCTCTTTACAGATCTGTGTATCTAGTATACTCTCTTTATAGATCTGTGTATCTAGTATACTCTCTGTGCAGATCTGTGTATCTAGTATAATCTCTGTGCAGATATGTGTATCTAGTAAAATCTCTTTACAGATCTGTGTATCTAGTATACTCTTTGTGCAGATCTGTGTATCTAGTATACTCTCTGTACAGGTCTGTGTATCTAGTATACCCTCTGTACAGACCAGTGTATCTAATATACTCTTCGCGGGTTCTGAAGAGGGTTCCTATCTTTTTTCATTATTGCCTGAGCATTCTGTGAGCATTGGGCAGACAGTTCAGAAATGGAAATGTTGGAGTGTCAGAGGCTGCTCCTTGACAAGTTGCTGCTTCATACATTATGGTGGGCTGGCACTACATAGGGAACATCTCTTTTTCCTCTGCCAACACTCTGCAGAAACACTTATTTCAGAGAACATTCGGTTACAACTCTGAGGGTAATGAATTGATATTCAAGCTACAGCACTGTCCATTTATACAGTATAGCTCTAATGATAAATATTGATAACATTTGGTGTGACTTTTTTCAGGGGAGCTCTGATCTAGTGGTTAGGGAGCCAGTCTTGTGATCAGAGTGTTTGACTCCCAGCTAGGCCATGACTGAAGAGCTGTTGAGCCAGGCACTTAACCCCAATTTCTCCCCAGGTGCTGGATTAGGGCTGCCCACCGTTCTGGGCATGTGTGTACTCATAGCCCCCCCAGTGTTCACTAGTGTGTACGTATGTATTCTCACTGGGATAAATGCGGAGGATTGGCATAATGGGTAACATAACTTTTGGGGTGACCCTTCACATCTGCTGTTTTTGCTTGCGTCGTCGTACGTGGGTGTGCAGTTCACCAGGTGAACACCTGCGGCTTGCAAGGAGCTCAGTTCACGTATCGTCTCGCGACCCACGTTGCTTGCGAGAGCGGCGTATTGTGACATTCGGTATCGAAGGCTGCATTCTTTCGGCCTGTTGAATGAATGTGTTGACAGCGGAAGAAGGTAGGAGCCGCCCCTCCGCCCTTCCGCCCCTACACCCCTCCGCCCCTCCGCCCCTCCGCCCCTACGCCCCTACGCCCCTCCGCCCCTCCGCCCCTCCACCCCTACACCCCTCCGCCCCTCCGCCCCTCCGCCCCTACGCCCCTCCGCCCCTCCGCCCCTCCGCCCCTCCGCCCCTACGCCCCTCCGCCCCTACGCCCCTACGCCTCTCCGCCCCTCCGCCCCTCCACCCCTACACCCCTCCGCCCCTCCGCCCCTCCACCAACAGCAAATTCCCACCATGCCACACAACGTGTCCAGGTGTGGCGCAAATGAGAAGCATGAGGGATGGAGATGAGGGTGCTGGTCAGGGCATAGCGAGGAGGCTTTGATGACTTTTTATGCCCATACATAACAGCCTCTGGAACGGGACACACAAATTTGGAGACTCGGGTTTGCCATTGGCTTTTGGCTTTGGATAAGCAAGTATTTGGAGCAACATAACATGACAGGTCAGTAATAATGCCTGGCTATGAGTGGTGGGTTGGCGATGACACAGTAAAGAATTTTGAAAATGTCAGCCAAACTGAACGAGATGGAGTGGCAAACCTCATATTATTTACAAAGCAAAAGACGGGATGAAAGGACATGGAAATGTTTTCACATGTCTTGGTGGGTTTTATAGGCTGATCTTAAAATGTTGTAAGGACTTGTTGTAAGGACTTGTAAAACCTCCAGCAAATGAACTCAGCGAGTTTATCCTCATTGCCTAGTAACAAGAGAACTCGGAAAAAAGGACGAAGAGGAAGCAAAACAAAACAAAAAAAACAAGCAAACAAAAAATTTTATTATTTATGATGTTGGCCACCCATTCACATATTTTCATTGACCTAGATAGTATGTAAAGATGACAGTGAGTTTACTTGCTAGGACCCACTGCTTCAGGTCTTTGTCTGATGTTTACCCAAACTAGAACTCTTTCGACCCTACCAAAACGATGGGGGTGCACAGCTGACTCTAAGGCCCCATCTGTACTTCTACAATCACATTAGGCTATAAATCACGGTCTGTGAACATCTAACCGCTGCCTGAATTCAAATTTGAACTCTCATTTTTATCACAGAAAGCATGAATCTGATTTTGTTGGGGTTAGCCATTTTTTAACCAAAAGCTGTTTCAGACCACAGTATTTCGTACCCTGGGCTGAGCGTACAAAATGACACTTCTCCTAGCACATGACTGAAAGGCATCAGGTCATTTGAAACGATACAAACGTCTCTTAACCTGTGTAAGGTAGTGGGCCACTGATTAAGCTCAAAGCACGAAGGTAGCAGCGTTAAAGAGGTAACTGAAACTCACCATGGCAACACTCACATAACCCCAACACATCAGAGGCTTAGACAAAATAGACAAATAGAGTTGGAGATTGTAAACACATTGACAGAGCCTCGTGGTGTCTCTTATGCCAGCACGGGTCACTGCAGGTTGCTGCAGGGGAGGCCTTGATTTTGGGCGATCAGTGCTGCAGAGAGTAGGGTGATTGCAGTACTGCAAGACGGTGACCACTGAGCATGGGTGTGCTGCTCTCTTGGCCTCAGTTCTGGGGCAAGGAAAAGCTTTTGTTTAGGCATAGCTGTCCTCAGTATTTGGACCAGTTTTCACTCAACGGTGAGGCCTCTTATTAAAGGTGAAAGAAGCCTATGTTGTTGTGAATTCCTCGCATAAACATGATAGGATGAACAACAGATTTGCAAAGATTGGATAAAACCTTCTTCTCCAAAAATCCAAATGTTATGAAACAGTTTTGCTTACAAAAAACGAAGTTCCAAGCATTTTAGCAGAGGTCAAATAAAGAAGGTTTTGCAGTGGGTGTAATCGAATTGATTCATGCATATATCGCTGATTGCAGACTGAATTCTTGTTTGCTCTTGAAACAGCTGCATAAAAGACAAACCACGAGTGTCTGATTTTGCTGATGTAGGTGGGCAAGAGTTAATGTCCATCATTTGCATGAGATTCTCAATATTTAAGCATATTTTCATTGCAAGTTCAGACTCACAAGCACTAGCACAAATAAATTGTGTTGATCTGAGCAATGTATGAATTAATATGTGTACTAATATATACGCAAGTATACACACAAATGTACACACACATGAACATGGCCAAGCATGGCCAAGCATGGCCAGGCATCATTAGTTTTGATGATTTGTCAATTCCTGAGCCGAGTGTTTAGCATGTTAGCCAATCAGAGGTGGCACTCCAAAGACAACTTCCTGTAAGGAGGAAATATGAGGTGACACCCTAGCCACATTCCATTCCACAGGTTTAAGGGAACTGCAATTGATTAAATCCCTTCACTGGGAGTTCAGTGAATTCTCATCACACAGAGTCCATTCTAACAGAAGACTTGACGGTCTTGATAAGACATGCAGTGATTGATGACTAAGCTTTCATGTCCTCTTCCTGCGTAGAGATAAACCATTATTCACTACTCCCTGCACAGTCGTTATGAAGTTTCCTGTGAACCAAATATTTTCACTCCCTATGGTTTGGAATCTCCCTTGAAATGGCCAAATTCCTTGCAGGGAACTACTAGGGTGACTGGAAAGTACCTGCTGTCTTCCTTGAAATGAGAGCATGCATTTATGAATCATAAATGTTGAAGCAAACATTTTAATAGTGACAACTTTTCTTTGATACCTCATCGGGAAGCATAAGGTAATTATAAACCCCCAAGGTAGATGCCCTTTAACCAAAAGCTATTTTCAGAAGACTTAAATTAGTCATCAGCTATGACAATAACAATAGTTTTCTAATTAAGGCATAAAATGATCCAGGTTTGCCCTTGATCCATGTTATGCTTGTTTTTCTAAATGTTTCATGTGACAAAAGCAAACTGGTTTACAAATGACAATTTATTTCATTTAGTGTGTCCATTTCAGTCCACCTGTCGACACTAGAAGAGGTCCATGAGAGAAACCACTGCTCTCATACAACTGCAGATATCACACTGGATTGTATTTTCAGAAAGGTTGTCAGCCGTGTAAAGTAAAAGACTATCACAACACAAGGCTAGCATACGACTGGCCCAGCTGGAACAGAGCCGTTACTCCTGCAAGCGGGCCTGCTTCCAGAGGTTGCATTTATTAATATAAGCTTGTCACATTTGTCTCAGTCATACCATTTCTCCCTCCTTCATTCATCAAACAAAGGATAAAAGGATATCAAGACATCTCCAGAAATAAAATAAAATCATAATAAAAGTGCTTAGCCTCGTGACCATAACACACTGCAGCCTCTTCTAGCCAATCTGACTGGGTGCACATGACCTTTGAATGGCCTCCTGTAAAATCTCTTGTGCTTTTTTGAGCTAGGGTTAAAAAAAAAGCCCAGACAAGGACAGGACTATTTATGAGTTCTGATGGCTAATAGATCTTCCACAGAATAGACACCTCACCTTACTGACAGATTGATTCTCCTGTTTATACTCAAGCTTGTTTATGAAGAATGGGTAGGAAGTAGACACGACCACGCAATGTAGACTTCCTATTCCTCCCAAGCAAAAGGAAATATCTTTCCAGGAGCAATAATTATACATTTATAGTGACCTTGTTATATTGAAGACTAAACAAAAGTTAACGAACATGACAAGTGAAAATGTCTCACGCATTCTTACCTGCTATACAGAAGAAAAACCTGTTTGATGATTAATTTAATAGCAGAACTAATAATCAAATCACATTTACCACCTAAAACTCACATAGACATGAATATCCTTTCGATTCCTGTTGCTAATATGAATCAGTCACAGTTAACATGCAAGGCAGTGCTTGTGAAAGTGTGATCCTGCGGGACCCCTAGGGCGGTAGAAGAGGTGACAAAGGGCAGGAAGCAGGAACCACCAGCTGGAAAAGTTGATCTCATATGTCCAATTCTTGGAATGCTTGACGTCTAATGAAAAGTGAAGATCAGAATTAGGGTGGACAGGGTTGTAGATTTGCTATGAATGTTTACTGCACGTTTAGTTGTTTTGTAGTAGCTTTGTGAACTGTGGTCAGTGTTTGAAAGGAAATGTAGCTCTTTGCTATACTGTATTAACCAAGAGCAGACCCTAAGCTTACTCTGTAGTGGATACTGTTGTACCGTTGTAGATATTTCTGCAAAAAATCTAGGTCTGGTGATAGCTAAGATGAAAGCTGCCTGTAATTAGTAATGGTACGGTATTGGTAATGGTAAGTGATAAATGGTAAGTGGTCGGATCCATGTGGGGTTTAAGCACAAATTGGTAATAATTGCTTTGAAAAAGCAAAAACATTTTGATGGGCTGGATTCAAAGCACTCAGCAATGCTTTCATGAACTCTCTTAGATGTTAAAGAAGCTTATGCCATACAGCATATTATTTGACACCACTGACAGATATGCACCAAAAGAATCCTGTGAAATACAAATTTCTATACTAATAGGTCATCCTAACCACATCATAGTGTTTTCTGCTGTTCTCCAGCACTGCTAACTGTACTCAACATCAAATTGGCCATAAAGAGGGCACAGTCCATTCTCCATACCTCACTCCATGCATATTTCCTATAAGTTTGCAATGCTTAAGACTAATGTAGAATCCTTTTGCCTTAAACCATGAGGTGTAACTGTAAAACTCTCTCTGCAGGTACTGTAATGGCATATCCCCTCCCTCTTTTGTGCACACACCTTTGCTGCCAACTCAAACAAGCAGAACAAGGTTCCGCATATATGTTTAACGATCTAATCATGTAATGCCAATTGCGCGGAAACGATCTCTGAAGCGACGTGCCACAAGGCACGAGTTCAGCTGACTTAAACAAATCGCTCCAAGGAGGCGTAATTAGTGTTGTTGGTTTGTTTACGGACCTGTGGGTTGATGAGGACCGTTGCTATGGAGTCACCCACTAACTCCGCATTAAATGGTCGCGGAGGGAGCACGAACAGAGGGAGGCGACTGAGGTTTCGCAAGCAGCCGTTCCTCGTCAAACTCTGAGGGGTCAAGCAGCGCGAGCCTTAAGGGTTTTAAAAACCCAGACTAACTTAGTCTACACTGTGCCAAACAAAAACAACCAGAAATTATGCACTGAGAGAGAGAGAGAGAGAGAGAGAGAGAGAGAGAGAGACTGTTTGTGTTGGAACCCAGTGTAAGCCTATCACTGTGACTACAGTCAGTATCATTACTGACACCTGGTGTTGCCACATTAAATGCTGTATTCACTATCTGCGTTGATGTTGTACTGCAAAAACTACAGCACAAAGGTAATAAGATTATCAGGGTTCCTTGGCCTGAATGACTACAGTCAGCATGAACCTTCTTTGATCCCAGGATGGACAGCTGGGAGTCAGCAGTGTGTCAGAACAAGGAAAACACTCCAGTGTGCAGTGATGCACTCTTCAGGGTGGAGTCTGGAGCTCTACAGAACTGTAATTCTTGGCATCAGGGTCCGGCTTTTCAAAAGAAATTCAGAAATATCAAAGTAATTGGCTCACATCCAATCAGAAAATCATGTTGTCTCATAACAGATCTCAACATTTCTGATCCTGATTATTCTGACCCCACACCAGTTACTTCAGAGTGGAAAAAAAGATGTTTGGGCTTCAATCTGTGGTTGTGTTGATACCACTGGTACTAACCAGTTAAGGACCATAGAGCAGGTTAAACTTCATTGGAAGAATTTAAAGCAGAAGGGACAACTATGATTCCAGATACCCTCCAACTGGGAACAAGCCCCTGAAGACTGAAGCTGATCTTGAAAGATGGGAGAAACGCATTTTGCTTCCTTTGTGAAGTAATTATGTGAAGTAATTGCATTATTCTAGCCTGCTCCATTCAATGTACCCATTAAAGTGTTGTAATCATAATGTACACTGATTGACTAATAATAATTTCACAGTAGCATATACACCAATCATGGTTTACAAATAAAGTTGGCTTTGTGTAATTTCTCTAAGAAATTTGTTGTTCACATTGCTATGTATGTATTAAATTTATCTAGACTTTAGCTCAGGGTTTTGAAAAACACGTTGCTATTTAATCCAGATACAAATACAAATGATTATAAATGTTTACATCTGGTTTGAAGTTTTGATTTTCTGATTATTTTGATCCTGATGAATTTCGTTTGAAAAACTGACCCCATGAGATCATTGGTTTGTTCACAGCAACTTGAGTCAGTAGACTGACAACAGAACAAACATGAGACATCTTTTCTGTGAGGGGAAATAGTTTCTAGTTTGGATCCAAGTGAAACATCCTTTACAAGTCCTCACTGTAACCAGTGTACACTATATAATAAAAAATACTAACATCATGTTGAAGGTGAGTTTAACATGGCACTCCCTCAGTTTGCTAGTCCAACTAACCATTATGCAGCCGTTTAATTGAACTATGCTTAAAATAGCAGAAAAATTTAACATAAAAGTCTCAGTAAAAGATATCAGTGCTAAAACACATGTTAATTTCTCTATAAGTTTAATATATCCAACCAACCTCAAAACATTTTGTGAGGCTCACTTCATCAAAGGGAAAATGTCAGAATATAAACCATCATGGAAATTCTTTGCAATTAACTACAATCAGCACTGACTCAGTTGTATGACGAGAACTGTTTTACAGTACTGATGAAACGGCCTGCTCCCTGTGAATAATGAGGTTCAGCTGATTAAGCAGCTTGTGGAAATGTCAAAGGTTAAGCGTAATCATGGTTAACCATTATATATAAAAACAAAACATTCTGTCCCCCCATTCCCCAATTTTTCATGAGTAATATGAATTCTGTACTGGATACAGTTTCCAGTTATACATGGATATGTTTCATATGACTTTATATATGTTAAGTAAAAAGATATATTGATTAAATGAATTTTCTTTTGTGTTTTGTTTAGATTTATCATGTTTCTGATGTCTAGTAGTGGTTGCTGATTTCAGTATAGTCATTATGTTTGAGGAAAGATAAATAAACAGTTAGAAAACAGTAAATACTACAATGCTTAAACAGTAACATTCGCATGGAGCACTTTTATTAGGGGTTTGTTTTTCAAAAGAAAAGGCAGGCATATCAAGTCACTTTTTCAAAACACATCTCAACATCTTTCTGGCCTCAGTTTTTTTTTCTTTTTCTTTTTTTTAATCTGCATTTTGTAATCCAATCCAAACTTGAACCAGGATTAAATGGTACAGTTGAGGTTTTCAAAACTAAACTATGATTTGATTTGGATTTGGAGTGGATGGACAGCATGTTTCTTGCAGCAATTACATAAAAGCTAACAGAGTAATAAACACAGTAAAACACAATTGGTGTATACTATTGTGAAGTTCTGTTTATTAGTATATGTTGTCATCACACCATGTTAATGGGCACATTTACTCTCCCAGGCTTGTAGAACGTGGTTACATCACAAAGCAATCAAGATGTTTGAGCTTCAGTCTGTGGGGTTTGTTCCCAGTTGCCGTGTATCTGAAATCAGAGTTCCTCTTACAAGCCTTCTGTTTTAAATTCTTACAACAAACTTTACAATATAATACTAGTATGCTTTTCTATTAAAATTAAGGGCAAAAAGTGTGCATATCAGAACCAAAAAAACCCCAACAGTAATTAAAGTACATTTTAGAATAGGTGCAAGCAGTGGGGAACCGTCAGGGCCCTCTACGCCCTCTCAGAGGGCCTAAAAACAGAGGTCCTCAACTGGCGGACCACGGTCCGGATCTGGACCCGAACACAGTCCTGTCCGGACCCAATCTCATCCCCCCTGCTCAACAACTCACGTTCGCCACCGCCGCCGCCCCAGACCTCTGATCACAGCAATCTGCCAAAATTGGACCGCGGAAAAATATAGTTGAATACCCCTGGCCTAAAATATTCTTAAAACATAAATATATATAATTTATCCAATTGTTAAAAATCTACTTACAGTTTGACAATCGACATCTAAACAATTACAGAAATATAAGCAAATAAATTATTCACCCGTGTGTATTCAATCTGTGTTGGAAGGTGAGGGGTTAAGTGGAAGCCTGTGAGCCTGTGTCTCCCCTAATCAGCACTGTGATGCCCGCTGTTCGTTTACAGAGGGCCTGGCGGTTATAATTCAGCACAATACCAGTTTCAAATGACAGTAAAATTGACCAATCATCTCTTCCCTCTTAGTGGGCGGGTTTAACTGTATGATAATTTCCGCCCACTGTGGCAACGCTAGCTGGCATTAGCGTACCACCGCTAGCTAGTTTCGATTCAGTCCTTTGATGCCCTCGTGCGCGTTGTAAACATATTCCGCTCCCGAGGAACACGGAGCTGTGAACCTTATTTTGTTGGAACCTTATTTTGCTTAAGAAGTTATCTAGTACAGATATTATTGTTTATTGCATTTTCAAAGCTGTACTGTCGTCTCAGCTTTTTAAAATTTATTGCAGTTAATTAGGAAAGGAAACAATTTTTTTCAGGGGGGGATGGGAGGTTTAATGGTCATGGTTCGCTACTGGGTGCAAGGTAAAACAGCACAAAAAT
Source organism: Brachyhypopomus gauderio (assembly GCF_052324685.1). Taxonomy (NCBI): domain Eukaryota; kingdom Metazoa; phylum Chordata; class Actinopteri; order Gymnotiformes; family Hypopomidae; genus Brachyhypopomus; species Brachyhypopomus gauderio. The sequence goes on from NC_135217.1 coordinate 13,506,164, forward strand.
GTCAGTACATTGTCAGTACGTTGGTTTAATACACTCTGAGTTAAGCAGACGTAGAACAAAAGCAGTTTGTCCTCTCTTGTTCTTCCTGAGAATCTTCAGGAGGTAGAGTCACTGCTGAACCTCCTGCTGCTATGGCGTTGGTGGTTTGAATGGGGAGATGAAGAGATGCTTTGAATGCTTGAACTCAGGATTGTTGCAGCAAATTCTGGGCCCTGTACACTCTCAACGTCTGTGGGCCCCTATAAATGTCAGTAAACGAGGCACATGAGCAAAATGGGCCCCTCTCCCTACTCTGGTCCCTGGGTAGTCAGGTCAACTTTTCCCCCCACTACCACACCCATGCTTGAACTACCTGTGTGTGAACCCCAGAGCAAGCAAACAACGTCATCTGTGCTGACAGCGGTCTTCATAACATAGCATAGAAACACAAACTCCATCTGTACATTGATGAACAGTGGGCTCACAGTCAATCAGGCATGCTACAGTTAATCATTGCTTTTCAAATGGTTAGAAGAACATGTTTTCTTTAGTAAAATTGCATTGCATTATATAATGACTCTGTGTAATGACTGTATTGTGTAGTAACTGTTAGTTGTAATGACAGTAGTTTTTGGCTTAGAGCAAAGAATACACTCGTGAGCCTATTGTTTAACAAGGTCACAGGTTTTGTGACTGTTGCCTGAAGTTTGGGCTCTGTGGGCTTTACTGTTTTGAGCAAGTAAAGAAAGAAATGTGTTTGATCAATTCATAAAAAACAACAATTATTTGGGATTAGGTTGCAGAAATATTTTAGTAGGTAATCTGGAATGGAGTGTAATGGAGTTATTGTATTATTTTACAATAACCCATACTGACCCTGGTTATATCTTTGGAACATATAATGAGCAAGAAAGACTACACACAATTCTTTAATAATTCATACTGGCCATTCCTATTAAGTGTTCAAATTGAAAAGTTATCATTTAAAACATTTGTTTCTAAAGTTGTCAGCTATAAATGAGCCAGGACATGAAATGTCTCGCATGATATCCATACAGAAATGCCTTAGACCTAATGCCCAAATCAAATTTGCTTACAGCCAAAAGAGTACAATATTCTCAATCCTCATTCTCACGCCAGCACGTCCATGTGGAAAATGTCTTGGAAATAAAGAGAGTCTTAACATAACTCTAAATGGCAGTTGCGTCTGTTTATTTAGTCATGAGGGCAGAACTTTGTTGAACCCAAATGGAATTCCACGTTGAACTGTTTTAAGGGTGGAAATGCGACGTGACCACTGTACTCAGTGAACACGGCTCTCCAATACAAAAATAAACACATTCGAGGGGTTCGTGTAATATTAACCACGATAAGAACAATAAGGGACAACTTCCAATACAGAAAACTATTTCAGACACTATTAAAGCCTTTACCTAATTTCAACATGCGACGTTTCACACGATCTGAGATCGAGATAGAATGCCTGCCAGCCCTAAACTGGCTCGAGTTGCCCAAATTCCTCTCGCCATGTCGTGTTGAACAGGGCACAGTAAAAATCTGAGATGTATTTAAGTGTATAAAGTTTCCAAAGAAAAATGATGTTTCAGAGATCAGCTGTGCAATTGCGCTTCTGAATAATCTGTTGACAGATTTAAAAAACAACATATGATGTATATGCATACATAAAAAATAAAAGCCACCTGTTATCTACTGGTTATGAAAAACACGCGCTGCCTATTGGCTGCTTCTGTGACGTCGTGGATGAGACTCAAAAGGTCAAAGGGTAAACTCATGGTTTTGGATCTACTAGCGGGCTTCAAAATAAAATAGCTAACTAGCTAGCTATGTTTTCTTCGTGCTAACGTTATGGTGTATTCTAGTTAGTTTGAAATTTCGCCATTGATGAAAAATCCTATTGGTGTGCAGCCGTAGGACCTATTAGTTATCGGTTTGCAGTCCAATCTTATTGTAGACAGTCTCTGTCGACTAGTAACACATTACAGTCAGTTAAATTAGCCAGCTAGCTCACTAGCTTTCGCGGGTAGCTGTGCTGGAGTTCTCTCAGTGCAACCCTGACTTTTCATTGAGTCTGCAGTGTTTTGAGAGAACCAAATAATTATTGAGCCGTAAGAAGTACATTGACAGGTTATATAAAACCGAACAAGCTAGCTGCCGTAGCTAAGTCCCATTACTTTGGCTAAGCAGCGCTATCTAGTTAGTGTTGAGTATGGCGGAGAGACCAGAGGACCTGAACCTCCCCAACGCTGTCATCACCCGCATTATCAAAGAGGCTGTAAGTATCCGCGGGGCTTTAGGTCGGTGGTATAAGTATGGTAGCCCAAGTTTTAAGCCTAAGATATTGAATAGCCTTTTTGTGATTATGAAACTTTTTCTGTGCGAGGTGTAGTCTAATCAAATAATATTAGTTAAGTTTACTTTGTTTATTGTTTCAGCTGCCGGACGGGGTAAATGTATCCAAAGAGGCAAGAAGAGCAATATCTCAAGCAGCCAGTGTATTTGTTCTTTATGCAACGTCATGGTAAGTATACAGGTGATATATTTATTAGCTGAGCTGAAGCCTGGTTGATAGTTCTTTGTCGCAGAAAGCAGTGCTAAAATACAGTGTTGATCAGGCTCATATCCTATGTGACTCATTCATTTTTTTTTTATCACCAGTGCCAACAGTTTTGCCATGAAAGCCAAAAGAAAAACCCTCAATGCCGGAGACGTGATGGCAGCTATGGAAGAGATGGAGTTTGAGCGTTTCTTACCACCCCTGCGTGAGGCTCTCGATGGTAACCGACATGACTGAAATATAAATATGCCATTAGAATGCCCAGTTATACTGTAATGCAAGACCAGCTGCTATGCTATTTTGTATCATTCAGACCAACTTTCTTAGCTTCAGTAATGGCGGTCGCAGGCTCCACAATGTTGACACTTTTGCTTTCACAGCACCTGCTTGAGCTCAGGAAAGACTTAATCTACTGATGCATTAGATCAGGAGTACTGGAGTAAGGCAGTGATTAAATGTCAGGGATTGTTGCCACCGTGCTTGGAAGCGATGTGCCATTTTGTGTTATCAAACTTTCTCATATGAAGGCCTGATCCTTGCATCTAGTACATCAAGTTCAGGCTTTTCTAACATGATTGATTTTCAGATAACATTTTAGTAGTCGTGCCTAACCCTGAGTTTAGCACTGTTCAAACATGCCAACCGCTCCCCTCGTTCACTCAACAGCTTACAAGAAGGGGCAGAAAGGCAAAAAAGAGGCATCAGAGCAAAAAAGGAAGGACAAAGAGAAGAAGAACGGCACAGAGGAGAATGACAAGAGCCGTGAGGAAGAGGAGGACGAAGAGGAGCACATGGAGGATGAGCCAGACGCTGAAAACGAAGGAGAGGAGGAGGAAGAGGATGTGGAAAACTGAGGTGGTGGTGGGTGGAGTGTTGGCAGAGGAAAGTGCTGCAGTCTCCATCCAAAGCCATCCTGGTTCACAGAGAGCACAGCATTCTGTTACATGTCCACTCCCAGGACGAATAAGAGAGCAATGGAAACCAGCACTTGTTTGTGGAAAAATGGGGCCAATACATACAAATCTCCCACAGGTAAAAGGTAGCAATGACTTGAATGATAATGTTTTGAACAAGTTCACTGTAAAATGGCTCCGGTCTAATGTGTTAATGTTTTTGTCTACCTTTCTCTTTTTTTTATATAGCAAGTGTGTTTCAGGGATGCAGTTTTAAAAAGTATCTGGGCAACAGTTATATATTGGGTACATTCACTATAGTAGGTCTAGTGCCCTCTGCACATTCCGTATGCATAGAAATCAAAGTTCTGCATTTGTGTAAACACTTGCACCATTGACACGATGCAACTAGAACAGTGTGGGGTCAGAGGATTTCTTTTCCCACTTTTGTATAAATTTTGTTTGGTGTCTATTCAGTCAGGAAAAAAATCTACTTATGGTGCTTCATCATCTTATGACAAACAGCTGCAGAAGTGAGACTGGCAGTACTTCCTGAAAAAAAATTCAGGGAATGTGGAAAATGCACATTGAAACCAAGGCAGGACTGTTTTGATAAGCTTGACATGTAAACAAGTGCTTCTCTTCAGGTAGGGTAGGTCAGGCACTAGTGGCATCTTCAGTCTGGAATCAGGCCTTGAGTGCATTTGTAATTTCTAATCAATTTGTACTTTTGTAGAATTTACTCAGCCCTCATCTGGCTACATTTCATATTAAAGTTGTGTAAAAGGGTCTACATCCTACTATAGTCTGCTTAAAATGTACAGTACACCATCACATTCAGATAATACAAATAGACAGCAAGATGTTTGTAGCAGAGGTCTTTGGTTCAAGTCCCAGGATCACACTGGATGATATTGAGAAATGTCACTCTTGCTAGAAGAATCTACCAAACCCTTAACATTTAAAACCTAAACCACACCTTCCCTTCCCCCCCCCACCCATTTTAATCTGACTTTCAAATAGTCACGTTCTGAAATCCTTAATATGATTTTATATCTGGAAAGTTACCGGGTTGGCTCCATTTAAGATTGAAACTGGTGAAATATTGTGCTGGTGCTTTTATACTGCAGAGTGACCGTTTAATGTAATTTGCTATAAATCAAATGCTCATCTAATTCATTGCAATGAAAAATTCTCATGATTCAATTAAACAATTATGCAGCTTACAATAAGTGTTTCCATTATAAATGAGGGAAAGTCACCACTTGCCCAATTAATATAAGCTGGTATTAATCTGTACAGAAACCCAGAACAGTGACACCTGCAGAACACTGAGTAAATTGCAGTCTCAGTCCTGAAGCATTTGAGTAGCCCATGGTATTGCATCCCCATTTGAAATCACAGGCAACCACCCTCATCATGCAATTGGGAAACCCACACAGATGAGCATTACAAAACTTGATAAACTGGAACAAAAACATTAGATTTTTTTATAACAATTTTATTGTGGAGTCATCTTAATCCTGCAACAAAACAAACAAAAAAATGATCAGAAGGATGTTGGGCATCAATGGGTCACTTAAAGTACAACCACCCGGATTGTCCTGTACTCACAGATGGACATTCCACTTTGCCACTGTTGATGTCGTCAATGACATCATGGGGTAAGCGACCATCGATGGTGCAGCCCACAGACTGAGCTGTGCCCAGGATCTCCTTAATGGTTCCTGAGGAGACGTCACAAACCACATGAGCCCAGGTCTCCCACTACTTTGTCCATTTCCCCTTTAAGCAAAAGTCAAGTGTATACGTACCAGAGAGCTCCCTGGCAATGGAGCGTGGCCTCATGACGCGGGCGATGTTGACAATTTCGTCAAAGGGAACGCTGCCAGAGTGCTTGACTGTGGAAAGGTAGAAATAGATAAGACTCCTGATTAACCATACTACTCGTATCAGGCATGATACTTACAAGAGGGCAGCAAGCCAGTAAAAATTTATTTTTAATTAAGATGCATAAAAATTATTCCAGGTATTGCGGCACAGAGTTACCCACCAGACTGGGCAGCCCTGCTTCCTAAAGCTGGATTATTCTCAGCCTCCACTGGATTACACTCAGTCACTCACAGACTAGCATAGTGGCGGGAGGCTGTTTGGCCTGAACGGTGCTTCAGATGCACAACTTACTGTTCTTGACCTTCTTCCTGTCACGGGGAGGCTCCTTCAGAGCTTTGATGATGAGGGCTGAGGCAGATGGCACCACCTCGATCTAGAAAAGGAGCAAGAAAAACTTCTAGAAATACTGAAGTGATTGGCCCAGAGGGGCTGCGTTTAAAAGCCTGCACATAACTGGGCTTGCTAGGCATTAGAGTCTTACCGCTGCTTGTCTGTTCTGGATGGTCAGCTTGACGGTAATTCTCAGGCCCTTCCAGTCACCGGTGGCCTTGGCGATGTCATCACCCACTTTCTTGGGAGACTAAAAACAAACATCCAGTGTTTCAGGACCATTTTCCACACACTGACCTAGTCTAATTGCTAAGGTAGGAAGAGAAGACTGGAATCATGGATGACCATAATATTCGCATCAGGTATGACGGCACATTTACATATGAACCAGCCAGAATGCCCCCCTCCCACCCATCAGATCCATAAACATTTTATTCCAGGTCTTTTGGCACAGAGTTACCCACCCAATCAGGTAGCCCTGCTTCCTAGAGCTGGATTATTCTCAGCCTCCACTGGACTACACTCAGTCACTCACAGACTAGCATAGTGGCGGAAGGCTGTTCTTGGCGAGACGCACTGAACTTACCAGACCCAGAGGTCCAATTTTGGGAGCCAGAGAAGAAGTGGCACCAACTTCTCCTCCCGTGCACCTCATGTACACTGAAAAGAAAAATGCACAATATTAAGTAAAACAGGCAGTCCGGGTGATCAAAGTTATACAAGCTGAGGAATTACTGTCCAGGTCTTTCGGCACAGAGATGCCCACGAGGAGATGCAACCCTGCTTCCTAGAGCTGGATTATTCTCAGCCTCCACTGGACTACACCCGGTCACTCACAGACTAGCATAGTGGCGGGAGGCTGACCAAAAAGCATCAAAACGAGTTCCATCATTCATTATGAACGTGTAGTACACATGTTGGTATTCTAAATTAAAAAGGAAAACAAACCTAACTCGTACACATAGACGGGCTATTTTAAAATGAAGCAATCTCGTGGCTGGTGGGTCAGCTCTGCTCTAAAATGTTTTGTACCATCTCTCTGTAGTACACCCAACGTCAAATTTTTATAACCCAGACCCAGAACACTTCTTTCTTAAATCATGACCTGGCATCTCTTCTGAAAACCAAAAAGCACGTCTTAAATTACGTTACTACTGCGTGTCAAACGTGTACGCTTTACGCATTGTTCCGTTTTACATCTACGTGCTGCTCACCTACAAAAGCGATAAATCTGCCGACCAGATATTCACCCGAACACGTGCTCGGCGCCCATGACGCCTCCACTGAAGCTGGATAACCTCACCACCCACGAGATGTACGGGTCGCAGCTAGTCTATAGCTAGATAGCGGATCGCTAGTAATGTACGAACCGTAGCGGGCAACTCCAAATCGAATTAGTTTAGCCAAAAGGCTACAGTAAGTTATTGATTACGGAGGTAATATATCGGATTTCTCGCAGGCTTACACGTTCTCGTTAGTTGTACGAACACGGTCCTTGAGGCCTACTCACAAGCCTCGGTAAAAAAAACCATTGAGACATACGGTTAACATTTTAAATGTTACCGTAAACATACCGATCTTAATCTCGTTGGGGTCGAATTTAGGAGGCATTGTGTTGCTGTTGAGCTCAGTTTAGCTTGGATTGGTGATGGTGTCGGATGAACCCGGATTCGGGACGACCGATTACTGTTGCACCTTCACCGCCTAAATGAAAAAGGAAAGGAGGAGCGTAAGTGTGGACGAGGTTTTATAGCCCGAAATATCGCGAGATTGGTGGAGTAACGCGTAAGAATACGTCAGACAAAAACACTGTAACACTATCATGAAACGCTAGCTGGACATGTCAGGAAAAGCTGTCTGGAAGCTTTCTTGACAGTAATAACTACCTTGTTAACCACCACATTAAACTGACAGTCGGAAAGGTCGGACATCTGAAAGGTAACGTACTCTATGTAAAATAGTTTATTTTATTTATTAATTTTATTATTCCAGATATGCTCATTTGGAAGTCGCCCGTGTAGTCTGTTTAGCTAGCCTTACCTGGGCTAGCATGAGCTAACATGAGCCCGGTGGTTATGAGAATGGAGAGGCTGTAGTTATCCTAACTGACGTTCAACTGGACTTACCCAGACACAGACCGGTAGCTATATGTCCATTAGCACAACGAACAGCTCAAATAATATTATATGTTTATACGTTTATTATCTTGCTATAACGAAAGTAAGTGACGCTGTTTTTATCAACATTCTTTGCAAAAACGAAAGTGCTTACCTATCCTGTTTAACTTTTATTGTTCCCATTTTGTCATATAATGAAGTAGAGGTTACTAGTGATGTTAGTAAGTAAATATCTAGCTTAGATAGCTATCTGCTGATTTAATATCAGAGTGTCACCGCCCTGTCGCCTAGCATTAACGTTAGTGAGATGTGTAGGAAGGGTTTCACTCTCATCTTATTGTCATGCTGTATATTAGTGGAGTTCTGCAGCCCTCCAAGAAAAAGGATAATATAGAACAGGAAACCTGAGGAAACCTAAGACTAAAGTGAATTCTGCCTGTAGTTGAAGAGTGACTTCAGAATGCCTCTATTCATCAAGAAGAAGAAGCCCAGTGAGAATTCCAAGAAACGTTTGGAGTATCAGTTGTGTCTGGTGAGTTTGTGGGCTTGTACACACACACACACACACACATCCACATTTATTCATCCATCCATTATCCGAACCGCTTAATCGGTGTCAATGGGGGGGCTGGAGCCAATCCCAGCATCTCCGGGTGAAGACAGGGTAACCGGAGTACCCGTTTAAAACCCACACAGGCACAGGGAGAACATGCAAACTCCACACAGGGCAGCCCAGACCGAGAATCGAACCCAGACTGCCTTGCTGTGAGGCGACAGTGCTATTTCTCTTGGTTGGTTGTTTTTTATCTTCAGCTGTCTTGAATGAATTTATGTAATGCAGAATATCTGTTCTTCTGACAGTCTAAAGAGGCTGGGGCAGATGATATTTTGGACATTTCTAGCTGTGAGCTTTCTGAGGTGAGTGATTAGCAGAGAGATGCAGTCCTGTTTTGTGGTGTAGTGCCTCTGTTAGAGAGCTCCACTTTATGCATCACTAAAAATTGCTGTGCTCGACAAAATGAATTTGTGCTACATTTGAAAATCCAAGCTCCCAAACTGACCTTTGTTCTGATTATCTAAGATGTGCTCTTTTTACTCACATTTTTTTTGTTGAAAAATTGCATATATACAAGGTGAAGTACTTTTATTTGTGAACATACATTTTCGTGTATATTTTCCATAGGTTCCCTCCAGTACCTTCTCCATCTGTAAGGTGCTTCAGAAAAAGGTGAGGTTCCACAATGCTGTCTAACTTAATCATAAAAATAAAACAACAATTGGCGTCTTTCCCAGCATGTCCCGCCTTTACTGCAGGTGTTCATTCTCTGTGCAAATGAGCTACGGTCACTGGTACCTAAAGGCTGCACCATCAGCGCTCTAGCAACTATAAAGGTGTGAAATTGCCACCAGAGATGAACATTAGTTTTGTTTTGTCTTTTACCAATTATAAATCTTCATAATTTTACAATTGCTCCTATTGTAAACGAGCCTCTTACCCATTTCTAAGGTGCTGGATGTACATGAAAACAAGCTAACTTCACTTCCAGATGATCTCGGGCAGCTAACATCCCTGCAGGTAGATCTGTGGTCTTAAATACCATTTAAAGGATGTTTCAAAATTTGATGTTCGTGTTAGTCACTATTATTTATTGTTTTTACAACTGTAGTGGTTGCTGATGTTGTCCTCTAGGTGCTGAATGCAGAAAATAACCAGATCAGGTCTCTACCAGAGTCTATTGGGGATCTTCGTAATCTGCAAACTCTTAATGTGAAAGGTCTGGCTACGTGTTGGGGTTAAGATGAATGTCTAAGTCCACCAGTACTTTTGAAGATACCTTTTCCTTAGGTTTTGGTGATACTACAAATGGCAATCTTAAGCATGTCCATAAATCAAGTGGCTAGAGAACTTTTTAACATCTGCCTCTTAGGCAACAACTATGTATAACTACCCACAAAATAAACACGGGGTAAATTGTGCTCTGTGAAGGGAACTGCCTCAGGGAGCTTCCCTGCTCAGTGGGACGCATGAGCAGTCTGCGCACCCTGGACTTGAGTGAGAACAACATCCGAGAACTGCCCAAAGAACTGGCCAACGTCCGCACGCTGGAGGTGAGACTCAGGCTCTACTAAATGCAGGGGCAGCTGGGTTACACTAGCTCTATCAAGCATCCTGATATGTGTGCAAAATACATTTTCGTTTGATGCAAGGTCTCCTTGATGAAGATGCAGGCAAAATGTACTACTTAAGTACCAGTGTGTGTGTGTGTGTGTGTGTGTGTGTGTGTGTAGAGCCTGACTATGGATGCAAGTATTATGAACTATCCACCTGCCTCAGTCTGTACAGCAGGCACAGAAGATGTTCAGCGCTACCTGTGCTCAGGTAAGGACCCCATTACAATGCTCATAACCGCTCTGTTCAGTTTATAAATAGAGGCTTGCACATTGTAATTCTAATCCTATTATTTCATCACAAGTCCAAGGTGTTGTTTCAGTAGAGCCTATGTGTGGTGTGGTTTCCAGAGCTGGGCCTGGAGTACTGTCCCCCCTCCCAGTACCTGCTGCCTGTGTTGGAGAATGATGACAGAGCGCAGGGCGTGGACTGTGTGGACGGGGAGCATATAGCCTGGCAGGTGAGAGACATAGTCACCGTGCTCTGTGCTTCAGACCCAGTCTGTGCTTCAAACCCTGATCTGTCTCTCATTTTGCAGAGCAAGTTCATGGACTATGAGAAGAGAAAGGTACGCAGCCGAATCCCTGGTTGGTTCACCCGGGCGTCCTTGTGCGCCGTGCGCTCTTCATACCTGTCTCTCTCCATCTGGATCCACCAGGAGCAGAAGCAGCTGGAGAAGCTGAACTTTGAGAAGGAGCTGGAGGAGAAGCAGAGGGAGCAAGCGCAGCTCCTCTTCCTCAACAACTCCCGCAAAGAGGGCATGCTGCTCTCCGTCAAACTGGTAGGCGCAGCCATCTCGTAGGAAACAGCGCTCACGCGCGGAATTTGACGGCTTACTAAAACATCTGCACCTGCGCGTGATCGAGAACACGCTCTCGAGAACATCTCAAGCATGGTGCAAGTGTCTGATGACTCTAAAGTCATGCGTGGCCAGGAGTTTAAGAGAGCATAACCCCATAACTTTGGCCTATATATGGGAGATAGGGTCTGATGTCCTTTTGTGTCTGTAAGCTCACATGTGCAGAAACAAGCAGTTGGTGCCCCCTGCGAGCGTGTTGCACGGTTGACTTCGTGTGTGTCGGAGCGAACGCGTGCTTCCCTTCACCCTTGCTGTTTGGTAGTTATAATGCAGTAGAGGAGACACCTAGCCAGCAGGTGTGTTATTTTCACGCTTGAGATGAAGCTTGGCGTAGTGACGGAGGTGTGCGCCTGTGCTGTAGGAGCAGGAACGCGTGGACAAAGGCCTGTGTGAGCAGCAGCGGGTGCAGGACGCCGAGAGGCAGAAGCTGCTGCAGAGGGTTCAGCGGGCTGAGGCCAGCATCGCCACCCGCATCGCCAACCTGCTGCTGGACAACAAACGGTGTGTGTGGGTGTGTGTGGGTGTGTGTGGGTGTGTGTGGGTGTGTGTGGGTGTGTGTGTGGGTGTGTGTGTGTGGGTGTGTGTGTGTGGGTGTGTGTGTTACAGTTAAACTGGACTCTTTTTGCTTGTAGAATGAGCTTGTTTGCTTAGTTCTGTTGTGAGAAGGCATGTGTTCTTGTGCCTACAGCCAGGCAAAGAGTGCGGAGATCCTGCAGGCACTAGAGGAGGACCGGTAAGTGCAGGCCGCCCCCTGTCCGTCCTGCTGCTGTGTGTGCGCGCTTCGGCTAAATGAATTAAGCACTCCAAATGGATTCTCTGTAGTTGGGTTAAAGGTCCCTTGTGTGCGCGCACGAACACGCACAAAATGCATTACGCCGATGTCTCTGGTGCACGATGCGAACGATCGAATGTCTGAGATCCACTTTTAGATCCTGTTATGATGTTAGCCGACTAGCATCTGTCCAAATGGTTTCTTGTTTGAGTAAGGGAATGGAACGCTGTCCTTTTCTGTGTGTAGGATCCGTATGGAACACCTCACTGCCATCACACAGGAAGAGGCCAGCTCTCTAAGAAAGAGGGACGTAGCAGGTGGGCGTGCACCATGTACTTCAGCCATACGCTTGGAAAGTGATTCGTTTTAAAAACCTCAAAGTAAGGTTACTCTCTCCGTCACATAGAAGTGACAACATAGTGTCTCTGCAAATATCTACGGCTGGTTGAAGTCTGTCCCAATTCCACATTGTAAGACATATACTACTGCTGGCTGTTGGACCTTCTGATGTGTTTATGCTGGCTCACGAGATGTAACTCTCACTATGTCTGTAGTGGCCATGCAGACCATGTTATCTGAGAGCTACTCAATAAGGCTGCTCCAGGAGGCCAGTGAGACAAGGAGACAGAATATGGTTTCTGAAGCCTGCAGGAGGTACAAGCAAATGACACACATATTTCATCCAGCAGCATCCCCTCCCTCTTTTGGACATCCAATATTGGATTTCTGTCTCTGTCCCTGTCTAGCAAGGAGACCTTGGACAAAAAGTTTGAGCAGGTGTTAACCCTACAGCAGCTGGACAAAAGCAAAGCCATAAACCAGATCCTTCAGGAGGTAAACTTGTCCAGTGAAGCCTTTCACTTATATAATAGATACTTGGATTGCTAAAGCTAAAGCAAAAAGTAGCATTGCCCCCTTTTTTAACTGGAAAAACACTGATGTTTTCTTGGCTTTGCCGTGCAGGAAGAGATGCAGAAGGCAGCGTTCGAGGCCCTTCAGCTCCAGAAGGACAGTGTCCATGGCTACATCCGCAATCAGGTAGCCAAGCTGCAGCCCTTAGGTTACTGACAGACACTGAATGAGCCTTTAGCTCATAGTCTTTAAGGTCATAAATGTAGCACCAGCTTTTAGGAGAGAGAGAGCCTCACTGAACATGGGGGATAGAAGAGTTGCAGCTGCACTGTAGACAGAAACATGTTATAGATTTAACCTTTCAGGAAACAAGGTCCTCAGAACTTCAGAAGTGCTCACAGATCATCTCCAACAAACCATCGCAAAAGTACATTTTGATTTCTTCCTTTCTTTTACCCCCCTCCTCCTGCTTGGACCGTGTTTCTCAGTTAGCCCTCTCTGCATAAACACCACCGCCTGGGTTCATCCAGCACACTCACCATGACTTGTGACCATGACTGGTGTTTTTTCTCATTGCTCCTGCCCTCTGGCTCCGTCGGGCCTCTTCACCCTCGCTGTGTCTCCATGTTTCTAGATTAAGCTAATTGAGGCAGAGTTATTGCAGCTGACTAAGCTGGAGGTTAAGAGGAGGAATCTGGATGCGGAGAACTTGCAGGTATGTCAGCGAGTAGACACCGTGCTGCTCTGGGTTTTGTGTGTAGAATAGTGGCTGTGTTGTTCAGTAAGAGACCCGGCTCCTTGGTGTAACTGAATCAAGGCTTTTAGCTTTTGGTTGTCTTTTGGCACAATGGGAATTCTGGGTACGTAGATATGTTGATATCGCCATGGTGACTTCCCTGTGTTTTTGCATCCATCCAACATACTGATTTATTTGCTTGATTTCAAATTTGCTCACTTTTCTGCTTCTGGCATTGTTATTCTAACCCGGTTGGCCTTGCACCATACTGTCAGCATCAGAGCTGGACTTGTGTTCCTATTGACCCGTTTCTCTCTCTTTGTGCATTTGCTTTTACGTGTGTTTTAGGAGGAATTGGCAGAGCAGAGGACAGCTCTGACGGACATGCTACAGCAGCTGTTGAAGCAGAAGGACCAGAGAGAGATGGAACTGAAGCAGATCTTGGTAAGGCCACAGCTGGCCAGGGACCAGCCACCGTCATCTCAAGTATTATTAAAAACATGAGAAAACTGATCTTGGATCAGAACAACTCGGTGCCCAGCCCCCATCCCAGGACACTGCACAGATGGTTAATTTAGATGTTCCAGATGACTGATCTTTCCTCTCTGGAATGGGTGTTCCATCACTTATTGCTTAATATTAGTTTTTTTAATCTGCACACTCATTCACTTTGACCTTAAAATGCTTCAGAAGTCTTTTGGATCCTCATTTAGTCTCAGTAAAATGTGTGAATCCATTCTCAACTCTTCCTGTTCGATTCTCTTGTGTAAACGAGACCCCTCCGTAAAACTGAAAAACGTGGATGGTTCTTTCAGATGGAGTTGGAGCTGAAGAGTGACTCCACCCAGCAGAACTACTGGATGATCCAGTACCAGAGGCTGCTGGATGCCAAGCCCCTGTCCCTACGCATGCAGGTCAGCACCAGACTGGACCCACGTACAGGCACTGCAGCCTCCAACCTCCACTTCACATGTCTCTTGTCTCTTAGGAGGCTGGTGTGGATAAGGAACTAGTCAGCTTGCTGTCTAAGCTTTCTGCCCAGCACTACCTGCCAATCATAGCACATCATCGAATCACAGCAGAGACTCTGTGTCACATGACCACTAAAGATCTCAGCAAGGTCTGTCCTTGTGTTAGGTTGTGTTAAGTTTTTTTCTTTCTTTCTTTTTGTTGCTGGTAACTACTAAGATTGTCTAGATTCCTTTGGATTCTATTAGGAGTTTATCACAATCATATCAACCGCTTTCATTAACTGTCCTAACATCCTTTAGAGGATTTTAATTATTATTTTGCCTTACTATCTATCAGCTGGGAATCAACGAAGTGGGAGTGCAGAAGTCTCTACTCCAGTGGGCCAGAGAGCAGACCGGTAACTCCACATCACTTTATCAAGATGTACCAGTTCAGCTCTCCCCATCATCATCATCATCAGCCTCACTCTGTGTTCAAACATCACACCCCACAGGTTCTCCAAAGGTGCTCCAGGAGGCACAGGAAGCCGGGCTGTCCCTCCCAAGTGCCCCCCAGCTGACTCCCCCCCTCACACCCCTCACCCCGCTCACCCCCCTGACCCCTCTCACCCCTCTCACCCCTCTCACGCCCTCAGCCCCGAGCCCAATGGACGGACCCAGCACCTCCGAGTGTGTGGTGTGCATGGAGACAGGGGTAAGGCCAAATGTCCACCTTCTATTCCTGTTTAGTTTTTCAGTGTTCTAGATCTGGCATGACAAATTGCATAAATTAACTTTAATTGCAGAAAGGTAGTGCTTGTGCCTTAAAGTTCCTTTAAACAGCATTATATACAGCACTAGTTAACCTTTTAGGTTAAGGGATCCTTTGGGTATTGCAGTACCATTTTTAAATCATCAAATAAGTCTTTTAGTGTGGTATTAAGTCAAAGACGCTGGTTGCCCACACTGTTCTCGGCCTCTTGTCTAGTCCCAGGTGGTCTTCCTGCCGTGTGGCCACGTGTGCTGTTGCCAAGTCTGTAGTGAAGCCCTACACTCATGCCCACTGTGCCGCGCTGCCATCTCCCAGCGTATCCGCCTCTACCATGGCTGAACCTGGCAACCCTCCCCGCCCCCTGGACCGACCCGAGTGCCTGCCTGTTGGACTGAGCCCGGAGCCACTCCCTCCGCTGGTCCAGGTTCACTTTCACTCGAGATGTCCTGCGGTGCGTTTGCTGCTCTGTCCTGTAGAGTCTCTTTTAACGGGAGGATTTCTAGAAAATCTTGCTTAACCCTCACATGCAGTTTCACTTGGTAAAGAGAAGCCAAGGTCCTTGCTGCCCTGAATTTAATGAGAATGACAGAAACACTTAGAAGGGATACACAGAACACCTCCTGTGTGCTGGTTACACTGTTGTCATTGCACTGCCTTAGTGAATGTGCCTTTTTGTGTCTCATGTTCTACCAAAATTCATGACTGTTACAACACATGTCCACATGTCCACATGATCTGTTACGTTTCTTATATCATGCTTATGTCTTCCTTATCAAATCAAATATATTTATATAGCGCTTTTCACATGTTGTCACAAAGCGCTTATGTCTTCTGTGCTTTTCAAGGGCTTGGGAGGTTCTGTTTAGAGTATGTGGATTCCAGTATAGGTTACTGAAGTCCTGATTAAGACTGGAATCAGTAATGCAATCTAAATGTTCAGATATCATTAAAGGCCATGTGTCATGTTCAGTTACTGTCCGATAAAGGCCTTCACACCAGAGATCATGATTAGGATTTAGGATTCTAATTTTCTTTTAGCTTTGTACCTCCTTTTCATTTACTTTTTAAATCATACCTTTGTACCTTGTGAAGCATAAATAAACCAGTCACTAACCCTGATTTTAATAGCACTTTCAACTCCCTTTAAAAACACCTGCCCATCCAATACTACATCTTTAGCAGCCTGCAGGCAAGTGTTGTGTATCCCACTTCAAAATTTGTCGTCATGATACACTCATGTTCACATCCAAGTCTCATGGCAAATGTTTGTACTAATTCTTCAAAACCTAGTAGTATTTAAACTTCTTCTGCATAAAAATGGTCACATTTCATAACGTTTCTTCTTGCTGACCTGTGGCTGTTTTGCTCGTCCTTATTTGGCCTTTGGTCCACTAGCTCCTTTTGTCTGCTTCTGTAACAGGACTTTACTGATATAACATCATCCACATTGAAACTAATGTGAGCTTCTGTTCGTCCCAAATGTAAATCTACTTTCAGACCAAGTAGTTTAATGTTTGTCATCATACAGAATCTCTGCAAGTTCAAGTCCAAAGTCATCATGTAATGTGAACTTTCCTGAAAGGTGTTATTGGGTGTCATCAGCCACTGTATTTCAGAAGCTACACAAATGCTCAATTTCATAAGCGGTTCTTACATTTCCTACTGAAGTGCTCTTACAGCTATGCTCTTTCTCTCTCTCTCTCTCAAACTTGAAATGGTCTTGATCATTAAAAATAGTATTGTACACTCGTACATGTGCAAATAGTGTTTGCATATAATACCTATTCTTAGTGCTTCTAGTACACATATCCATCATGTTGACCTATAATGAGTTATTTGTATTGTAATGTGGTCCAGCTATAAACAAATCCAGTGTCTACTTCATGCATGTACACATCTGTATCTGAACAACTTTCACTGTGAATGTCAAGGATATAAAGCTATATAAAGGAAAGCTTCTCTTGAGCAGTCTAATACAATCCAAAATGCATAGAAATGATTGTATATGTAGTAATTGTACCAAAACAAATAGCATGTTCTATATACTGTATATTAAATATTAATATATAGAAAATTAATAACATAGAAAATAATGACTAACCAGTCATTCCAGTTTGATAATGATATTGAAGCATGACTTTTTTTCTTCTGGGTTCTACTGAAAGAATCTAGCAGCGATTGATGCTTTGATATAAACTGTTGAATTCTTCTGATCTATGGTTATGTAGTGTGTCTGTGTGCCTTAAATGTGAAACCCAGTCATTTTGTCTTGTGCTTTCCAACTTGGATTATCACTTTTGTAAATCTCTTCATTTGGAAACTACCATGGGTTTTATGTTGTGTGTTTGGCAATTTTCCATACTTGACCCATTAGTGTGTTAGGAGTATGCTAAATAAAGAGTATGCTGAACTGTATTTTTCCTTTGTAGTCAGTTGGATTTACAAGTCTTAAAATGACATTAAATTCATCATTTGCTTATTTATTATTTGTAAATTACAGATATTGTTATATAGTCTTCGAGTAGTCCTTAGTAAAAATGCTTATTTTTCTTGAATATTCATAAAAGCTGGTAATCAAAGCAAAATGATAACTCTTTAAATATTGTTTGGAATCATGGTGTTATTTAAGTATAGAAATTCTTCAGCTTACTCTAAAATCACTTCAGAAATGATTACATCCATGGTTCAAAACAGTTACTCATTATGGAGAACATCCACCATCTTTGGTAGTCTGGGTTGATGCTCCACGTTCACATCTTGCTTACATGGAATAGACTTCTATTGCCTCTGAACAAGGAGTGCAGCCGTCCAATGACTGGACACCATTTTGCACCTCACGTTATGATTGGTCGCTCATCTCCAAGCACTTTATTCTCTGTAAACACTGGCTGCTCATCTAAAACTGAAGAAACTCCAGTCAGTTGATAAGCTTCCAGGTTGAGAGTTTCTTTAGCGTTCATACTTTGTCCTGCCTTACTGACATGTCAGTTCAGATTCCACTTTCCCCCCTCTTCTCCACCTTTCCTTCACTCGGAGTCTCCTCTGCAGAGAGATACACTTCCTCCTCCTCGTCATCATCAGCTTCATCCTCTGTCTCAGACTCGCTCTCCTCATGCTCTTTGAGGAACTGCATTGTGACATGCTGGGGGGAGGGGGACAACTATGAAGAGTCATTCATATAACTAATATTAGTGAGAATGTATGATTAATTAATTAATTATGGAGAACCAGGGTTCATGTTCTCAGATCATTTGAGTAGTAAATACTTTGAATATACATACACTATGACTACCAATCTATAGATTCACAGACCTATTTTAGTTAGAAAGGTTTGCAAACATAATGCCGTAATACGCGATGCATTCTTGCTAGATGTTGTTGGAATGATAGTGTTGCGTCTTCCTTTTATTGGTTGAAAATGACAGTTACACGTGTACCACTTCTGCAAACTTGTTGCACACTACCTTGATCATGTAGAGGAGGGTCTTCAGGACAGAGTCTCCGGTGTAGGTCTCCTGCAGATCAAACTCCACTTTCAGAGCGTGGAACAGTGCGTTCATCACCTGCTTCACCTGTACACAACACATCACAAGCAGAGAAATACAAACCTCCGTGCAGCTCATTTTGTGAAGTGACCTAATGATGAGTGTGTGGACGGCGGAGTAGTGGTGAACACTGCACTACTGCAGCTTACAAGAATACAAAGTTTGCAAAGTCGCCGTCGCCTCCGAGCGGAAAAACGAGACTCGTCTGTTACCTGAACGGCCACGCAGGCCCCGCGTCGCGGCTGCTGCTTAATCTGGGCTTCTTCCCGCAACGCCTCTCGCTGCGGCACACGGAGACGCCATTAGGAGCGGGGAAAACAACCAATAGAAATGTCCATATGACATCCGTGTGTGGCGTACCTGTTCCTGCAGGTGAGCGAGCGCTGCCTCCAGCTCTGCCCGCCTCTCCTGCTCCTCCACCCACCTCCGCCGCTCCTGCTCCAGCTGAGCAGATTAGAGGATCACCGCTCCGTACAGCAGGAATAAAACATCTCATATACCAACGACATAACAGGACATTTCTGATTTATTGCACCAGGCCCTAGGCCATGACTGAAGTGGAGCAAGGCACTTAACCCCCAACTGCTCCCTAGGTGCTGGGCTGCCCACCACTTTGGGCCCTAGTGATCACTAGTGTGTGTGTGTGTGTGTGTGTGTGTGTGTGTGTGTGTGTGTGTGTGTGTATTCTCACTGCACTGATGGGTAAATGCGGAGGACTAAAATCGATTGGGGTGAAAATCACAATTGAAAATATGGCAACTTGAATACATTCATCCCAGTTACTTTTGGCAAGTTGACAACAAACAGCATACGAACAATAATATACAACTTAAGACTTTTTTCTTCCAGATGCAAAAGCACTTCATGGTCCTGGCTGGTAACTCAGTCAATCAAGCTGATGCGTCATCTGACAGGGGGAAGATATGGGCACTCAAACCGTGGCGCCATGTAATGGTGTTTCACAGCACTGACCCCTTGCATTCTTCCTTTCAGTCTCTGTGCTTCTTTCAGTCGAGACACTCGTTTAAATTAGGTTTACACAGCAGCCAACGACCTCCATGTTTCTGGCCAAAGGACATTTGTATATGGAAACGCTGCCCACCCCCCCGTGCAGCCCACCTGCTGTGTGGGGTGTGCAGCAGTGCAGGCCCTGGCCCTCCTCAGCTGCTCCAGGAGATGCTGGTTCTCCTGGGCAAAGATCTGGCGCTGCTCCTCCTGTTCCATCAGCAAACGCTCCCGCTCCAGCTGCCACTTCCTCTTCCTGTCTGACAGAATCTGGCACGGCACACAAACGAGCGCGTCACCAAAGCTCGGCCTCGTAATGAGACGGGCGTGGGTCGTTCGTGGCTCGCGGGTATCTGCGTGTGAACACCTGGTGTAGATGCTCTTTCTCTGCCCTTAGGTCCTGGATCTCTTCCTCCATGGTTTTTACCGTTAGCTCCTTCTTTCTACATTTCTGTTTTTCAGCTTTCCACTGCTGCCGACAGTGTTCTCCTTCATTCTTTAGTTCTACACACACACACACACACACACACACACACACACACACACACACACACACACACACACACACACACACACACACACACACACACACACACACACACACACACACGTTTAGTCCAAAGGTTTCAATGTTAATCCAATAAAATGCACCTTCTTCTAAATGTAACCTTGTAATGTTACCTTAACCTTACAGGAAAAGGACATTTTGGCTTTTAGGATTTTTTTTTTTGAAAAGTAACAATGCCCCAAGGTCAAACCCATTACCCAATCCAAGCCATCAGATTTCTTCATGCCGACCTAACCTGTCAGCCATCTTGAGGAATAAAGCATCAGACTCATTAAAAAGCACATAGTAGCTAGAAATAAGCGCAGCCATCTCCCTCTACCTTCCACCTGAGCCTCCAGGGAGCCAATCAGAGTGCGGTGGCTCTGGCCATCCTGCAGGGCGGCACCAAGTTTGGCCTGCGTCTCTGTCGCCCTCTGCTGGAGACACCCTACCTCCTGCTGCAGCTCACATACGCGAGAGGAGGAGGCGGCCAGGTCTTCAGCTAAACGCACCTGGAAGAGGGCGGGCTGCGTTTATAATGGCACACTGCCAACCAAAATGAACTACTGTCGGAGTGTTTTCAGATCAGTTTTCTTATGTACACATTATTTCTGCGGTTGCGAATGCTAATGTGATGCTAATGGAATAGGCAAGCTGGCAACTAGTGCTGGCACTCAAGAACAGGACCTCACACACCTTCTCTTCTTCAACTCGCTGCAGCCTGTCGTGGCTGTGCTGATTCTGCAGAGAATCATTCTTCTGTTCCAGCAGCAAGCTGCTCTGTTCCATATACCTGACCCACACACACACACACACACACACACGCACGCACGCGCAAATAACAGTAGTGAGATGCTGACTCCTAGCACTGCATGACTTATGACTACGTTCCATAACTCCAGACCCTTGCAAAACTTCCCATTTGAAGATCTCCAAATTCTCCATTGATAAATTAAAGAATGAATTATATATAGAGAGATTTATTGAAAATGCCTCTGTTTCTGTTCAGTGAGCTCCCCTATTTTACGCTCCTGTTCATCCACTTTAGCAGCCTTCTCTAGAACCTCCTTCTTCAGAGAGGCGTTCTCCTGCAGTCCACAAACCCAGACGGAGCTTTGAATAAAAGTTTCAAAGAAGTTGCAAAAAACTTGTGGCAAACCACATTAAAACAAACCACACCTGAATGATTCTTTGTATGTTATGCAGGATTATGGCTGCTTCCAGAGATACGCCAGACAGACCAAAATTGCCTCGATTCTGTAGCTCGTCCATCTGAAGAGGAACACAAGACCACATTCAGCTGATCATATTTGATCCACGTAGTTAGATATTCTGAACTATAATGCTGCTCCCAAATGCATCCCAGTATGATTACACAGTGAACATTCCTCCGCATGTGCTATACCTTCATGGCCACCTGGTCTACTTTGTCTGCCACTCTTGCAACAGATAATCGGATTTCAGCGTCCTGTTGTCGGGCCTCAGTCAGCAAGAAAGAGCTCACGTCAGCAGCTTAAAAATATAAAGCAATAAAAACAGGAGTGAAAAAATGTTCAAATATGGCCAATATCAAATTAGAGGCAAAGGAACCAAAATCTTTTGAGTATACTAAAGCACAATAGTGTATAAGATAATAGTGTATAAGGTCCAGAGCTGGTCTTACTCACTGTAATATGGCAGGTGCTGGGTTGGGCAGACTGATGGGAAGGACTGTAGTGCTACAGGATAAGACTGGAAAAGTCAGAGCAAAAAAAGTAGAGGAACACATTTTTCTTTTTGTAGATGTTTTTGACCACAGAGACAGTACTGATTGTGATGTTCCAGTTGTAGTGGAAGTGAGCATCGTGGGTGACGAACCGTCTGGATGACGTGATCAGAGCCGACATGCACCTGTGGTGGACTGACCGCAGTAGGAGTGTCCAGGTGTAGGAGGGAAACTGGTTTTATTGGGGCTATAAAATAAGTATAATACAGATATGACTTCAAAAGTGGGAGATCAGAGATTCAATTTGGCATTGAATAATTCAGTTTAATTCAAATCAGATGTACTTGTATTGCAGGTCTTAAAACAGGCTTCCTCACAAAGCAACAGAGAAAATCAGTTCTGGACCAGTAATGGCCAAACGACAGCAACCTGAGGAGGAAGTGCCATGCGGGTGAGACCAGAGGGTTGGGTGTAGATGTGGGACAGACACTCGCTCACTCACCAACACTGGGTGGAGGTGAAGAAGGCCGGTGGGCAGGCTGTGGTGAGGGGGGAGGGTCCCGGGCCGTGGAGGGTGGGCCACCACCCAGTCCAGACTCAGTGCCAATCTGCACAGAGAAGGCAAACAGCCATGTCCTCCTCTCTGCTGAATCTGAACTCAAGGCTCCTTTATACCTCTTCAACACACAACAATGTGAAGGCAAAAATTAAGATTTCACCATATGTTCATTGTGCTAGTCCTGCCCTCTGACCCCTCACCTCCATCTCTGAGTCACTGGACTCTGGCTGTGCTGGAATGGCCCCTAAGAGAAGGGGCAACATAGGCTGGCCCATCTTTGCCATGCGTGAGATCAGCCTGGCTTTGACTGCATCTGGATGCTATGGTTTACAACCAAAGAAATAAGGGGGGGGGGGGGGGGGGGGGGGGGGGGGCAACCCTACAGTGATGAATGGGCAACTCCAGAGGTTAATCAAAGTCACATTTTCTATTTAATGACTCAATTGCAAAAAACAAAAGTCAACCAAATCAAATCATACCACAGTAAAATGATTGGCTACTCACCTTTGAAAGCACATTCACAGGTACAGATTTAACCTGCGATGCTTGGCCTCTAAAAATTAAACAATCATGATGGACACACACGTTAAAGATCCAGACAGTTCAGTTTAACTAGCATTATAAACAGGACCGCAAACCCTGCTGCACTAAACAACACTACAACATAGTCAGACCGTCCGAAGTCTAAACAGTACTGGCTGATTGTGCGACATCTTGGACAAACCCTTGCTCAGAAGAGACATGGAGGACAGATTGTTGCATGTCCTCCACGTTCGAGCTGTCCGGACCAGAGACTCGTGAGGCGTCAGGAGTGTTGGCAGGTCCTACACTAAGGCAGGGTACGTCTTTGTGCAGTTTAACCTGAAGGACAGTAGGACAAAAAGCTGTCAGCGATAAAGACAGACGGTAGTGGGACAGGTGGAGACGCTCTACAGGGATCCCGGTGGAACCGAGAGGAGGCGGACGCTTGTGTGGAACACAGGAGCCCATCTTTACCCAACAGATCTCCACATCAAACACCACCGTGCTCGCGGCCGGCACGCCGCTCGGAACGCCCCGTGACCCGTAGGCCACGCTGGCGGGCAGGACCAGGAGGCGTCTCCCTCCCTTCTGCATTCCCAGCATGCCCTGCTCCAAGCCCTACAAAGCAGAGAGAGAGAGAGACACAGCGAGGCAAAGTTAAGATGCAGACGGAGAGAGAGAGAGCGAAATTTAACTGAGTTTTTGAAGAAATGAGTAAGTCTGACTCGTGTTCAGCTCAGACAAACGTTTGAATACGAGCAGCGACGCCTCACCTTCAGGGCTCTGCTGGAGCTGAGCTTCAGGCGCAGCAGCTTCTCTCTGCCCACGCTGGAATCGAACAGCTGAAAGAAACCACAGAGTTCTTCCACTGGAATAAGCCCCCACGGGTGCTGTTCAGTTACAAGCTTCGTTTCAAATTGCAAGATGCCGTTTACATATGGAGGTGCAGCTCAGACAACAGAATGACCTCATTTTAATCATTTCACATGCCAGAAACGAACTAGGAACTAGCTGAACAGAAATGTGGTGACGGGGAGCGTGGCCATACCTGACCAATAGCGTGGCTCTGAAGAAGCCAACCAGAGAAGGACATCTTCACGGCATCGCCCACGTCCACAGTCCGACCTTCACCCAGAAGCAGGTCCTGGGTCACGGGCAGGTTGGTACCAGTCTGACTGTTCCACCGTGCAACACACACCTAACAGAGAGGAGAGAGAGGAACACATACACAGAGAAAGAGAGAGAGAGAGACACTGATTACACTGCAAATTCATGATGAGAAATGGGGAAAAAACATTTCTTTTTGCTCCCCAAAAAGAAATGTGTTCTGTCTGGGCCTTTGAGAATGGTGCAGAATTCCAACTCCACTCAAAACTTACAGATGAAACGTAACTGCTGATGGTTACCTCCTTACAGAAGTCTATTCCAGCTTTCTGCGAGTCAAACTTCAGGGACCAATTCTGGCGCCGATCATCGTAGAACGACATGTAATTATCAGGCTGAACCTGTGGGAGGCAATGAACAGCTATTGTACACAGCACTGGATTGACTGTACGGAGGGGAGAAGAGAGGAGAGGAGAGCTTACTGTGAGGACAAATCCTAAATGGATTTGTGCTGTAGTCACTTGCTTCTGCCGACTGTCATACAACAAGACCTTGTACTGTGAGGACAGATACCGTGAAATCAGACCAGCACTTTTGCAAACATTCTCTAAACAGCTGCATGTGATTTTATCTCGCTTGATTACTCCATGGCCGATCATTCGCTCACCTTTTTGGTCACATGGTTTCCCAGGATGGCTGCCCCCAACTTGCCTTGATTTACGTACTGTCCATTTACACTGAAAGTGCACTTAGTTAGAAATCAATTAACTAGATATAAAAACAAGCTACATATTTCATACAAGTCACGAAGGATATGATAGGTCACACTCCGGTCACAGACACTCACAAGCAGAAGGCATGGACAGCAGTAGCCAACAGGACAGCTTGAGCTGCTGGGGGAGGGGCCTGCTTCTGAGGAGGCGGACCTAAAGCAATCAAACAACAGCTGATCAATCTGCACATGAATTCACTACTCACTGTGCTGTGGTACACGAGGCGTGGTGCCCACCGGAGGGTGCGGAGGTCCGCTTGGGCTGCCTGGGAGCGATGAACTGGAAGGAGTCGTTGCCCTGACTCTCAGCCCGGTCCAGGTCAAAGAGAGAAGCCAGTTTTGCTCTGTGATCACACACACACACACACACACACATTTCATCTTTCTGATTTGAAAATGTATAGCACTTTTCTCGTCTGAATCCCAGTACCCAAAAGACACAACACAAGGCACTGGTGTATGACTCATCCCGTACTGAAGGGTTAGAGAGTGAGGTCACAGTAATGAACAGCATTATCACTTAGACGCATTGTTTTCCAAAATGCAACTCCACATCACGCAAACAGCACTCTCACGTGGCCAATCTCTACGCCATTCCTGAATTCTAATACATCCTGTTGCATGGTCCCATTTTCTGTCTTAATGGAAAACCGGCAATAGTACTTCATCAGACGCATTAAAGTTCAAATTAAAAGCCTTAAGACAAAGAATAAACGGGTGTCGTCTGATTGATGCTGTCTATAAGAACAGGATTAGCCTGTATCTTCTGCAACAATACACAAGCAAATCTCAATCAGCAAACCTTTCACGGCTTGAACCAGCGGCGAGCCAAAATCAGCTACCCAAATTACATTAAGAGCACAAGCTCTTGATTACACCATGCTTCAACCAAACCTCTTCATCAACCAAATCACTTCAGATCACAACCAGTCCGAACACACCAGAATTCTCTGAAGGTTCTTTGGTGTGCCTTATTGCTGTTTTTGTTTGTTTCTTCACCCCAAAAACTTTTAAAATCAATGCTGCCTTCGCGCTGAGTTACTGATCAATATATCCAATAGCAGCAGGACTTCTATCTCTGTTCCCTCAGACAGAGCATACCGACCCCTGTGCCTCCCGCCACAGATAGTCCGTGTCCCACACGGCCATCATGACCCTGGGGTTTCAGCCAGTGCCCGGTGGCCCCAGGGGCCTCGGGGAGAAAAGACTCCGAGCATCTCCCCTTTTCTGCCCAGTTTCTCCTGGTCTTGTTCTCGGCGAGTTGTGATGATATAGACTCTGGTTGTGTGGAAAGCCAAGCCATGGACCAGCCCTGATCTCCATGCCCACAAATAACTAGCATGTGAGAGAAATTACCGCAACACGAGTCTTGCCTCGGACTATAATTTATACTCTACATATCGCTTTTCCTTCTCTGACATCACAGGCACGCTCCATTTCCCTCGCGCTTTTCTTTTTGGTAGCCTTCACAACATATTCAGACTCATCTGAACTTGGACATTTTGTGTAGAATTTTAGTTGGTATTCTACTTAATACAAACGGTGACACCTTATCGCAGAAACCACATTGTTTCTTGGTGCAGATTAAGACGAATAAATTACATAACATCAACAACATATACAGATATCAAATATTTTCAGTATTTTTAAACTAAATAAAGTCCTACTGATACATGTAAATTACGTAAAATACATTTGATGCAGTTTCGCATAATTGGAATGTTTTACACGTTTGACAAATTCAAATATTTCCAAATTTATCAAAACTTCATTGTAAATTTACTCACGTCGAGTTGTGAATAAAACACGAATATGCAGTTCACAAAGTAGGCTAGTGTGAAGGGTTATTTGCCTAGGAAATATCGGACTTTTAATTAATGATCTGGTGAAATCCGAATTTGGGAGCCGTAAAAAGGAATAACCCAAACTATATAGGCCTACTGCTTAAACGCTTTCTCCGTGAGACTTACCCGCTTTTGGGAGCCAGAAAATCTTCATCATGATAGTCTGGGAAAAAATCTTTATCTTCTTTCATTCTCTGGCTTATTTAACTAAATATCCAGACGCTCTAAAGCACTTTTGACTACGCGCCACCACCGCGAACAAACGCTAGTTTGACAACAAACGTGATCACTTCACCCAGTGATGTAACCTAATCAGCTGTAGTCTTGGACCGACGGGCTACAGAAAAGGCTGACGTGCAGAGATCAGGGGACGGTATTCCCTGTAGTAGCACATCAAACTCATGTGCATTTTAAGTTTATGCAGACTAAAATGTGATTATAACTTCGGAAAAGTACTTTCTGTGTAAGTACCATTTTATTTTATTCTATCTCACTGCAAGTTATTTTTCTTTAAAATGCGTTTATCTTTGCATTGGCTTTCCCCAGACATTTTCACAATGGTGTTGTATTGTGTTAAGATCAACTTCCTTTAGTTAAAAACATTTCTGACATTTTCCCATTTAATTCTGAACATATAATAAACACCATAAAGTAAACATATGATATTAGAAATTATGTTGTCATTGGTAGAAATTAAGAGACAACGCCAATCACAACTTATGAGTAAATATACATTGTTACACAGGTTGTAATCTGAACGTGTAATATCCTATATTATAGGAATATTAAATTTTACAATTTTATGGTACACTTCTGTACAAATCAAATCAGTTGAAATAAAAACTTATATTTCTACAAATACAGGAACACAGACACACAGAAGCAGCATAGTGACAACTGGCCTCAAACCATTTTCTCCTTCATTATCATCATTATTATTCCATTGTCTGTAATCAAGAATGAGATCCACTTCCAGTGGCCAAACACACAGCTAAGTGGATGATTGCATGCAAAACGCACTATAAATCTCTTTTTTTTTACAAAATACAGCACAAATAATTATATTGCAGACAAATTTTCCTTGTAGTAAAATCCATTTTTAAAAGAGTATATGAATGACAACTTTTTCAGACTAACAAAATCTGTAACACAATCTCTGAAAAGTTTTGATTTTGGCAAGAACGCCAAAATGCCACTTTTGTAAAGTGACTTGCACATATGAAATCTGTCGGACACCAGGTGAAGGGGCCCAGGTCTGCTTTTGATGCTTTGGTGGGGATGGGTCCAAAGTTGTGGCAGGGGCCGTGGTCTTCACAGCCTGGCTTTGGGGGTCTGTTCCAGCAGGGCTTTCAGGTCCAGCAGAGCGTCCTGCAGTCCATGAGCCAGTCGGGAGGCGTTGGTGTCGGCACAGCTGTTGAAGGCCGAGACAGAGAAGTTGATGTGCTCCTCCATGGGGTTGTAGCACACACCATAGCCATCAGGCACCACGGGGCCGAAACACATCACGCAGTCCGTCTTAGCTGGGACCTGGCGGTGGGGAGGGGAAGAAGCAGGGCCTGAGTATACTGTTTTAAAGATGTTATTGACCGTATGCTCGGAGACTACACCAGGAGGAATCTACCTGGCTGGTTGAAAGGTTGTAATGGTTGGCTGCAGCATAAGACGTGTCCATGAAGATATCAGGCAAGGCAGACAAATCTTCAATGGCCTGTAGCTTCAGACCGAGCAAATGCCTGTCAATGGCCTGGCCACGGATTGCCTGTACACACCAATGCACACACACACACACACACACACACAAATGGGGTTTCAGCACTAAACTTGTTTTCAGACTCATTCCTGAAGCAAATCACAAAAAGATTTGTCGTGTGGGCTGATCAATCAAATTAAACATTACAACATAAATCAGTGAGGGACCACCCACCATGTCTGTGTAAGCTCTGTGAGCCTTCACTGCCTTCTCCAGCAGGGCCACCTTTTCAGAGTTCTGCCAATCAAAAACACCAACACTGATATCAACATTGGTTTTGGCCATGCTACCCAATGAGCGTTTGGGAATGTGTGAATTTGGAAATGTTGACTTTTGAAAAGTTGCGAAGTGTGGAAAGTGAGCCCGGGTAAGCCAACCTGTATGGACGGGTCATCCATGGCCCGTACAAAGGCGGCGGAGTCGATGGACGCGGAGCGGATGGTGTCGGTTCGGCCCAGTCTGAACATGCGCAGAGAAGCACTCTCATAGGTGGCACAGCAGCGGCGGTACATCCTGGGGACGGGGGAGGGGCGGATCAGAAATTTCCCAAAATCCTAATAAATTCATTTTATGTTTACAATTCTGTAAATCTGACAGCCACCATATGGCCAACACTATTTCACAAATTATTTATGATGGCCTGGTTCCAGCAAAGACAACATGTACGTTAGCTAATGTCTGCTACACACCTGTAATAGGCCAGCTGCAATGCCACCTGAATGAAAGCATCAGGACTCAGTTTATATGACTTTGGGACATTTTTACCAAAGTAGGAGAACACGATGACATTCATATCCAAGTCGTGAACCATTCTGTGAAACAAACAAGCATGGTCTTTGGAAATGGACACTTCTAAGAAATGTTACACATAACAGCTCAGAGAGCCAAAGTTGTTACAAATATTTTTCTGTGATAGAACAACTAGTTTTTCACTCACATATTCATATTCTGCTTGGCCTCCTCGATGTCCTTCTTTATCTCTGGTGAGATGTTGAAGCGTAGTTTCTGTGGCGTGGCCAGCGGCACCATCGGTGTACGGACCATGTCAGACTTCTTCCTGATGGATTCCACCATATTCTGCTCTTAGCGCCCATTGGCCCAGAATTCTAGATTTCAAAACCTGACACACGACCTACAAGAACGGTCGTCTTAAAATGGCCTGTGAGCCTCACTGCGGCACTACGTACGTGTATTCCACTACGTGGTCAATCAGGGCTACAATTGGTGGCCCTTCAGCAGGGGCGTGTTCATAGATCATGCCACATGTCCCATCTTCACCCACGATGAACTAGAACAAGTGTAAACAGCATAACGATTAGGGGTGAGTTTCCCGTATGAGGTTACGAAGTACTTAGCGCTAAGAACGTTTTGGGAAACTCACCCCAGAAGCACAGGAGAGGCCTACGGAACCTAATACTGCAACTAGCTACTATCATTACCTTGCTGCATCCTGCATTACTTACGTTATACTACACTAATGTCGTTACAGCGGAAATCGTCCAAGCCTTTTGCATTCGCTTTACATTAACGGTTAAATGTGTGGTCAGTCGTGGTCAGGAAGGTCGTCGAGGTGTGTCGACAGGCGCTGACCTGCAGCGTTTTGTCGAACCAGCGATTCCCACTGTTCCAGCGGCTGCCGCCCCCGTGCAGCATCTGCGTTGCGGCACGAGTGCGGTAAAGATCGTCCGAGACGCGGGGCATGGGCGCGTCCAGGCACACGGTGAAGATGCTCTTCTGGATCGCCCGCACTGAGTCCTTGTTCGTTTTGTCTAGGAGAGGTTGAAGATGATCATACCATGTGACCTGGTCTTCAAAGCTGTTCTTACCTAACACAACATATCATTCTTTTTATTCTATTTGTCACCCATCTCCCCCAAATGCACATGCCCCTTTGAGACCCCACCGCATGCTCTTTACAACCACCCCTAACCTTTAATGAGGTTGGCGTAGGCCTTGCCCCAGCTGTTGCGGTGGTTGGAAGTGAGGATGCCAACCGGCTCCTTGTTGGTCTGGAGCGATGAGTTCCAGATCTTCTCCAGCTGAAGGTAGAGCTGGTCGACAGTCAGGGGTGTGCCATCACTGTTGTACACATCCAGAACGAAGAACTACAGCAGCACAGGGCAAAGATGCAGAGATGCTTTGGTTTATTTACACAGAGACAGAGAGACAGAGAGACAGAGAGAGAGAGAGAGAGAGAGAGAGAGAGAGAGAGATGCTCTGGATTATTTACAGCGAGAGAGAGCCATGACCATTTTTTCCATGATGTGTCTAAGTATTGAAGCTCTCCATGTGCAACCTCACAGCTGAAGAACCCCAGCATGAAGGTGGTCTACGCTCTCCACTCACCGTGCCTTTGATCCACCCCAGGATTACCAACAAACAAAACAGCACGGACCCGGCCAGCGCCCGCTCACCTGGAAGTTGTGCACCACGGTGATGTGCGTAGGCGGCCTTTTGCTGGAGGCGTAGTTCACCACCGAGTCGCGTTTGAGGCCCGGGACGCGGCAGGAGGAGAGCACCCGGTAGTACTGGTTCATGCACAGGGGCTTCCCGCCCAGATACTCCACCGGCAAAGTCTCACTGCATGGGAGAACATGGGAGAACATGGGAGAACATGGGCGCCCTGAGCGTGCAGCAGAAGGATTTGTCCGAGAGACAGGGGCAAAGAGGTGGGCCTGCGTTGGCGCGGTGGACAGTATGTGAGGTCTGAGTCTGGTGGATGTAATGTTGGTTACAGCATGCTTTTCAGGACTGATGTGCTTCACTCACTTGTCTATCATGGTCTTGAAATCCAAAACTCCAGCAATCAGTTTAGCAGCATATCTGTGGGGGTCAAAGAGCAGTGCCCACTATGACACAAAGACACATTCAAGAAAGGCATCCAAGAAAGCACGATGGGAACAGGCTGTATCCATAAACTGCTGGCACTGGTACTCCATGTAACCAATTTTATACATGCCAAAATAATTAATATGATCATCTGACAGCTGCTGATCTGAAGTCAGTCTGCAGTTAAAGTTAAGGGTTTATTTAATTAAAAAAACTGGAATCAGATCAGCAATTTGTGCTGGTGACAGCAGTTCTCTGAATAGCTCAGCACATCGGGTTAGTGTATACATCATGTTAGTGTGTACAAAGGTCAGTATCCCAGTTGAATTTATTATTAGACCTGTAAATACAGATAAATCCTGACACAGGCAACTTCAAATACCATGTTTTACATTATATAACACAGCTTATGCCTTACATCAGACACTAATTAGTTTCTATAGTGTTTATTATTTTTATCTGCTCAAAATCTCTTTACAAAAAGCTAAATATTGTATTCAATCGTTGACTGTGTTCTCTTCAGTGACCAGTTAAAACTCCTGGATTTTAAGCCATATGACTATATGTGGCTGCATTGATACCATGACCTCACCTTATTTGACCCTGGCGGTCACTAAATTCTAAGCGGGGCAGGACAACTCCAGGGCTGGAGTGGATGACCACAGGCATCCGGTAGTCCAGGTAGGCAGTCTGCAACCACCAGTCAGAGAGCTGAGGAGAAAGGGAGGCAGAAAATGAGATAGGAGGGAAAAGACGACAGAAGAATTTAATTGAATTGAATAAACTTTATTGATCCCACAAGTGGGAAATTCAGTTCCCCCAAGGACACGGGGTAAAGCACCGAGATCCCAGAGTGGGCGCTGCATCAAAAGATGTGCCGCCGTTCACAGATTGGGGGGAGAAACATAGAGAGATAAACATCAGGAGGAGACAAAAAATATGATTATTCTTGCAACAGGACAACAGTTTGTGAGCATGCAAAAAATCCCCATAGCACATACAGCATTGATAACACAGACAGTCAAGCAGAGAGAGGCGTGATTCATCTAGACAGGGGGGAGCCAGAGGCCTGGCACACAGTTTTTGTGTCAAAGTTTGCGGTGGAGAGCGAGGGCCATCCTCTGACAGTCTCTGTGTGGGGGAAGGAGCAGCTAACCAGGATGACGACCTTCAGGGAGAATTTTGCTTGGGCACCAATGTAGATAAATGAGAATGCAGAATTTAGCAAGGAGCCCGTCCTTGAGCACATGAAACTCCTCTTAAGTCAGTGGTCTCCCAACTTATTCAACTTCTCACGTAGAGCAGTGAGACCCTCCATGATCGAATCCAAGCTTTACTGACAGTCACAGTCTGCGTTACAACAGCTCTACCCATTGCATCAATAAAATTGGGAAATTTTCGTGGGCGTTCGATAACTGACCCCACTCTTTTAATTTCCCGATACACCAGGGCAACACCTAATCCAATCAGCAGAAACCCAGTGATCAAAGTTACAAATAGATACACGTCCTCAACATCTTCCAGGGAGAGGCGTGAGACACAAACCACGCCACGTCCCCCACAAGTCACATATCCAGCTGAGAACGTTCCGGACATGTGGGTTTTCCCGCACCATGACTCCTCATGGAAACTATTGTATCAAGTGCGTTGAGAGACCACTTAATCAATTCCATTTTCTTTGTTTAAAATTCGAAGAGCAGCGTCAGGGATCTGAGACGAGACAGAGAAGCTAAGCGAAAACCAGGGAGTGCAGGAGCAAGAGAGAGTGCAACCGCCTCTCGTGAAAGCCGGAAGAGAAATAGAATGGACAACAATACAGGGATCATTTAAGTTAGCTGGACTATTATGTAAATAAATTAAACAAAGTTGGGCACATAAATAAAATATAAAAATTTCATCATAAGTCAAATCAGTCAAACTTCAGGTTACGCAGCTATTTAAACAGGAAGTCTGAGATTGCAGAACTTCTGTCATGCAGTTCAGGAAGCATTTGTCAGCAAACATCTCACTGCTTGATCAGACTTGGATAGGCCACCTCACCTCACCGGCCTTCAGGAAACACACAGTCCCCATCGTTCACTGCTCGCTCCACCCGTACAGTCCCCCTTACCCAGTTCTCCGCCTTTTGAGCGCGGCGCTCCAGGCCCTGCTGCAGCCTCTCTCCTACACCCCCCGGCCTCTGGAACTCCTCCACCAGCGTGCGCGTGTGGTTCAGCTCCTCCGACTCCATTATGGGCTCTAGCACAGCCAGGTAGCGGTCACACGTCTGGCTCAGCGGCGGTACGGGCAGTTTAGGAAGACCCTCCTGGTGGGCCAGGTATCGTCCCGGGATCCTCGTCAGAGACACTGGCTTCACAAGGCAGGAAGGCTTGGCCATGCCAGCCTTTGACTACATAAAAAAATAAAAGACATATGTTGTTGACACAATAATATTTTATCTAATGAAAACAAACCTAATACTGACAGCCTATAACCTCATTTGAAAAATAAATGTAGTTGTTTTTAATTATAGTGTTTACCCCAAAACTTAGTATTGCACTATATGACTGCAAAATGAGTAAACTTGCAGTGTATGCACTGTGCATTTATCATATTAAAAGCAATATTTCTAGCTAATTGTCTTACCTCTGATTATTGTCAGAGAAGATCAGTGGATGGGTAACTTGTTTATCAACAGGACTATCCAGCTACTTGGTTAACCAGCATACACTTTAAACCGTCATTACTGAAACTTTGTAATCAAACACAACATGACCTACTTTAGCACAACGACCAAAAGGTTTAGAGAGACGAGCGTAACCGTAAAAACCTACAGCATTTTAAAAGCCTGTGTCATCTGGATCAATAGAGCCGCGTAACTTAAACTGAGCTCGTAACGTCAGGTCCAAAGGTTTGTCACTGTCGAGCCTTGGCTGGTTATGTGGCTATGCTAGCCAGCTATATGGCCAAATGACATTATAAGACAGCTCGCCAGCAACAAACGGCTCTTCTGTGTTTCGCAGCTCGCCAACAGGCTGCTGTCATGTCTTCGTGTGTCGTATAAGTGGATAACTCGTCTATACTCACCATGGCTCTGGCCAGAATACCCAGCAAAGTCATAGTGTAACCTCCTGCGACCGAAACAGCTCCAGAACCGAGACTCGGGGACGGACGGGGACCCTGTCAGAAACAAGCCTTTTCTTTTTAACGAGCTCGCTGCTGCGGGTCTAGCACCTCGCATAGCCACTAGGGGGCGCTATAGCAATATGGTTGGATACCATAGATATATGAAACCCATTTCTTAACGATTTAAACAGCACACTTGTATTATATGTATTACATCCTTTATTATGAGTGTCAAATTAGCTGTATGAGGTTTTACTAATGGTAACCAGGTTAGCTAGATACTTAATTAGTTCGTCTGTCGCATTTGTTAAAATATATACATAGTACAGAAATAACAATATTCTATAGCTTGTATGAAGTATATATTATATTTACACAATGCGCAGACAAATAAGGGTTTACTTTAACATTTAACTTGTTTACCTTTTTCAGTACGCGAACGTATCAGGAGGTTAAAGTTGAAAGGTCATGTTGTCAAATCTGCCGTTGCCTTCAACAAACATGGCGGAGACTGAGCAGCAGGCAGGTAGCTGATTAAATGAAATTACTTCTGAATTCTAGCGAGGCTTGTTTTAAACTGGTTTCATGTATGATATATGTTGTTTGAAAATAAAGATCAACTCTCTGTACATTAGAACGTGGCAACAGACGTGTTTAAAAACGAGTTTGATCATATCTTATTCAATTGGATTGAATACTAGCTAGCTGCTAGCTAGTAAATGAGCAAACTAATTAGCTTGATCAATTAGACGCCTTCTTGCAGCTAGATAGCATTTTATCAAGATAAAAATGTTAAAATATATTTTGGACTACGATTCTGAATCATACGACATATAATTGTGTTGCTGACACGGTACGCACTCCCAGCGTGTTTTGAATAGCCAGTTTGCTGAAGTTGAACTTGACACATTAGGAGTAAGTGCGCTAGAGATCCATAGATTTGTGGCTACATTACAGAACCGCTCGTTACAGTATCACACCTCGGTATGTTTTTTGTTTTGAACCCAATAACATTTAATTTGTTGTAGTGTGTTTGGTGAGTAGCGTCTCTAGCATTACTATAGCTATCTGGTGCTCCCGTGAGCGGTGTTGGGTTTCCCAGTTACTTCCGTGTGCAAGAGGCTTGAGATCTGAAAACTGAAAAACGTTAAATAACCTTCTTACTTTTTCAGCAGACGGCACAATTGATTGAGCTGTTGTATTTGTTGAGGCAAAATATAGGTTTCATTCTGAGATCTTTGTGCGCAGCTCTTTTTGCATGTGTTTATCGGGGTTTTGGAGGGCTTTTAATAGCTGCATCGCACCTAATACATGGAAATAGGTTTTATATATAATATAAAAATATCATAGTTATAATCAATACTGTTGTGCATGTTTCATACTGCAAATGTTTAGAGTTATATGTATACTTAATACTGCAAAACATATCTGTGTTTTTTGATGAGTTTAGAGTTGGCCAGAGAACACACACACACACACACACACAGAAGAGTATATATCACAGGCCATGTCTTCTTGTCCTCCCCTATACTGGAGGTATTGATCTGGTACACAATGGCTAGAGAGAGTGTGTTTCCATTTGTATTTCCATCCATATGTGACTGGCATATGGATCTCACAAAAGCTCTGGGGAATCCTAAGGATGATCTGTTCTTTCTGAGATTACTGGGATTATATTTTCATGCAATTGGTTGTCACATCAGATTGTTGGTCTGGAGATTACCATCTCTTTAGGGCAGGGCTGTCAGCACAGCCTTAAACCTAACAGGTCACAAGAGAGGAGCATTTGGTCTGTAAAGAGTGCAGTGTAACAACGGAAAAAAGCAGATGACTGGATGTGAAATCCAGGTCTTCAGAGGCCTATGAAAGGCATCTATGGGCCAATCTTTAACACACAAAACGTGATATAATGAGCCTTAATGCAGTAGTTAAATCTGTGCAGCAGTATGTATGTTTTGGGTACATATAACAGCGGCTGAGCCGCATCAATTACTCTGAACAACCGGCATCCCGTTTCCCGAAGGCACCGTAGCTTTAAGATCCTTTAAAATGAGTGTTCAGTGTAATATTCACTCTGCCAGATGATCTTTGTTATGGTGCTTTGGAGAAACCCAGCCCTGATCTAGGCTAGATAAAGTTTGCCATCTACATTTAAAAACATACTTGTTGAACGAGTTAATGAATTCAGAAGTCTTTTATTTAGTTTTTGGTACCAGGTACTCTTTTTCTGCCTGTTAAGTCTAGTATTCAAGCATGGTATTCTAGGGTCGACACTGAACTGCCATTAATGTGGGTAGAGTTTGGCTCCAGGCTGCTGGTTCTTTGCTGTTCTTCCACACAAGCTCTTTGGCTGGAACTTACCTTTGATTGTCAGCTCCCAAAAAATGCTACTAATACTTGTCCATTCAAAGGCCAGGATGGCTTTATATTACGTTAGAGAGAGATCAGTCCTCGTTTAAACAAACCTTAATGAACAGAAAGCTGGATCGCGATCAAGGCGGCGGTGAGCACAACCACGCAGACCCAGAGGGCTAACGTTGCTAACGTTGTTAACCTCTCCCTGTGCTGATTGTCAAGGCGCCTCTTCCGAAGACGATGGACCTGCTGTGCACGCCAGCTTCAACTTCCAGCTGCCCAAGAAGGAGATCAGCATGGTTACTGACATGGGCAAATGGAAGCGGTCTCAGGTGGGTGGAGCCAGAGGGCGGAGCCACTGTCGTATTAGGCACGCACCCTTTCTCGTGTGTCTTTGGCATCCTCACTCACTCGGACTCATTAGGAAACACCCCCAGCCACCCACCCACAAACAGCACTGAATCTAGTCAGGTGGTCTGAAGCAGCATGAGGTCCAGCTGAATAGTAAAAGCTCATCGTACGACGTTCCTCCTGGGGACGCATTTAAAAACATCTGTCAAGCTGTTTTAAAAATCGAGTTTCGTGCTCTCTGCTGTCTCCAATCTTTGTGTTTCCTGTGTGCGAGCAGGCGTACGCGGCCTACATGGGGTTCATTCTGTCTCTGAACGAGGCGGTGAAAGGCAAGAAGCTCACATGTGAATACCCGTGTTCAGAGGTAGGAGCGCCGTCAGCCGTGGGGCACGCCCTCTCTGCGTGTGATTGGTTAATGAATTGCAGAATAGCCCCCCCCACCCCCTGTCCTTTCTCTCCAACTTTCTCCCTTTAGACAGTGAATAAGCTGCTCTTGTTGCTGGGGACCTTGGATCGCTGGATAGATGAGACGCCCCCCATGGACCAGCCCTCTCGCTTTGGCAATAAGGCTTACCGCACCTGGTATGCCAAACTAGACCAGGTACACACTCGCCCAGACTCATGAACAAGGCTTTACCTCACCTGGGGTGCCCAACGAGACCAGACACCCACTCCTCCACACACTCTTTAATGTGATCTTTCATTTTGTAGTAATGATGCATTTGCTGTGTGACTGAAACATTAGCTCGGTCCTTTGCTTATTCTGTAATAACTGTATGTGTGTGTGTGTGTGTGTGTGTGTGTGTGTGTGTGTGTGTGTGCCCGTGCATGCAGGAGGCAGACACTCTGGTCTCCGCTGTCCTACCCTCTGACCTCAGTGCTGCAGCACCAGAGATCGCCGTGTACCTTAAAGAAGCTGTGGGCAACTCCACCAGGATCGACTACGGCACAGGTGTGCTCCCGCACGGCTCCCGTACGGCTCCCGTACGGCTCCCGCCGACCTCACAGCACACGGCTGGGAGAAACGCTGAGCTTTAACAAAAGGAAATGAGAAAACTACTCCAATTTGTCAGGCTGCTCAAATTTGCTGTGTAGGAGAATTTGTTTTTCTTTTCTTTTTTTTTAGCATTTGTGTATACTCCTGCATTTCCAAAGTGTGATTAAATGTAAATGTCTTTTTAACAGCCACTAATGAAATCCTGTCATGTCACACAGTGCACCGGAATGCTTCTTTTGTAAACCTCATTTGTTTCTGGGTAGATTAGATACTTCTTCATCCATAAATGAGTGTTCGCTGGCCTAACTCTGACATGAAGACACGTTTTTTGTTGGTCCACTAGGGGGCAATGTTGAAGTAGAATTGACAGAAAGCCTCACATTTCCCCCAGTAAATACATGCATATTGTACTTCAATTTTACATTTAGGGCATTTTACTCAACACTGTCTCCTATCTTGTGTTCCTTAAATATAATATGCAGAATGTTTCTACATCACTCTGTTGTTCTTTGCTGTATTCTAAATGGGGTGTGGGTGGGTGGGGGGGCGTGTTTGCAGGTCATGAAGCTGCTTTTGCCGCATTCCTCTGCTGTCTGTGCAAAGTCGGCGCTCTTCGGATGGAAGACCAGTTGGCCATCATTTTTAAAGTCTTTGACAGGTTAGCTGTGGGACAAAATATGTGGTTCATATTTTTGTCCTTGCTGTCCACAGTAGACATCAGTCAAAATAGCTCCTGTTTAGAAGTTCCTCATATAAACTGTTATAGCTTGGCAGGAAATAGACTATGGTACAATTAGAACGTTTCTGTTCTTACACCTTTTGCTTGGTAATAAGCAATTTAAATGCCCTAACTTTGAGGCATTAGTATGGAACAATTGCTGGGTGTGATGCACATTTGCATGTTAATGAATAGCGAGCTCTGATTGGTCCAGGTATCTGCAGCTTATGCGGAAGCTGCAAAAGACATACAGGATGGAGCCGGCGGGAAGCCAAGGAGTGTGGGGGCTTGACGACTTCCAGTTTCTGCCTTTCATATGGGGGAGTTCTCAGCTCATAGGTAACTGCCCACTTAACTCACTGCCATTTAGTCTTCAGCCGTGAACCCCTAGTGCCACCTTAACCTCGCGGTGTTACATGCGGAAGGAAAGCAGATAATATAATTACATAAGCATTTTTGTTTTGATGATGCAAGGCATAAAAAGGAAAGCTCTCTCTCTCTTCCTCATAAAGAATGAGGAAAAGTGATTGTAGGTCAGACATTTTAGAGCAAATGTAGTACAACTGCATGTTTCTTTGACTGTTCATAATAGCCGTTTCCATTCTGAGTGTTCAGTGCTTCTTACTTTTGTAGAGTGTAATGGATACAGTATGACTCTAGGGGCTTTGTGTGCAAGTGGTTTCACTCCAGCAAGTCAGATTCTTGCTCTACAGCGAATGATATTTGCCATTGCTTGCACTGCATTCAGAGTTGTGGGATGGGGAGGGAGACACCTGCTGGTGGTTATGAGGAAGTACACTGTGTTCGTGCTCTCACCATTGCAGACCACCCCACCCTGGAGCCCCGGCACTTTGTGGAGGAGAAGATGGTGAATGAACATCACCAGGACTACATGTTCCTGGAGTGCATCAAGTTCATCAACGAGGTGTGTGTGTGTGTGTGTGTGTGTGTGTGTGTGTGTGTGTGTGTGTGTGTGTGTGTTGGGGGAGGGGGGGTTGTCTCAGGTGGTGTCTTCTTTTAGCAGGGCCTGTTCTAAATAAGACACCAAAGAGGAGGAAGAAAAAGGAGGTCAGAGGGAATTGAGGGATTGAATGTGAGGAGAATGTTTTTCCAGGATGTGTGGAGAAAGCAGAGGAAGACTCATCACGGTTCACGACACCCCACCAGCTGTCTGTGCTCAAGAATGACCTCTCACCGTTTTACAGGGGACTGATTCATTTCGCAGCGTTTAATAGGGTTCTATGTAGTTTACACTCCGTATCGAACCTTAATCGTGATCATTATCAGCAGTATCATAATATTGTTTGAGAATACATGTACGCACATGTAAGTGTGTGTGTGTGTGTGTGTGTGTGTGTGTGTGTGTGTGCGCGCGCACATGCACGTATGTATATGTTTGTGTGCGTGTCTGTGTGTGTGTGTGTGTGGGTGAGTGAGGAGAGGATGCTGCAGCTGTGGCTACAGTGTGAGTCAACTTCCCAGAATGGAGAGAGTGAGGGAGGGGTGTTTGGTAGAGGGGAGTGTTGGGGGGGGGGGGGGGGGGGGGGGTTGGTAGAGGGGAGTGTTGGGGGGGTGTTTGGTGGAGGGGAGTGTTGGGGGGGGTTTGGTAGAGGGGAGTGTTGGGGGGGGTTTGGTAGAGGGGAGTGTTGGGGGGGGGTTTGGTAGAGGGGAGTGTTGGGGGGGGTTTGGTAGAGGGGAGTGTTGGGGGGGGTTTGGTAGAGGGGAGTGTTGGGGGGGGTTTGGTAGAGGGGAGTGTTGGGGGGGGTTTGGTGGAGGGGAGTGTTGGGGGGGGTGTTTGGTGGAGGGGAGTGTTTGGTGGAGGGGAGTGTTGGGGGGGTGTTTGGTGGAGGGGAGTGTTTGGTGGAGGGGAGTGTTGGGGGGGGGGGGGGGGGGGGGTTTGGTAGAGGGGAGTGTTGGGGGGGGTTTGGTAGAGGGGAGTGTTGGGGGGGGTGTTTGGTGGAGGGGAGTGTTGGGGGGGGTTTGGTAGAGGGGAGTGTTGGGAGGGGTTTGGTAGAGGGGAGTGTTGGGGGGGGTGTTTGGTGGAGGGGAGTTTTGGGGGGGGTTTGGTGGAGGGGAGTGTTGGGGGGGGTTGGTAGAGGGGAGTGTTGGGGGGGGTTGGTAGAGGGGAGTGTTGGGGGGGGGGGGGGGGGGGGTTGGTAGAGGGGAGTGTTGGGAGGGGTTTGGTAGAGGGGAGTGTTGGGGGGGGGGTGTTTGGTGGAGGGGAGTGTTGGGGGGGGTTTGGTAGAGGGGAGTGTTGGGAGGGGTTTGGTAGAGGGGAGTGTTGGGGGGGGTGTTTGGTGGAGGGGAGTGTTGGGGGGGTTTGGTAGAGGGGAGTGTTGGGAGGGGTTTGGTAGAGGGGAGTGTTGGGGGGGGTGTTTGGTGGAGGGGAGTTTTGGGGGGGGGTTGGTGGAGGGGAGTGTTGGGGGGGTGTTTGGTAGAGGAGGGGGTTGATAGAGGAGTGGTTTAAGGTAGCAACTGCACAGTACAACTGCACTATCCTTTCTCTCTCTCTCTCTCTCTCTCTCTCTCTCTCTCTCTCTGCTCTCTTACATGTTTGTGCATGCCTTGCTCTGTGCCATTCCTAAGAGAGAATAAAACTTGGCAAGCCTTCGAACACACGTGTGCCCAACACGCACTTAACTCAAACGTACTCTTTTTGCACATATCTCTCTCTCTCTCCCCCCTCTCTCTCTCTCTCTCTCTCTCTCTCTCTCTCTCTCAGGGAGGTTGTGTGTGGATCTCTCTACCCACATGAGTCATTTCCTTCCCTCCATGCTGTTGTGAATCACTCACTCCCCAACCCCCTCTGCACACTCTCTCTCCCTCCTTCCCTTCATCTATCGCTCTCTCTCTCCCACCTTCTCTCCCTCTCCCTCACACACACATGCTCCCTCTCTCTCTCTCTCTCTCTACTCCAGTCTGTGGAGCGCTGCTGGGCCCCACTGTTAAGTCCAGCCTCAGGAGGGCAATCTGGGGAAGTGTGTGTGTGCGCTTGCGCATATGCGTGTGCGTAACACACAACACTCCCATTCATGGGTTCGTCTTTCCTTGGGGCAGAGGGTCCAGCCCCCCTCCCCTATTGGCCCAGAACTACAGCCCCTACTAATATTACTGTTAGCGCCCAGACCCTTTTCTGTTACTTTCCTTACAACTGTAATTACCACTTAACACTGCAGTTACTCCCGGATTGGCCTTTCAGGTCACATGATCCGCCCTCTGCCTACTGTACTTCCAGGGCGTTTCATTAGCAGTAATGACGCTCCTCAACTCCCTGTTCCCCCTCTCCTCTCTGCTCAAGACAGCAGCTGACTTCTAGATGACTTGAACAAACTCTTATCTGGTTTTGTCTACTCCTATCTGGGCTTATCTGTTTTACCTCATAGTGACAGAGGGTCATGTACTCTGTGTGTGTGTGTGTGTGTGTGTGTGTGTGTGTGTGTGTGTGTGTGTGTGTGTGTGTGTGTGCTTATAAAGGCAACATTAGCATGAACAGCTCTATCCAACAAGGCAGCAGCCCTAACACCTATTAGAAGACTTTACCCATAATGCTTACATCTTCTCCTCCAGCTGCTAGGTTTGTTTTCACAGCCTCGTACACTGCGCAGTTATTAGACTGAAAGCTCCCTTTTGTGTTCTGGTAAGGTCCTTGTGTCGTGGTGTGGTTCTGGAGTTCTGTCTTCTCTCTCACTCATCCTCCTCCCCCGTCTCGGGTGGCTTTTCTGCAGATGAAGACCGGCCCATTTGCTGAGCACTCCAACCAGCTGTGGAACATCAGCGCTGTGCCCACCTGGGCCAAAGTCAACCAAGGCCTAATACGCATGTACAAGGCTGAAGTGAGTACCTGGTCCCCGTGCACACTCACACGCACATGCACACTCACATGTACACACGTACACGTACAGAGAGGGGAGGAAGAGAGAAGAGGGCAGGAGAAGAGGGCAGGAGAAGAGGGCAGGAGAAGAGGGCAGGAGAAGAGGGCAGGAGAAGAGGGCAGGAGAAGAGGGGAGGAAGAGAGAAGAGGGGAGGAGAAGAGGGGAGGAGAAGAGGGGAGGAGAAGAGGGGAGGAGAAGAGGGGAGGAGAAGAGGGCAGGAGAAGAGGGCAGGAGAAGAGGGCAGGAAGAGAGGAGGGCAGGAAGAGAGGAGGGCAGGAAGAGAGGAGGGCAGGAAGAGAGGAGGGCAGGAAGAGAGGAGGGGAGGAGAAGAGGGGAGGGGAGGAGAAGAGGGGAGGGGAGGAGAAGAGGGGAGGGGAGGAGAAGAGGGGAGGGGAGGAGAAGAGAGGGGAGGGCAGGAGAAGAGAGAAGAGGGCAGGAGAAGAGGGGAGGAAGAGAGAAGAGGTGAGGGGAGGAGAAGAGGGGAGGAGAAGAGGGGAGGGGAGGAGAAGAGGGGAGGAAGAGAGAAGAGGGCAGGAGAAGAGGGCAGGAAGAGAGAAGAGGGCAGGAGAAGAGGGGAGGAGAAGAGGGGAGGAGAAGAGGGGAGGAAGAGAGAAGAGGGGGAGGGCAGGAGAAGAGGGGAGGGGAGGAGAAGAGGGCAGGAGAAGAGGGGAGGAAGAGAGAAGAGGGCAGGAGAAGAGGGGAGGAGAAGAGGGGAGGAGAAGAGGGGAGGAGAGGAAGAGAGAAGAGGGGAGGGGAGGGGAGGAGAAGAGGGCAGGAGAAGAGGGGAGGGGAGGAGAAGAGGGCAGGAGAAGAGGGGAGGGGAGGAGAAGA
This sequence comes from Brachyhypopomus gauderio, assembly GCF_052324685.1. Classification (NCBI taxonomy): domain Eukaryota; kingdom Metazoa; phylum Chordata; class Actinopteri; order Gymnotiformes; family Hypopomidae; genus Brachyhypopomus; species Brachyhypopomus gauderio. Next base: position 13,549,473 of record NC_135217.1, read on the forward strand.
GGGCAGGAGAAGAGGGGAGGGGAGGAGAAGAGGGCAGGAGAAGAGGGGAGGGGAGGAGAAGAGAGGGCAGGAGAAGAGGGGAGGGGAGGAGAAGAGGGGAGGGGAGGAGAAGAGAGAAGAGGGCAGGAGAAGAGGGGAGGAAGAGAGAAGAGGTGAGGGGAGGAGAAGAGGGGAGGAGAAGAGGGGAGGAGAAGAGGGGAGGAAGAGAGAAGAGGTGAGGGGAGGAGAAGAGGGGAGGAGAAGAGGGGAGGAGAAGAGGGGAGGAAGAGAGAAGAGGGGAGGAGAAGAGGGGAGGAAGAGAGAAGAGGGCAGGAGAAGAGGGGAGGAGAAGAGGGGAGGAGAAGAGGGGAGGAGAGGAAGAGAGAAGAGGGGAGGGGAGGAGAAGAGGGCAGGAGAAGAGGGGAGGGGAGGAGAAGAGGGCAGGAGAAGAGGGGAGGGGAGGAGAAGAGGGCAGGAGAAGAGGGGAGGGGAGGAGAAGAGGGCAGGAGAAGAGGGGAGGGGAGGAGAAGAGGGCAGGAGAAGAGGGGAGGGGAGGAGAAGAGAGGGCAGGAGAAGAGGGGAGGGGAGGAGGCTGCTGCTGCTGCTCTTCAGCTTGTGCTGCTTGCTTGAAGTCTTGTTGTTACGAGAGTAAGAAGATGCACAGGAAAGTGTTCAGCCCAGTTAACTCCAGGCACTCTGTGAAGTTGTAGGGCCGGACAGGCGAGGGTTAAGTGTGTGTGTGTGTGTGTGTGTGTGTGTGTGCGTGTGTGTGCGTGTGTGTGTGTGTGTGTGTGTGTGTGTGTGTGTGTGTGTGTGTGTGTGTGTGTGTGTGTGTGAGAGAGAGAGAAGTGTGAGAACTGAAGGCCCCACCCCCTCTTCCAGAGCCACATCCTGTGTTGTTAAGAGGGAAGGCCGGTTGCCCCTCCCTCAGCAGAGAGCTAGACGATGGGGCCGTTCTGTCTGCCAACTTCCCCACCCCCACTCAGCCAAGCCCTCCCTCCTCTCTCTCTCTCTCTCTCTCTCTCTCTCTCTCTCTCTCTCTCTCTCTCTCTCTCTCTCTCTCTCTCTCTCTCTCTCTCTCTCTCTCTCTCTCTCACACACACACACACACACTTGCAAGCTCTCTTCAGCTGCTTTTGCAGATCTCAGTGTGCCTTGTGTAGCTGACTATTACTACAGCTAAAAATATTTTACATTTAGGGCACTCAGGATGTGTGCTCTTATCATCCTAAAATCTGAGGGATACAAATACTGGACATCACAAATAATGAAGGACTCCTTTTATTGTGCTTTTGTGTTGCTTCACAGCTGATCACTTTCCAGTTGTCCCAGAACACACAAAAAAACCTCTCCACAGGTTGTAGTGTTTCCTCCGTGTTAGGCGCCCAGGTCTGTACCAGGCTATCTCAAACCTAGTCTGTGCCTTCAAACGCGCTCAGACGTGAGCTCTAGTGGCAACAGTTCAGGTCGCTACATTAGCACGTGTGGACAGAGCGGAACCTTTCCTTGGGCGGGACGTGAGTTACGCCTTTCTGCTCCGTGCTGGAACAGGAAGTAACTCGGGACTCGTTCCCAAACAGGACCTGTGTGAGAGCATGGATCCCAAGCCCACGGGCCAGGCGTAACGCTGCCTCATCTCACCCGCTGGGTGCATCGGTCATGTTGGTGAAGGGGCGGGGCTCTGGTGTCTGCTCTCTCCGCCCACCTCTCCCCGACCTGCCTCATCAACTGGAAACTGTCATTTTTCACCATGGTCATACATGTATGGTGCAGCAAAAATATTTATGTGGAATTTATATGGATTAAATAAACGATTTGGAATAATTAGGATATTTTAACCTGACGTGTCTTTTCAGTGTTTTTATTTTTTCATGTTTCAAGGATACTATGTTAACGTTCTGTGCTCTAAGCTACGTTGTGTATTCTGCATCCAGATCACTTCCACTGTTGGGCACGTTGCATTTACCCAGAATCCCCCAGCTCTGTTCTGTTTGCTGTTATCACTGACCTCATGGAGAATGGGTTGTCATGGTGCTGTCTGACAAGACCTCTTATGTTCTAAGGAAAATCACTTTTTTTGGCACTGCAAACATTTCATTTGTTGATGTGAAGTTATGACTCTCTCTCTCCCTCCTTCTGTCTGTCTGTCTCCTCTCTCCCTGTCTGTCTGTCCCCATCTTCCCTGTCTCTGCCCATTCCCCTCCTGCAGTGTCTAGAAAAATTCCCCGTCATCCAGCACTTCAAGTTTGGCAGCCTGCTTTCCATCCAGCCTGTGAAACCATGAATGTCTACAGGAAGAGCCAGTCAGAGAGCACAACCAAAGCTCAACCTCAGAACAAACCACCCGCCCCAACACCCCCACAATCACAAGGCCCAATATTTACCTACTGCTCAAGCTAATAGATGTGCCTACATTCAAAATCCTACTTCAACACCAAGTCAACATGGCTGTTATTCACTTAGGTGATGAAATTCTTATAGTTGTATTTTCTATGTTCCCCCAAGCTGGAAATTGAAAGAACCCTTTTATAGTGTTCTAGGCCCAACTATAGTCCATGACGCAATAATAATTGTGTGCATATTCATGATCTTCTGCGTTCATATTTATTTATGTAAATGTACATACGAGGAGTAGAACTTGCCTAAATCTGTTGGTAGAAGCTTGGTTTTGGTTTGACATGTCAGATTTCCCTTTCATTTAGAATGTGTAATATTTGGAAAAATGGATGCTTTGTGTGCGTGTAATCTCTCAAAAACGACAGTGTTTAGCGTGGCTTTATTGACTTGTTTATTACTTGTCAAACTTGCTGGGGCCTTTTTGCCGCGAATGCGAGTTCCTTTTCCATGTCATTTCGTTACTGTGTGGCATTAATAACCCGTTGACCGTTTTAATCTTACCGTGTTTCATTCTTCCGGCGGTTGAACTCGTACTGCAAAATGTTTAGGCGGTACAACAAAAAAAAACCTGTAAAAAAAATAAAGTGCGCGCGCAGAATCTGTTCTGTAGGCTTCCATTCGAAAACACAAAGCATTTGACTTCCATAAGACAGCTGTTGCGCTGGAGGAAGCACACTTGATGACAACCAGGTTTCATGATATGTAAATAAATGGCTTTAAGTTAGTCTTACACCATTTCTGCGCGGAGGGACTTGGCGTTCAAGTAAGCGTCACGTGGCAGCCTACACTAGCCAGGTAGTGACGATACCGTTACAGCTGTGATTACATGTCAACAAAATATACCCTTCCCATACTCCATAACAAGTTGGAACGATTCAAGTAATGCCATAATGAAATCATACAAAATGATCTTCCTTCCCATGTTTACTAACTACAAAACTTAGAGCGAAGTATTTTTCCTATAGTTGATTAATCCTGTAATGTGTGGTGAAACTGCAGATTTCGATTGTGACCAATACCCACGTGCAATAACATTGTAACGCTGTTGTGTAATCACAAACATGCATGTGTATACATAAACTCCTAATTAGGAGACCGTTTTCCTTGTACCGTCGTCATTAGTTAGGGCAGTTTGGACCTTGAACAGAACCTTTTGGGTGTACACTTTGAGAATCTCAAAACAAACTAAGGCTAATAGCACTTATTAGGTTGCTTATTTGGGGATGGGAAGTTTTTAATTGAAGACAATTAAAATCAGTACTTTTCAGAATTCAGTGTACATGAATGCTTTTCATTTGGTATTTTAAACAATGACTTTCATCATTGTTTTATCGCTGAATAATTTCTCATACTCTTTTACTCGTCTTTGGCCTTCATTGCACTTTAATTCTACGTTGCCTCTTAGATCATCGCTCAGTCCTGAGCAAACCTTTAATTTGGTGGCCCTGCATATTCAACACGTGCGCAGTCACTGTTGATGCTATCTGGATCTCACCTCGCTGTGAATCTCCGCTCCGCTTGCTGAGCAATTTAGATGAAGGCAAACGCGTGAATTTAGCCAATTCATCCCTGCCCTGTCCTCCCCCCCCCCCTACTGTATTCAAACGCAGAGCCCACCGCTGTGATCAACGCTCACAGCTCCGACGAAAAAAGGCTAGTTGGGGGCTGTGACAAGCGTGATATTAGGTGGCGAAAGCCGGGGAAGCTTTCATGTGATAAACAAAGTTATAATGAGTTGACATTTTAGATCGTGTAGGCTATATTACGCGCAGTTCTCTTGCCGATGGTCCGTAGCTTACAATATCCAAATGGTATTGCGCGGGGCCACCGTAAGGCATGCGCGTCCTGCTTTATACATGCTTTATTGTCCTGTTTAGGGCTAAATGTAATAGAATTTGGTTCTTAAATTAACTATTAAATGGCTCACATTTCTTACACTCATCGTTCACACAGAAAGTAATTTCGTTTTGGAGCATTTCTCTTTTTTGCCACGCGGAGGAGCTCGCCATACACGGCTAAACGGGAGCGACTACAGCACGGCATTTGTCTAAAAATAAGACTGTATACGCTACAAAATCTAGAAACGCGTTAAATACATCGGTTGCATGTATGAGTGTCCTTTGCGAGGCATTACATATTTATAATCATGCGAACAAACATCGGTACACGCGCTTTTCCCAAAGTAGCCTAATTACGTCATTATATCACCTTTGCCAAATTTAACCTTTAATTTAACCTTGAAGTATCCTACGAAATTTTAAAACGCACGCATTCCATTCGATACATGGCTCGACGCAAGTTACATTTCGCATAATTTTAAAGGTGCGCCTCTATATTAATAACCCTATGCCGCCGAATTACCTGCATTTTAAGTAATTTAACATGCGCGAGTACATAGCCGGAGTATAGAGCCGCCACGGAGATCGGACAGAGCATGTAGCGTATGTTCGATGCTGATGTGTCGAACGTACTGCAGTATCTCAAATTGAGTGGTGTCGAGAGGTTTCAGGCTGGAGACGAGGGAGACGGGAGAGGAGGGGAGGAGGAGGAGGAGGAGGAGGGGGGGTCTGGTCGAGGGGAGTCGCGAAGCCGGGGTCAGCCCGAGGTGCCGCTACATAGGCGCTCTAATACCTTCATTCATCGATTTTGAAGAACACCACCATGTGGCATACAACAGAGATAACACAGCCTGCAAGTTTTGCTAGGGTGCCTGGCAAAATAAAGTGAGCGCTCCTTGCTCATGGCGGCGCCCAACAGACCACGGGTTAGAGAGTAAAAGCATCCATAAATGTGCACGGAGCTACTGATATAAGACATCATCCGATTCTGTTGTATTTGTTATCACAGTTGTTACTTATGCTAGATCAGACGTTGGCTTCAAAACGACTTGGTTGACTGTGCTTTTCCTAAATCTGTATAGTGTTTTAGTAGGCCACAAATGGTAAAATAAATAAAATTAATTTTTAAAAGTTTGTCAACAGCACACAAGGACATCAAGACTACCCATAGTACACCTTTAAATATAAACCTGACAAAGTTGGAAATGGTGTATACCTTATACTATGTAGCACATCTTCAAATTCATAGTTACAGAGCTTTGTAGCCCTCATAGGTTGTTTATGTTGTACCTCTGAGGAAGGCTATTAGTTCATTCATTTCAGGGTACACACCCACCAATCAGTGTAGTACATGAGTTATGTATGAAGCTATACGGCTTATTTCAGGACAGCAGAAGCAGGTTTTGTCCCTGGATAAGAGCTTGTCTGTTATGGAGTGGCACATTAGCCATATAATGAAACAGTTGTGATGGCACAACTATATTTTGTGTGGCCTAAACTTTGAAGGTTGCTGCTTTGATACAGAAGATATGTGCATATTATGGCAGGAACAAAAGGATTCAAGTCAACCAAATGAATTTCATTTTTTTATTAAGGTTATAAATTTTAAACAAATACTTTCTAAAACAGTTTTACCCGGTGATATACAATTTAATATGCACAAAAATACAAGAATACCAACAAAATATGGAGAGTACGTCTGAAAACGTCTTTAACTCAGTACACATAGTGCTTATATAATGTGAGGACTTATGGCTAACTTATGAGATTGCCTTTTTAGAACAAAAGGTCTAACATTGTAGAAAATAAAATCAAACCCACAAAACCAAGCAAATGCTGGCATCATGAATTACTGTGAAGGCTTAATCAACTTGTTTAGAGAGTAAAAGGGAAATAAATGATAACAATCTAGAGACCAAATAGTCAACAAAAACACCTGGCTGATTAAATTACGGCGTGCATTCTGGGAGTTGTAGTTGTAGCGTTAATTAATGGCCCCAACGTTCAAAGTGATGAGGTGACTGGCATAGTTGGACTACAAACATACTCGGAGGATCTGGTGCTGCAAGTCAGTGCAATCAACAAAACACACCAGTCTTCGCCACTTAAATATAAAGACAAACTAGACAGAAAGGGGAGTTTCATATTGCACCTTCTTTAGCCTATACGATTGCCTTACATGATATTAATGGTGTAGTCAGAATATGCCAGTTCTGTAGCTTCACATGATCTCCCCGTAAGCAAAAGTTAAGATAGTCGTGCTATATGTAGCTTTTTCAAAAAGGTATGGTGTTAATTGTAGCCTATTGAAGTATTACATACTGCTCTAACATGTTTTGTACGACCGAGAACGTGTAGGATGGGGCTGGCTTGTTGTAGAATTTCCAACATTACACGGGTAATGTTATTTTACAAGACATCTTTGTGAAAGTTCCTTATGAGAGAAACTGGAAAACAATCCACGAGCAAAACATTCAAAGACTTCCCATGTTTGTGGTCATAGCTAGCTAGCAGTTTGCGTTGGGTTTAAGGCAACGAAATTCAACTTCGTTAGATTATTTCAATAACCATTTAAAATGTTCGTAATGTCAACATCGTCTGTTTTAAAGGATACATCACAAGTGGTAGGCTACAACCACTCTTTGCCTCCCCAATAAAACGAAACTAAAACAAACCTAACTTAAATGTTTAAATAACATTTTGTTGCAAAAATAAAGTCAATTTGTCTTAGACTTTGTACAATTTCATAAAGGATTTGATTCTAATTTAACACAGAGTCAAAAAGCTACAATAGCTCTCGTCCATGCTCCTAAACTCGCAAGGGCTTGTTTGCTACAGAACTGTCCGTTTAATGCTTGCTCAAAGTCCGTCTGTCTGCTCACCAGCCCCGAAAACCCCGATCCAAATATCGAGATCAGATTGGAAATGTTCGACGTGTCCAAGGGCTCCGTGTTGGCGTACGAACAGTCCTCAAATTTCGCTCTTTTACACGGCGTAAAATCCGGCACCTCCTCGATCTCGGACACATAGTAGCCAAAGTCAACCTTGCGTTTCTTGGCCGGGCTCTGCGCGCCTGGGCAACACGGCTGTAGCGACGCGCAGCAGTCCTGGTGCAAATACCCGTTCTCCACCGTCGTGACCACATGCGTGTCCAGATCTAGCACTGTCGTTTTGTTGCAGTGCATGCTGTTCGCCGGGGAAAACTCACAGTTCGATGCGGGGTACGCTTCCGCGCAGCAGCTTCGGTAGAACAGGGGATCCGAAGTCTTGCACACATCCTCGCCATGGAGAGCCAGAGGCGCAGAGCAGGCGCCGGGTGGCTGGAGGTGTGCAGGCTGAACCGGGGCTTGGTGGCTGACGGGCAGCAGCGCGCCGCAAAGACTCGGCGGCTCGTTCCCAATGCCGCAGCAGTCTGCGCTCTGCTCCTCGCAGTCCTCGGCTAAATCGAGGGGGTTCAGCTCCTGGATCTCGTTGCACACCGTCATTACCTCCTCGTACTGTTGCATTCTGTAGATCTCTGCGTACTTCTCGTTCATGTAGACCTGCCTGGCGTTCCTCAGCACGTACGAGACCAGGAGGTTTTTGTGCAGCTTAATTCCCCCTCTCTGCGTCCGGGAGTTGTGGATCTTCCGTAAAGAAATCGAAATTAGACTTTGTGCATCCACCGCACACTCCGTTGTGTTGATCATTGTCGGGGGTTTGGTGCTTTCCCACCTCTCCGCAGAAGGGCACGGACTTTCTTTTAGTCAAAATCACGATATTTCGTTCGGGGGCGAAGGCTTAAGTTAGCTCTGTGGAGAAACATTGAACACAGCCGTTGCTGCCTCTACAAGCAAGCGCAAGCAATCATTAGCCTGAAACCCGCTGCCATAGTATATATATGGCCACGGCGTTTCCACCCACACCGCCTTTGTCCAAACAACGGGTGAAAATGATCATGAGTGACAAGTAAGTCCCACCCATACGCTTTGATTCTAGCCAATCACAGAGAGGCGGTTCTTCCGTGCTATTCAAATTCCAAACTGACTTTACCAAACTGGAATGTTCTCATGAGGCGCACTGAACAGTGGAAAACCCGGTTGTCTCTCGAGCGCACGTGTTGGGTAAGATACAAAGTAATGAATGTGCCCATGTTAAATTAGCGCTTCAAACTGGAATCAACTACACAAAATTAAAGCAAATAAGAAAATAAAAGTGCTTGAAAAATTTTACTTACTGTCCACGAGACCCAACCCATTTGACTGTTTAATGCTTACTGAATGGTTTCGGTCCTGTGGGTTGTTTTTTTCTATAGGAATGCTAATTGATGCGTTTTCGTTAAACGCTGTTCAAGGTTTACACAAAAGACTTAATTTAAATAAGTGTAACTACTGAAAATGAAATATTGGTTGTGAAATTTTGTAATATTTGATGCTGGGTACACTAAAACAGAAGATATTTTAGTTGTTTTCTGTTTAGCCAAATTGAAGATGGAGTAATTTATAAATTTGCAAGCAGTATAGTTCATACACACTTTTTTATTATTATTAATAAATTAATAAAATAATAAACAAGTTAATTCCTACATAGATTAATACATTTACATCATGTTTCTAAATTCTAGTAATGAGTGATAACTTAGATACAGACAAACGGACAACTATATTGATGTTATACAAGCTCAAATTTTATTCACTTTTATTAAATTACAGTAGCTTATCTCCAATTTAAGTATGATATTGGAGATTTATCAGTGGAAGCTCTTTACATTTGTAGCAATTACTGGTTTACATATTAAGCACTATTCAAAAATTCAATTCACAAACACAAATAAATAATTTTCGAACTGTGTTGTGTATTTATATTAACATAATAAGAAACAGGTCAGATAACTATGTAGACGTCATGTGAGTAATGTCATTTTACATCTGCCAGTTTCTATTACATTGGTCTCAATATATTGTAAAATATATTATGCTTCATCTCACTTTATGTCAAATTAATACTTTTAAAAATGTAATAGCACAAGTAGGCTTACATATGTGCTCATAACTTGTAACTACCACTCTATGTCACTGTCAGTTTCATCCCCTTTTCTGGTCACCCCCTCGCTAGAATTAGGAGGTGAAACATACAAATGCAGCTTCTCATATGAAACTCTCTCTCTTTCTGCCTCTCTCTTTTTCTCTGCCTTTCTTTCTGTTTCTGCCTCTCTTTCTCTCTGCCTTTCTTTCTGTCTCTGCCTCTCTCTATCTTTCACTCTGCGTCTTTTTCTCTGCCTCTCTCTTTCTGTCTCTGCCTCTCTCTGTCTTTCCCTCTGCCTCTCTTTCTCTCTGCCTTTCTCTTTCTCTAAGCCCTCACTCTTTCTGTTTCTGGCTCACTCTTTTTCTCTGCCTTTCACTCTTTCTCTCTCTGCCTTTTCTTTATTCTCTCTTTCTCTTTTTTGTCATTCTCTCTGCTACTCTCTCAATCTCTCTACCTTTCTTATTTCCTTCATTCCTTCTCTGTCTTGCTTGCTCATTTTCTCTCTCTCTCTCTCTCTCTCTCTCTCTCTCTCTCTCTCTCCCTCTCTCTCTCTCACTCCCCCCACTCTCTCATAGATCTCCAGTGCTACCACCTCTGCATCTTAACAATGGCAGGGATCAGAGGCTCCTATCTTTTAGCTATGCATCGCACAGGAAGAAATCAATAAGCATGTGAGGGGAACCATCTCGAACCAAACTGGGACGGTGAGAAGGCACTGGGAATGGTGACTGGGTTAAGCATAAGTGGAAAAAAATCAAGGGAAGGAAAAGAGCAGGGTTTGCTGACTGGTTTTCACATCATATAGTGTTAAAATGCAGGATTTGTTTATGTATTTGTATGTTGCTTTTTTGTTTGTTTATTCCATTATCAAAATTGTGTTCTGTAAGATAAGACAATAGTAAGAACGATCCACAACACCAAGCATGTAGTATGTTAAGTGGAAAGCAGAATTGCATACAGTAGTTTTAAGCCATATTTCATACAATGTTCCTTATAACTACATTGATGATGTATTGTTAATGCAGCATTAAGCGATAGGAGCTTGTTATGACCTTGAGCAATGTGTAATAACATATGGCTTTTACAAATACGTGTGGATGAATTGCCATAAAAACATTAAAGCACTCTGGACACATGTGTCAGTTAAATGCTGTAAATATAAATGTAAACTGGGCTTTACTACTGTACCTATGAACTTGATTTCCTGTGTTTAACACCAGCACCCATAACATGGAAGAGCCAGAAGGATGTTGGTTCAGTGCCTACGTTAGGAGTGGGATCTCTGTTCAGTCCCCACGTTAGGGCCAGGAGTGTGATCTCTCTTCAGTCTCCGCATTAAGGCATGGAGCACGGTCTCTATTCAGTCCCCATGTTACAGCCAGGTGAGTGTTCAGTCCCCACGTTACAGCCAGGTGAGAGTTCGGTCCCCATGTTACAGCCAGGAGTGTGATATTAGCTATGCATGTGGTCTCAGCTGTGCTTAGCATAGCTCTAGGTTGATGGTTCAGGCACTGAGGCACTGAACCCTGTGGGGCTCCGGGGGTGATACAAACGACACCTTTCTCCCATTCCTCAACCCCACCCCACCCCCACAGTTCGGGAAGATATTCAACTCATTCAGGGTTTGGGCTGCTCGGTGATCTGCTTCTGAGCTCCCTCACACGTCCAGCTCCTGGTCTATTCCTGCAGGAAGCACAGACATCCATGAAGCATCAGCAGATGTCCTCCTGAGCCCCTGCTCCTCTCCTCTGCTCCTTACAGTGTCTGAACAACACCAAGGCCAAACTTCTGGAATGCCTTCAGATTCTTGAATATTCTTGAATATCATCAGGTTTCCGAGTGAGTTCAACTAAGGAAAGTTTGTATATTAAAGGAACATGAGGTACCCAGCAGCAGTGCTCCTCTCCTAGAGGTAGAGGTTATTCTGATGTTCATGGACACTCGAGCAAAGCCCATGAAACCCCAAACATGTAGACATTACATGGTCCTGTAAGGCCTGAGACTGCTGCACTGGCATTGGTGGACTTAACGCTCTTCCAAATGTAGTTTGTTTATGTTTTGGTTTGGATCAAATTGAACTGAAACAAAAAAAATTGAATATGCCTAGTTGGTGGAGGCTTATAAACTATTTTAAAGAGAGTGAGAGAGAGCAAGAAAACGAACATTAGCAAAATTAATATTGCTCAACAGGATGTGCTGTGTGGGTGTGGATCTGTGGATCTGTTTTAGAAACATGGAACCAAACAAAAGACAGAGGGAAAGAGAGTGTTTATTTATTGGTAGCTCATGCCCAAGCTGAGACTATTTGTTTTCAGTGTTGAAATGCAGAAAGGTATCACCACACTAACTTCTCCTTCTCCTTGAAGAATCCTCAAGCCGATTTCAAGCGTTCTAACTGACCTCCATTATATTCGCCTCTCTCGGAAAGTCGCTCTCGCATATGGATGAGAACCTGCTCACAGCAAAGCTTGACTGGTCCACAGCTTCATTACGCTACACCAGTATTAGACGTGTAATGCTTTTCCAACAGGTTTGTGTGTCCATGGAGACTCCAGTCGACAACCTCATGTTCACCAGCCCAATGGGACTCCCCTCTAGCTTCTGTTAGTACCCACAGCAACCGCCATGGCTGATGGGTATCTAGGGAAGTTATGAACATTCAATTGACACCAGTGCAATCAGATTGCCTCCGTTGTGTGAAACAGGCTCGCAATTTAACAACCATTGTCTCATCACCTAAACAACCAGTGCTTTAAAATGCAGATAAGGTTTTACAATGAATTCTTTTCCAAAAAAATGAACATCTGTTGGGACACCAACTACAAAACTCAAGATATCAAACATGTTAACTCCATGTGAATATGTTCCTTTGCTCACAATTGGGCCTCTCCTGTGAGACACACCTTGATCCTTGATCAATCTCACAGAGCTGCAGCTTCAATCTCCTGCTGATGTCCAGTTGTTTGACTCTGATGATGAGGATGTTGTCCCTTGAAGATTAGTGTTTCACATATTCAAACTCACTGCAATCCCAGGTAATATAATTTCTAGGTGACATTATATCATGGATCATGGATTGTCTGCTGATCATGTAGAGAAAAACAGCACACAATACCTCCTAACTATAAAGTTTTTACTAAAATGTAAAGTTTTTTATTTGGTTGATTTATTAAATGTTATGTATGTATTATTGGGAAAATCTGATGGTAACTAAAAACACTGACCATGTTCTCTTAAAGAATTTGTATAACTTAACCTCTGCTATCAGAAGGTTAACAGAGTAATATTCTTATACATATCACAGTTTGTAGCATGTTTCAGATAATTAACAATTTCAAACGTAACCTGCCATCCTCTGTAATGGAGACATAAAATATCTGAACAAAACTTTTGAAATATATTTCATTTTAAACTGAATTTGTTGACATAATTTTTTTCCTTATTAGTCATCTTTATCGAAAAAATATATATATTTCATGGTAGAAAAAAAGACAACGACGATGGATGAATTACTCTACTTAATTTTGTGGGTATACATATAGTCTACTAAACCGCTGCCAATGCACATTAAATCGCCTAATACTATTCTGTTTGGATTTTCTGTGTTCTCGTCAAATGAGCTCTTGTCAATCAATACTGTTTAAATTAAAAGTCACAAAGACTACATTCCCCGCTCTCCAAGGATATACAGTGGGATACTTTTATCTAAAGAGAATTGTGGGATTTGAAGTGTGCGTTGAGTTGCCCAGGACACTCTAAGGCATTCAGGTGGCAGGAGGACCAGTGGGTAAAATATCAGGGCGGAGCTTTTCGTGCTTGGCAGACAGATGCCTTGTGAACTTAAAGGCAAAGTAATCAACTTGCACATAAATCGCTACATTCAACTTCACAGTCGGACGCCACCGCACGTCCTGGACTGTAGTAGCCTTCTCTTCACAAATATGGCGTGCTTGACAAAGCATTCAGTATAAAAGTAGCATATATTTTCTTGCTTTACTTGAAAGCTGTTGGTAAATATGTGAAGCACTTGCGTTGATCTAATGGTTTTTATTTTTATTTTGTTGTTTCGGTCGTAGTCAGGTAAGCTTAATTTACCTTGAGGTCTGACGCGATGGTGCTCAGTACGGTAAGATGCAATTTGTACGGATGGTTTCCAGAATTGTCAGACCATTTAAAATATAACAACATACATTATGTCGTTACTCCTATTTCTGTTAATGTATTTGTACATGCTCTCACGACCACACGAGAGTAGTGCAACGTCACTGGTGAAAAAATACGTAAAATGTCCAAATTTTACTACTGCATTGCAGAATCATGGTTTGAGAAATAAACAACTTATGTATTTGTGTAGAATGACTAAGAACGCGTAGCTATACAACACTACTGTTTGCGATAATTAACTACCGCATCAGTGGTAAAAATATTTAACAGCATGTGTCATTCTTGAATTGCACCTTTGTTTTCTGTTGCGCAACAGAGTAAGGGACGGTTTATTTCCCAGTGAATATAGCGGTATGTTCTCGGTTATGGAATAGCTTTGCGGAACACAGAAAAATCGGAACAAAAATGAACAGATTTCAATGTATCGTTTCGGATTAAAACACATTTCCCCCGTTCACAAAATGCATTTTATTTCCCCTTTAAGAGCGCGAGCCGTGAGGAGGGCGGGGTCAAGCCCAGCGGTTGAGCTTCAGCCAATGACAGCCGCCGACCTTCGCGATACGTCTGTTTACGACAGGGAGGGCTCAGCGCTTGAGCGATGTGTGCGGTTTCTAAGGCAACCACTTGTCTTGACCTCCACGTCCCAATCCTCCTCAGGCAAGACTGGTTTCCATGGCAATTACTGTATCTCCGCGCATGTTTCGGTTCCCGTAAAGCGATCTGAGTGAGCGGTCGGAAAGTAGCCCGTTTCCTACAAACTCTGTCGGAAAATCGTAAAAGTGTTGGCGAAAACAGCATTAGAAAACTGGGCTGTAGTAAATGAAATAGGCTGCTCTCCCGCCCCGTGTGTGCCTGTGTAGAGGGAAGGAGCAATGCTTCTTTGCAGGCCATGCAGGTTATTTCTCCACCTCATATGGGCCAAGACTAAACTTTCTTCTAAATCATTATGTTGTCCTATAAATCAAATGCTAAAATGTAAAGCATATCAGTCTGAACAATTTAATCATCTGTCTTTTCTGGGTCACCTGTGTTGTTAAAATATCAAAGTTGTTATTTTATGCCACTGGCTGTCTTCGGATTCATTTTTATGTATCCGGATGTCAACTGAAATGTCGACTTCCTGTGACCTGTCGAGACTCATCTACATGCCATGGACTGAGGGTGTGTTCGGTGGGCTGGGCGCGCCATGCGGGTTGGTGTAGTAGAGGGAGAACTGGGGGAGATGCGGAGGACGGAAGGAAGAGGGAGCTGTGTCTCCCTCTCCCCCCCTCCCACACTTAAGCTCACAGCTAGGGTTCTATTTAGGGCCTTCAGAGTTATCTTAACACTATGCGTTAAAGTATAACACATTCTAACTATATGACCTGCTAGATCTGTTTCACATTTCTCAGATGCGATTAGTTGGCTACAATGACGAACACGATTAACATATCCTTGTACAGTGTATAGGCATACGTTCTCTATATTTACTGGATGTATTAAAATCGGTTTACTTAATAAATAAAAAAACACTGGGAAACACAGTTTAATGTTTAACATTTCATACTGTTTACAGTCCAAATGTCGTGCACAAAATAACATAACAGAATGGTTTATTACGTTCATTTGTTTGGAACGATTCTGTTTTTACCTGCTCGGTTGAAGGGATACATATGTACATAATTAAATACGTTAATATAGGGTAAATCTACCACAGTCGACGGTTTTAGTTGTCTAAATCTAGAGACCTTTAAAAAACCAAAAAATATGTAGGCGTAGTTTCGTGATGCCTAAGAAAAAACATTCCTTAACTAAACAAGTCACACATCGTAGTGTTCCGAGAACAAAGTTCGCTCTCAAATCATCCCGCTCACTTGCGACATAGAAGATTGTGTTCTTCGCTCGCGCGCCTCTTCTCCCCCTCGCGCTCAACAGAGAGGGCGCAAGCTCGCCCACGTACGCGCGCCGCAGCGCCACTACAGACAGCGCAGGCAGCGGCTTGCAGCAGCCTATTAAACGCACTAATTTAGTGCCGACTGGAGGAGAGGAGTACATCTCCCCAAACTCACCGCGTGAGGTAAAACGCATCTAATACACTTTGGTTCGTCAGCCTGCACACATTTCAATGGCTTATAATGATGCTAGGATCCGGGGCTGCGTATTTGCATCATTCCGGTCTTTTGCGTCATGACAGCGACACATGTAATGACACTGACACTATCCCTCACGGAGGATTGCGAGGTTCGCCTGCTAACGTTCCCCTGCAGAGGGCCTATTTCCCCTTGATGTCCACATTCTGTAAAGTAGTCTTTTAGCTCAAGCACTGCAGTCCAAACATTGTCAGAAAATTAGCGGTTCCATAATTGCACATTCATATCAACAAGGTAAAGAAAAAAGTCGATTAAAAAAGTCTGCTTCATCAATCCTCTTAGTCATTTAATGCTTGACATTTGCTAAATGGATATAGCCTGTGCGTAGGTTGTTAACAATAATGCTAATGTAAGACTTGTGCTAATATACCTTTCTGTTTTATTGCAGTGTGTTTTTAAAAGGAAATGTAAGCAAAACGAACTTGTGATGCCGATTACTTCAGAAGGTTTTAAAGGCCAATTTTTATGTATCCGTGCTAATGTTTCACATTTTGAGAGTAGAAAGAAAATCACAAAGAAGTATGTGGCATGATCTGTTTTGTTACAGTGTGATTTAAAAAGGAAGTTAAAACAAAAATAAACCTGTGATTTTGATTTTCACCCGGTACTGAAGCATAGACCAGTCATTATGTAAGCACTGTTTCTCATTTAAGTGTAAGTGTAGAGAGAGAGAGAGAAAGAGAGGAAACGTCTGCAGAGATCGCGCAGCTCTGACTTGCTAGCATGCTTCCAGTGAAGGATGAGCAGCTCTATGCTGGCTCTTGCACTGCCGTAGGGAGTGTCCCTGCGCGGCGGAAGCAGCTCAGGAAGTGGTGAGTGAGCTGACCGCATGCGCGCCATCCCGCCTTGCTGAACTCCCTCTGCTGGTGTCCACTCTGTCGCCCTCGCGGCCAACATTAGAGCTGTACATCTCCACCAGGCTGCCAGAGAGGGGGTGTGGAATGCGCATGTCCACCCAACTTCATCCATAAAATAAGACCCCAGTGTTTTTTAACCATTTGTCCATGTTTTTGGTTCTCCCAAGCCTACTTGATGATTTAAAAAAAGTATTACTCTTATTCTCTGCATTCTATGTCCTGTTTTTTCCCCCTCATGTAATTCTTTATAAGAGAAAGGCTTAAAATTAGTGCAACCAGAGTAGTGGTATTTCCTGTTCATAGCTGTGTGAGCAGACCAGAGGAACTAGAGGTGTTTGCAAGAGGGAAAGAGGGAAACTGGAAAAGGAACAGCTGCATTTTGGATAAAACAAGAAATTAGTGTTTCTGCGAACTTTGTGAAAAAAAATAAAATTGTCAAGGGCTCCTTTTTTAGATGTGGCAAAAAAAGTCCACATTTCACATTCAAATGATTCTTGCAGCAGCGGAGAGAGAAAGAACAAGAGATGGAGAGGTGCTCTCCGAGTTTGCGGAATCAGGTCAAGGAATTCCTGAAGCATGTTCGGGAAATCTGGAACACCCGGAATTCCAGAGGAGGGGCCTGCGCAAGAGAGAGAGAGAGGGAGAGAGAGAGAGAGCACTCCATAAACAAATACTGCAGTGAGTGCTAATAGAACCCACATGCCTTCACTCACGAACAGGGGTGGGTGGTGGCGGGTGCAGGTACTTTCCCGGTCCTTTTCGAGAGAAAAGCTTTCTGGGTCCTCCACGATCCAGCCTGCGGTCCTGCAGTACCTTGTACCCTGAATGCCAGTTACAGCTATTTGTAATTAAAGTCTCTTGATTTCACGCACACCAGGGATGCACAATGTAAACGTAAAACTAAATCCACACGGTACAGATTTGGACTGTTTGCTCTGTTGTGTCATAATTCAATGTTACATACAAAATCCTCAGTCCTTAAGACCAATGGACACAAACGGAGATTCTGTGTTCGGGATTAATCACCAATAATTAACTCCAATAATTAGCCTACGTCCTTCAGAATATTACAATCAATGCTGTGAAGTCCTAGCCAAGCCTCTGCATTAACCAAGGGCCTGTTCTCAGCAGCATCTACTGGATGGGTTATCAGAGGGTATGTGGGTATGTGAGGTTATCAGAGGGTATGTGAAGGTATTGGAGGGTATGTGAGGATATAGGAGGGTATATGAGGATATGGGAGAGAATGTGAGGTTATGTAAGGGTTTTGGAGGGTATTTGAGTGTATGTGCAAGTAAGGGAGAGTATAGGAGGGTATGGGAGGTTGTGTATGAGTAAGGGAGGGTTTTTGAGGGTATGGTAGGATATGGGAGGGTATAGGAGGTAATATGAGAGGTTGTGAGTGTAACTGAGAGTACAGGAGGGTATGTGAGAGTATAGGAGTATATGTGAAGGTTAGGAAGGTAATGGGAGGGTATGTGAGTATGGGAGGGTGTATGAGGATTAGAGAGGATATGGGGGTAATGGGAGGGTATGAGAGTATGGGAGGGTATGTGATGGTTAGGGAGGATATGTGAGAGTATGGGAGGGTATATGAGGGTATGGGAGAGAATATGAGGGTTAGGGAGGATATGGGGTGTAATGGAAGGGTATATGAGGGTATGGGAAGGTATATGAGGGTCAGGGAGGATATGGGGTGTAATGGGAGGGTATATGAGGGTCAGGGAGGATATGGGGGTAATGGGAGGGTATATGAGGGTATGGGAGGGTGTATGAGGGTTAGGGAGGATATGGGATAATGAGAGGGTATGTGAGAGTATGGGAGGGTATATGAGGGTATGGGAGGGTATATGAGGGTTAGGTAGGATCTGGGGGTAATGGGAGGGTATGTGAGAGTATGGGAGGGTATATGAGGGTATGGGAGGGTATATGAGGGTTAGGTAGTATATGGGGGGTAATGGGAGGGTATGTGAGAGTATGGGAGGATATGTGAGGGTATGTGAAAGCTCTTCAAGAGTTTACAGTCTGAAACTGAATATAGTACCTCCACACATGCAGATGTTTGTGCGATGTGCACTTAGTATGTTGTGGAACGACTATTTAATAATTGTAGGATTCTGTGTGAAAATGAAGGAACTTCATTTATGCTGCTGTTTCATTATATTGGCTCTTACACTATAAGAACCTGTGTCAGTCAAAACAGCACCAAGAGCCTTTCTTTTCCTTTGAACTTTCCTCTTTTTTCTTTCTGTGTAATTTCTGGAATTAATGATAACTATTTTCAGTGTGTATAAGTGTGTGTGGTGGAAGTATGAATTTACATACGCAAGAAAAGTAGATAAATATCAGTAGCTCATATAAGCCCAAGCTCACAAGAGAGGCTGAACAATATATCGTTCTTTAGTGTTATCGCAATACTAGCCTTTGCAAGACTGACCTCAAAGAAGGATGTGATATGCAAATGAATCCTCCAATAAATCACAGAGGTGTTCTTATTGCATGCTGTGAATCCTGACCATTGTCAGATGTTCCATGTATGTGTTCTGTGGGTGGTTTGATGAATCACGGCCTTGTCTGATGCAACTATAAATAATTTTGACCAGCTGTAGTCATGTTGCAAATAATACTACAACTGCAATATGTAGCAATAAAATTTATACATACATTTATACATTTTGCCCCATATCTGGGCAATTTTAGTCCAGAATTGATGGTATCACTGAGTTTCTGACTACATGGTCAGTCACACTGAATTCAACCCTAAAACTCGAGTCTAGGATGGAGTATCCAGTACGTGTTCAGTGTAATTATTACATTGCCCGGTTCACAGTGGTAAGTAAATAAGTGAACAATCCTGTTTTAGTGTCCAGATCTTTGAATTTGTTAAGTGCATATACCATACCAATTTGTTTTGCTATACCGTAGTTAGTAATGTGTTTTTCATCTAAAGAAAAACTTCAAAAAATAAGAAATGTGTAAAGTTTTGAATGTATATAATTCACCAAGGAAACGGGAATATGATCACGTATTTTTGTGTGTGTGTATGTGGGTAAACACATGTGTGTGTGCGTGCCCGTGTGTGTGTGTGTGTGTGTGTGTGTGTGTGTGTGTGTGTGTGTGTGTGTATGTGTGTGTGTGTGTGCGTGGGTAAACACATGTGTGTGTGCGTGCCCGTGTGTGTGTGTGTGTGTGTGTGTATGTGTGCGTGGGTAAACACATGTGTGTGTGCGTGCCTGTGTGTGTGCGTGCCCGTGTGTGTGCGTGCCCGTGTGTGTGTGTGTGTGTGTGTGTGTGTGTGTGTGTGTGTGTGTGTATGTGTGTGTGTGTGTGCGTGGGTAAACACGTGTGTGTGCGTGCCCGTGTGTGTGTGTGCGCATGCTCTGTGTGAGTGCTCCTCCACTCCTCGGCTGTGAGGGCGTGGGTGCACTGTTTGAACTCAGTGGTTAAGCTGTTAGCCTCAGATGAATGCAGGGGGAGCTCAGTCTCCTCTTTGAAGTCTGATATGGTCGGGGGAGGGGGGGGCAGGGGCGAGTGGGGGGTGGGGTTGCTTACCCCTCCCACCAGGAGGTGCCTTGGCAGAGATAGAAAGGAGGCGGGGGGAGCGAGTGGAGAGAGATAGTGGAGGGGGGGGGGGGGGTAAGAAAGAAAGAATAAATTGTCCCCCTGCCTTGTTTTTGTCAAGGACACTAGAGGTCCAGCTTGAGTCTCAAACCTGTTTTTGTTTTTATTTTTAATTACTCCAGTAAAGGTGGAACTTTTCCTTATGGGCAGCGTGGTGCTTCTAGCCGATATGGAGGACGTGTGTATAGGTTTAATAAATGAATAAAAACCAAAATCAGGAATAAGACTAAAATCATATCATTTTGCAGTTTGCTGTGTTTATGCTTACCTTTGTGTCTGTCAGGCAAGACTGAATAGGGGAACTCCCTTTTCTGTCAGACCTCCCAATCTGTCTGTCCCTCTTGTGTGCACACACACAACCACTCACCCACCCACACACACGCAGGCATGCCATGTCGTGTCTGGGACCCACCTCCGAGGGGAGCAGGGGCCCAGGTGTGTGGCGGGGGTTCTAGCTGGGACGGGTGCAGGCAGGCCTCCGTTGACTCCCCTGGCATGTGCATGAGGCAAACTCCACGTCGGGCTGCTCCTCCCCCTTTCCCTGCCCTGGCCCCTCCTCACCTGCCCCTGCTTTAGCCCCTCCTTCCCCCACCCCTGTTCCTACCCTAGCCCCTCCTCCCCCACCCCTGTTCCTGCCCTAGCCCCTCCTCCCCCACCCCACCCCTGTCCTAGCCCCTCCTCCTGCGTGTGCATGCAGGAACACAGGCTGCAGTGCAGGCTCCCCTCAAGTATTTCTTTCTTTCTTTCTTTCTTTCTTTTCTGTTTTTTCTTCCCTCTGTCTGTCCTTCCTTTCTAGTTTAGATGCAACACTTTTCCAAAAGGCATAGTGTCATACACAAAATCATTCTGCAATAAAAATAAATAAATAAATAAATAAATAAATAAATAAATAAATAAATGTTTTGCACTTAAATACTTCTGAGCATGGGCACTCTTCTTCTTCTTCTTCTTCTTCTTCTTCTTCTTCTTCTTCTTCTTCTTCTTCCCTTAAAGAGCTGACCTCCCACCATGATGAACTAATGGCAGAGTTGGAGAGCAGCCCTGTGGATCATTACTATCAGACAAGCCAGTGGATTCATTCCATAGAGTTATAAGTAACAGAAAGGGAATTACCCTGCATTACAGTGATCAGACACTGCCCTGTTCCTGCCTAGCAGCTGAAATATTTTGATACAGTAAAGTCACAAGCTGAACAAGCTTACCAAAAGGATAAACAGTGTTGCATTTTAATAGTTAAATAGAAAAAAACTAAGTAAATACATAGGAAAAGCCTAAAAATAAAGTAAAAGGATCCATTACATATTAGAACTCTATCCATCTATTTGCATGCGTCCATTCCTCCCTCCATCCATCCATCCATCTATTCATCTGTCCATCCCTTCTTATGACCATTTGTGTATCCATCCATGCATCCATCAGTACATCATCCATCCATACATTCATCAAATCAGTTATATTTACATTTATGCCTTTCATTGTGGAACATTTTTAAATACTACCCAGGCAGTTCTGCAGAACCTCTGGTTCTTCACACAGCTGCAAGGTAAATCATTTCCCAAAAAGGGCTTTTGTGTTTCAATTGTTGCATCTATGACCTCATAATGAACCCTTAAAGCAGGGACTCCATAGCAACAGCCTGTACAATTCAATTGCTGCCATTTTTGATGCAGTGCATTGTGGTATCTGAATGTTCTGCTGCTACAGGCTTACAGTGAAAGCACACAAAGCCATGAGTTCATACTGTATACATACAGTTCATAACCAGAGGAAAACCAAGGGACTTGATCTCTGTTTCAGGGAGTAGTGTGTCACTGGTAAATGTGTGTCTGTGAGTGTGTAATCATATTAAGATGTTATAGTGTGTGCTTGTGTAATGGTGCTTGGTGACACACAGTGACAGTAGCTTTGCCTGGACGCGAATGTAGACCTGCTCTCAGAGAGGTCTTCACATCTACTCTCAGAGAAGCCTTCTTCACACAGTCACTGGGCCTTCACACGGTCGATGGGTCTTTGTGAAGCTGTTTCCCAATGCACTGATGCCGCTCTGGTGAGTGCGGACTGCTTAGTTTTAGCTGCTTCAGATTCATAAATCATCAAATGTGCTTTGTGCACCACAGCGAACCAGACTGGGAGGCTCTAAGCAGAGGCTTTTGTAGGGTGCACATGCCACACATCACCATTAAACACTCACTGCATTGATTCTGAGATTTTAGTTGAAACGCTCACATAATGTGCATGTAATAACCCCTCACTATTATTATCACTTACCACTGAACAGTGAATGGTGCAGTCTGTGTCACACAGTGGTTTGTTTACACTCTGGTGAGGTGTGTATTTTGTGTATTTGAGATTTTGTATTTTTCGCCACTGCTGTCGCTCTCTGTCTCTATCACACTCGTTTGATTTTGTTGATGCACTACACTCATCAGTAAATATCAGTAAATGTTGCTATACATGGTGTGTGTGTGTGTGTGTGTGCGTGTGCATGTGCGTGTGTGTGCGTGTGTGTGTGAGGTGTTTATCCACTCAGGGAAGGTGTGACTTTGGTGCCTCCAGTGGCAGATTTATGATGCTGTCTTTAACTGACCATCATACAGTCACACACACACACACACACACACACACACACACACACACACACACACACACACACACACACACACACACACACACACACACACAGTGCTACCAGGGAGGTCTGATTAGTTTCCAACTGTAAAAACAACAGCAGTTACTGGCAAATGGGTCTTTAGCACTTCAGCTTTATTTTATTGCAGACACTGATAATATAATAACTATTCGAGTTTATTTATTTTCAATAGATTAATATACAGATACCATATCAGTTCTGAATTGGTTGGCAAACAGATTTTTGGACAGAAGAGCGATATATGAAGCAGTGTGCAGAGATAAGAGCTGAACCTCAGGTACCCAGGCTAAGAGGTCTCCACATGTATTACCATGCCAAACATTCAAACAGCGCAGAGGAGGCAGAACCCACCAAAACAAACAGCTTTGGTTATGCCAAGCAGACAGGTGCAAAAACCTGTGGGAATGCAGATTATACCCATAGATCCAATGAAATAAATGCTTCAACACACAGCTGTAGTGCCTCTTAACCTTGTATAAGACCTGTTTTGTTTACTTAAACTAACTTATAGTGCTGTATGGTATTTCTTGTGTTTTTCAACAAGCCTATCTCTCTCTCTCTCTCTCTCTCTCTCTCTCTCTCTCACTCTCTTGCTCT